>NC_086361.1:14132341-14474841 GCF_036324505.1 Eleginops maclovinus
TACCTAACTTCAGAGATAAATTACCATAGAATATAACCATGGGGGGAAAAAACCAATCAATGAATCAAATTTTTTAGCCCAATATCCCCAATTACAGAGTTGTGATATTGGGCTATAATGTGTCTATATACTGTATAAAAAGGAAATGAAACAGCTAAATATTATGCTTTCAGTGATTAAAACTTGGCAATAGAACGATCAACACTACAATTAAAGTAGTTAATTGTAGTTTTAGCAACTATATGAATAATATTTTAACAATAATTCATCAATTAAATCGATCAGATTATTATATGTATATATTTGTAGATGTGATACTGCCAGTGTTAATTGTTCTAATAAGACAAAAAGTGTAGGAACAGCCATACAAAATGTTATGTTGCACTCTGGAATATGGCCACATAATACATTTCACACATTTGAAAGCTATTTTAAAACACATGTTTCCGTTAACATTCACCAAACAATCCAGTGATGATGGATTAACGTATAAATTGAATCCTTGCTCTGCCATTCTGCATACTGGTAGGTGGTATACAGCACATTGCATCATACAAGGAAAGCACATGCCTGCATTTTAACTCTCTTCTCCTCCATTGCATTGTTTCTTTGTAAAAGCAATGTGCACATATTTCTGGTTGGTCTGTTTGATGTGACACCTTTCATTACCATCACCACCCGTCATTTAACAACACAGGGGACATCAATTCTGAGAGACATCCATGGCATTGCTTCAAAGCTATGGTAAATTCTTGACAAATTTTCTGTCTCTCTTTTTAGCAAACCTCAAGGAATTTCTCGACGGGGTGCGCCGCATTTCCACGCCGGCCCCATGTGCAGTGGAGGGATCAGACATCACAAGTCCCTACTAATAGATGTGATTGTTTGGAAATGTCTGCACAGAGCCTACGGGAGGGAGCAGATCCCTCTGTGATTGAACAAGCACGAGAAGGGATTGGTTTTGTAGCTGCCATAACGGGCCTGCAGATATGACTGAAGTGGTTGCATCTAACTATGCAGAGCAGACAGACAGTGGAGGTTGGCCTCAGAGCTCTGTAAGAAGAATAGCAGATGCTGAAGATGAAAGAGCAGCCAGGCCCCCTTCACTGGAGGGGTCTGTCTCTGAGATACTGAGACACACACACACACACACACACACACACACACACACACACACACACACACACACACACACACACACACACACACACACACACACACACACACACACACACACACACACACACACACAAACTTTTCCTATGTGTATCTTGCTTACTGCTCCTCCAAATCTTAATTCATTTTAAAGCGACGGTGAATGTTTTCACATTGCTAAAAGCTGAGGAAGACAATATACATCATCACGCTCTGGAGCTTTCCATCTTATTGAACAGTCTTACTCAGCAGACTAAGTTGTCGTCCCTGTTGTGATGGAATTGTGGATGTTTTAAATAAAGCCATATTGGCTGCACACAAATACAGCAAATAGAAGATCTGTGAATAGACTTACTCCCGAATGATTCAGGGTCTTAAAATTGTAGCAACCGTATCACCTTCATTTTCCTAAGATCTTACTCCTTGTGAGAGTGTATAACGTCATCTGATGCTCATGCTGCTTTCATTGTAATAGGGTTGGCAACATCACACAGTAAAAACTGGATTTACTTTTCCACGATTTTGTTACAGTAAAAGAGAGACTAGTTTTTACAGAGAGATGGTATCTAAGAAAAGACAGTGTTGCATAGAGGAAGCGAGGCACATACTTATCTTAGCATAGATTTGTTTTAGCCATTACAATGGGAAACAGTGCTTGCTTCATAATGATGAACCAAAGAAAAAACGTGTCTGTTGTCACTGAAGTGAAAGTACAGTATGTCATTATAATGTTTTTGCTGCAACAATATCCCTCTTTCCAGTCTTGAAGCTTAGCTAAGCTTACAGGCTGATGGCTCCAGCTTCATATTTACCTTACAGACATGAGGATGGTATCGATTGTGTCGTATAATTCTTGGCTAGACAGCAAACGAGTGTAGCTTATTTCCCGAAATGTCAAACTTTACTAAAAGTGTTATGTGCAGCCTTTTGCTATTTTGGCTTTGAAAAATGGCAATTCTGGGGTTTTATCTGCTTATTTGTCTTTGTCTCAGCAGACAATGAAGCGTAATGTCTTCTCAACCTTTTCCCTCCACTGCCTCGCATCATTCCTGCTGCAGACAGGCATGCAGACAGGGCACCCTGGTCACGGCCAACCACTGGGATCTACCATTTCCGCTGGTTTGTCTCCTGTCGCGGTCGCTCCCCTCCTAGAGACACAAACACACACACACACACACACACACACACACACACACACACACACACACACACACACACACACACACACACACACATACACACACACACCCACACAAACACACACACCACACATAAAAACAAATACACACCACTGGTCCCCTCTGGAGAGATCAATTTCACGGGATCACACGGCGAGCTCTGGTTCCCAGGCGCTCCTCACGCGCTCTGCAGACGTAGACGGTTCCTTCACACAACCTGACTCCTGACCCTCCATCATTACAGGGGTCAGAGGAGCAGCAACCCGTCACTGCAGCAGGAGATGGGGGGGGGGGGGGGGGTTACTTTCTCCCAAGACTGCAAAGATACTGAACGGAGGCTCAATATTTTTTGGGGAGGCCAAATGTCAAACGTTAAAACATGTTTTCACTGTTAAGGCTCGTTATCGAATTAGTGAGTAAAGATGAGTGATGAGAAATGTGTGGGCTGTTAGAAGTTTGTGTGCGTGCGTGTGCAGATTTGAAAAATGATTGAAGCAAATGCTGTTTTCCACAGTTTCGACATACCTTCATGTCAGACCAAGAGATCACGCTGCAGCCATATCAAAGGATCACATTTGGGGCAATCTGAGTCAATCTTCAGACACAAACCATGAACTTTTTGCGCTACTCGTGACTACTGTCGCATGCCAGCAGGTTGTCTCTTCATGTGAAATGTCAAAACAGGACAAAATTCCCAGTTCGCCAAGGGCACAAGTGTGATTGGGTCAAACTCAAAGCGAATAATCACCTCAAGCTGAGATGAAAGTTAAATAACAGCCTTTGTTCTCCATGACTTTCTCTCACTCTCTCCTCACAGTTGACCACCCACCAGGAGTTTCACCGACTCCAGACATGAGTCACGCCCAAACCCCCACAAAACCCACCACTCCACTTCCCATTTACCTCCAGATTAAAGTCAGAAAGCTCTGATTGAGACATCCTGTGAATATTCAGCAGCAGGTTCTTCAGTTTTTTTGTTTTTTTTTACTTGAGTGGATCAAACACATGGGAGTCAAAGGTTCTGCCTCCCATCCACCTGTTGAATTTAGATATCAAATGTACCAGACTGAGGATTAGCGGACTATAAAGAAGATCAGAGAAGGCAGATGAAGAGAGGGCAGATGAAGGGGTGTGTTCAGGTCGTCTGTGTTTCCTGTAGCTATAAAAAAATCTCAGACATGATCCGTGCAACATATGTCAAATCCGCTGTCTGGGAAGTACACGTGCCTCACATCCACACTCAAGAACAGAGTGAGGTTGTTGCTATATAAATGCATTGTTTATACTGTATGTACAGTCTAGATATTATTTTACTTGTTCAAAACAATATTAATGTGTTTTAAAGGAAGGCGCTTCCAATATTTCCTTATTTTTCTTGTCATAAAAAGCCCAACAACGACTATAACCTGCTAACAGTCAGCGGGACCCAAAGCCAGATGCCTCTATTGCCTGCATTAGTGTCCAAAAATTCTAAACAAAAAACATAGAGGAGATACAGTTTAATCCACAGCTGAAAAATAATTCCAATAAATTACTTAATTTCGATTGATAAAGATTGGCATCTTCAGGAGGAACCAATGGGCTTGGGATTGAGAGCAGGAAGTCAGAAAATATAAGAGAATAAATCAAACATTGTTGGTTTTATTATTTGCATTCAAGATGTTTACAACAAGGATAGATCTAGAATAATACCAGTCTTATCCTTTTAATTAGAGTATACATTTCCTTATTGTGTTATTAAAACACATAATTCAGATAGCCTTAGTTTAACTTAGAGTAAAGTTCGGCTATTTGAACTAGAAATAGAAAATCTGTGAAAAGGGGTAACAGATGTTTGGTTGCTTCGTTTTCAAGACTTGAAATGCCAAGTTAAAAACATTTTTAGGAAATATTTTAAAACGTGAGTTAAACTAGATTCTGTAAAATAGTCCTTCAGAGCTCAGAGAGAGAGAGAGAGAGAGAGAGAGAGAGAGAGAGAGAGAGAGAGAGAGAGAGAGAGAGAGAGAGAGAAGTAATTTGTATTGTGTCATCAAATCGGATTCTCTCTCTGTGTTTGTGTTTCTGTGTGTGTGACAGAGGGAGGCTCTCAAACACTTCCCATGGGAGAAAGAGACAGAGATGAGTGTCAGTGGGTCAAGTTAGACACGCCCTTCACTTCCTCAATACACACACACACACACACACACACACACAGAACAAATGTAAAAATGTTCTTTGTTGAATTAATTTAAAGGCAAGGACCCGGTTAACAAAAAAGGGAAGTTTCAATGATAGGCCGGAGCAGACAATCAAATCTTCAAACCCACCTTCCTGAAGGCCAATACTACTATGTCTCACACTAAAGATATACACACACACTCACACTCACACACATTCTCAAACAATGTCTCTCTCTCCCTCACCCCCCTCTCTTTCTAAGGCACAATGGTCGGGTGTCACACACGTCTGGAGCCGAATTAGCCATCGCTTCCTCTCCCTGTCAGGGGAAACAAAGTTAGCCTTCCTCCGTGGTGCACACAGCTCTATTTATAAACAATAACAAGGCTCGCCCTCCGCAGGGATTCACCAGAGAGTGGCTCGCAGTATTGTTTTCGAGCGGGCGAACATCTGTCTGTGGCTAACCTGCAGACGCCGAGCTCTCAGTGTCTCACCCTACTCACTGAGGGTCACACCTTCCAAAGCTGATTTGAGTTTCCTAAGATATGCATTTATGAAAAATATTTGAAGTCTCCCTAAACCTAAAATTTGTTTTTGCTCAATGTAACTTCACTTGGATGTGCAGAATTTGACTCACTTCATCTGCTGAGGAAGGAAAGTTTCTTTGAGTTTAAGAAGTGTTTGGATTAGCCTGACTTTATGACACCACAACTCAATCATGGTCATACAACTTACAAAAAAACGTGACGTGTAACTTTTGAAAAAAAAAATAATATTAGTTATTAACAGAGGGATTAAATATGGTTTTAAGACACTTGACCAAGTTGACAGTATTAATTAATGTATTTCAAATGCTCTGGTGGTAAGACAACGTGTGTTATAAACCTGCCTGACAATGCAGAATTGACCTACAAAACAGATACAAAATAAAGATGACAGATACAAAATAGATGGAGGAATGTAATTAAAAACAAGTTATAAACAAACAGAAAGACTTATATCACAGAATCATGAAATGATAAAACATGACAAAACATGAACAAATAAAAAATGAACCCACATTAAAAGCCAAATTAAAAAGGTATGTCTTCAATTTACTTTTAAAAACTCCAATGGAGTTTGCTGTTCTAAGATCCAATGGGAGGCTGTTCCACTGGGGCCATAAAAACAGAAAGTCTACTAGAATTCCCTTGAAACAGTATATTTACTTTTTGCAATAACATTTTTATTTTCTGGACGATGTCAGTTGAATAGTTATATCACATGGTTTATTGGTATTAGAGATGGTTTTGTACTATACATTTACTGGCCTTCTAGCTAAAGCTATTATTAACTCTTCCAGTGATTTTCATGTCCGGGAAACATGTCATATTCGAGGAAACATATCTTTAGGTATGACATAATCTCCTCCTGAAATGTCTTCCTTTTTTCTATGGGATTTTTTGAATTTGTTGCTGGGGGTTTAAGGTCAGAAGAAAAAAAATGATTGCACGGTGTACACATTAAAAGTTGTATATTTTGTGGAGTATGTCATAGAAACCTACAATTGTTTCTTCATTGTGTGAAAAAGTTGGAGAGGAGGTAAGAACATTTTGGGATAATGGAATGGAAAAGGAAACACAGGCTTTATCCTTTAATATCAGTCATCAGCTGAATCAGTCAGGAACCAATTTATTTGACCAAAGAGCAGGAAGTGGTGAGCATGTTTAACTGATACTGTACTTTACTTTTCAGAGCTGGTTCTCCTGCACTGAGACACACACAAAGCCAATTATTGTATAGATTAAATTGTGTAATCAACATTATTAATGAGTGTGTTTTGTTTTGTTTTGTTTCCATTAAAATCAATTTGAATGAAATCACGAGGCAGACACCCCTGAGACAGCATAAGTAGTTAACAGTAAGCACGAGATTGTTTAGTTTAGGAGAAACTGAGAGTTCCTGAACGAGATATCAACATCATTCATCAAGGTCACTCTGTCAGCACTGCAGCACAGCTTAATTTACACTCACTGAAGTCATGTACATCCACACTAGGCCTTTGCAGGAAATCAAATCCAAACAAACTTATACAGCTAAACACCTGATGACATGTAGACCGTTGCGAAAATATATGCAGCAGAAGTAATTGCAGAAAATATGGACTGTGTACACCACTGGAGTGAAATTATTGGTGGATACGCCTTTAAAACTACTTCAAAGCCTGAGTGCACACCAACCATTTTTTTCTGGTAAGACAGTCTAGACTCAATTCACGTCTGCACTGATGACATGTTGTTGCTGAAAGATACGCACTTGTGGCTTGATAATAAACTGAAATTCAAGTCCTTGTGCAAGAAGGCAACAGACACGAGACGTATCATTTTCTGGCAAAAATATCGGGATGATCCATTATTTTCTTTTCAAAGAAATGTCTCAATGTCTCCCCTTTGGACTTTTATTTGGGAGAATTTGTCAGCTTAAGACAGGGTTTGGAGAGAAACCATTTGGGTTCAATCTCAATGAATGATTGAGAAGATTGGATGAACGATCAAGAAAACAAGACAGAGGCAAATATATGAAAACGGGGAATTAAGAGAAATGAATACAAGAGTAGAGAGAGCAACAGAGGTGAACCGTCACAGCACCACTGATTACTTTGGCCCAGAGTTTTAGTTGGTTTGGTGGCCTGATTTGAAGCGGGAGAAGAGGGGAGGAGGGTGGGAGGACGATGAGGAGGGTTGGGATTTGATGATGTCGTGTAGCGGGTCCTCACCTTCAAAGGGCGGCCCCTGAAAGGCCCTACTAATCACAACATGTGATGAGACCGGTAGAACAAAGACAGCCGTGCAGAAAATAACAGCGTGGGAACTCTGGGTGAACTTGAAATACAACAAGAGGGCTCACTCCCACCTTCTCTCCCCCCCTTTCACTCCCCCTAGTCACACACACACACACACACACACACACACACACACACACACACACACACACACACACACACACACACACACACACACACACACACCGAACACTCACACTCACACAGTCAGAAACTAATGTGGAAGCACACCTGTGTATATTATGACAAAGGCTTCAGGTTGCATGAACTGGGACGTACAAGTACACAACTCCCACACACACACACACACACACACACACACACACACACACACACACACACACACACACACACACACACACACACACACACACACACACACACACACACACACACACACACCAATAATAACTACGATGAATGTCTTAGTGCAACTGTGTGTCTGTCCTGTGCAACAACAATACGATGAAAACAGCCCCTAAGTGCTTCCTCTCATTCAAATAAACCAAACAAGGCAGCCTCCTCTCTCTGTGATGACTATTACACGCCTTGGGTTGCTTTTGGCTCCCACTGATAACAATCACCATATCACTGTGTGTGTGTGTGTGTGTGTGTGTGTGTGTGTGTGTGTGTGTGTGTGTGTGTGTGTGTGTGTGTGTGTGTGTGTGTGTGTGTGTGTGTGTGTGTGTGTGTGTGTGTGTGTGTAAGTTGTGAGTGAACCATCGTTTACTGTTGATTTTTACAAGCACAAGGTAATAAATCAGAAACTGTCCTGAGTATGGTACGTTTCATAAATGGTGATGTGTTCATATTGCAATATTACTTTCACACAGCGGCGCACATTTCCCTGCCTCATTCATGGCCTTCAGTTTTGCAGAGGAGATACTTCACAGGAGTGACCTTCACTGACATTTTAAAACAAAATGTTTTGTTTCAGATAGCTGGGCAAGTTGGATTTATTGTCAGTGTGCTGCTGGTATCAACTGGTTACAATGTGGATTGCAAACAATGTTAACAAGCCAATGTTTGTCAAACTGAGGAGGTGTCATATCCAGTTTTGGTTTTTTTAAGAGCTCCTGAAATCATGTGTGTCAAATAAAGTTTTAATTTGACTAATGACAGTCATTGCTTTTTAGTGTGGGAAACTTAAATAAATTGCCATTAATATGCAATGTAATATGGTTATTTTTAAGAAGGCAAAGTTGTAAGATTGCAAAGACACGTTTTTGACGAGTTTTATTTTGTGTCTGTCAAGTGACTGATGTCTGACTGGCGGAATTAAGGAAAGCATTTTAATTTTAACTAAACAAATGACAAGGTGCTTCTGAGTAACACTTTTCTTTTTCATGTTGATGTCATCTGATTTCAGCTATGTAATGATACATGATGCTACCCGGTTATATTGAATGACAGTGTGTTGTTTAAATATGCCACAGTGCAGGCCCTGCAGGAGACCCTTCACTGAAGAGCTCTAGCTCCACATGCAGTAACATGATCCATCCATGTATACAAACACACCAGCAGCTCTGTCAAATTATTTGGGGAGTGTGACCATTATAAGGAGCCACCAGTCTTGTGGTGGTGATGATGTGGAGACTCCAGGGGAAAAGGGTCGAGGGCTGCTTTGATTGCATTACGCTCTTTTGTTGAAGGTCATTGAAGTCCCCACAGCGTCTTTACCGTGCATGAGGTCTCTCTGTGGGGTAAGATTAGACTTGGTGGCTTCCTCTGGTTGCGGCAGTGCTCCCAGTCTCTGCTCCCGGGCTGAGTTAGTATTGGATTACAGGTTCACACGCTCGCTCGCAGACCGCCCGTCGCCCCGACCAATTGCTCCATTCATTCCAGCGCCGGAGACGGCCGCCGGCCTCTGATTGGTTATCAGCGCCGGTTAGGGAACTTTCCCACGGCCAACGCGTGCTGACAGCCGGCCAGCCACTCCTCATCACCACCGGGACACACACGGGGGAGGAGGGGGCGGGCATGGGTGGGGGCAGTCACGGACCAAAAGTCCATTGGACCGCTGTCAAAGTTTCTCCAAAGATCTTCTACGATCAGAAGATGGATTACTCCAATGAAATAGGAACCTGTTGAGTTTTTTCCAGAAAAGGGGCAAGGCCAGAGTGGCACAATGCAGGAGGAAATTATATCAAGGTAATGAAGTAAAAAATAACTTGAAAATAATAACATGACAATGTTTGGACATTTAAGAGCAGAGTTTGTATACAAACAAATGGACTTGCCTTGACTTTAACAATAAATAAATGTATTTTATGTACAATGGGCAATAATGGGCTATATATACAGTGTATGTTAACACCAACAACACATCATGTAAAGGCTTCATTTGCATGAAATGCATTGTTATAGTTTATTAATCGATATTTTTGGGATACTCTAGGGAATACCAACTGGTTTTGGTTTGTTCTTTTGAAATATGGATTTTATTTATTTATAGATAAAAAAATCTTCAATATTCTTTTTGATTTTACATTTATAGAGAATTACTTGTAAACATAGGAAGGTATTTGTAACCTAACTAAGCTGTAGTTTTTATTCTATATATAAACTTTTCAAAGAGTTATGGATGGCAAGTACCGTTTCTAGGCCGATAAATAGGCCACACTTTTAAATGACCTCCTAATATCCATTGAGTGAGATGTCTTCTTGATTTTTACCTCTCTGACTTGTCAAAGCCTACTTGCATGCGTTTGGGCCATATGCACTGTCACTCAAACCCACAACCACTTTGTGATTGGCTGGTTTGACCGGTGACCCCGCCCCCGTTGGCCGGCTCTAGCGTTGAAATGACACCGTGGGAAAGCTGAGCGCTTCAAACAGAGGCTCTTCGGGCAAACGTGGACACACACACTACTAGAAGACAGAACAACCAGACTCACTGAAGGACTATTGTGGACCGACAAAATGAAAAGGAATCACGATTTTAGCTCCTCGGACAGCGAGCTGGATGAGACTATTGAGGTGGAGAAGGAGAGCGCCGATGAGAATGGGTAAGTTTAGTAGTTCCTCTTAAAGTGGTTCAGACGAAAGGGTTAAAACACCCAAAAAAAGTGCTTTCATATGTATGAAGTATTGTCAAAAAACAACGAGGTATTGACTGTTTCGTCTCTTTTTAGGAACATGAGCTCTCCTCTTGGGTCCATGTCTCCCTCAACATCTACTCAGGTGCAGGCGAGGAAAAGGCGTCGAGGAGTAAGTACATTTATTTGTTGAAAAAAGCAGTTCGTGCATTTAAAAAATGTTGTGCGTGGTGTCCATATTCACGTATTCTGAAAAAAACTCATAACTTTTATGTTTTGTCTTTCCTCAGATAATTGAGAAACGGCGCCGTGACAGGATCAACAACAGCCTCAGCGAGCTGCGCAGGCTGGTGCCCAGCGCCTTTGAGAAACAGGTAAGCAACAGGCAACACGACTTTGCTTATTTTTTAGACCATATGGAAAGTAACTTTACATTGCAAAAATATTGAACACATCTTATGCTCGCGTATTATTAGTATTATTTAGATTGATATCTAATTTGACTCCTTTTTGTCCCATTTCAAGGGCTCAGCCAAACTGGAGAAAGCAGAGATTCTGCAGATGACTGTTGACCATCTGAAAATGCTTCATGCTGCTGGAGGCAAAGGTATGTCTGGGATCCATTATTTTTACAGAAAAACACCTTTCATTTGTTGAAAATATTATTCATATGCTAAAGAGGGGGAAATAGAAATTAAATACTTTATTCTCTTACTTAAAGAGAACAGGGAAAAACATAAAATGACATGTAGAGGAACATTTGTTAATAAACTTAATCTGGTCCGTCTTGTTTTGACTGATTAATATTGATTCATGACTGACAAAGATCCCTCAGTTCAGGACAAACTTGTTTTGCAGCACATTAAACTAATCTGCTGTGTTCTTCCTCTGCCCTCAGGTTATTTTGACGCCCATGCCTTGGCAATGGACTACCGTGGTTTGGGTTTCAGGGAGTGCCTGGCTGAGACGGCCCGCTATCTGAGCATCATTGAAGGCCTGGACGGTGCAGACCCTCTGCGGATCCGCCTGGTGTCCCACCTCAACAACTACGCCAGTCAGAGAGAGGCTCACTCCGGCCTGAGTCACCTGGCCTGGGGCTCTGCGTTCGGGTCGCCTCCTGCCCACCTCACGCACCCCCTCCTGCTCCAGCACCAACAGGGGGCAACATTGGCACCTTTACCCCGCAGCGCCACCAGCAGCCCACAAACTCCTCTATCAGCTACATCCACATCTTCCTCCTCTTCTTGTTCTTCATCCTCGTCCAGTGCAGAGACTCACATCCCAGGCAGACGCAGCGGCAGCGCCACCCCTCACTCAGAACAGGGCCCGATCCGGGTTTCCCCCACCTCTGCGGCTCCCAGCACCATCCCACACCCTGCCTTGGTCTCATCAGCGTCCAAGCTCTCCAATCCTCTCCTCTCTTCCCTCTCGGCGTTCCCTTTCCCCTTCAGCGCCTTCCCCATCATCTCCTCCTCCACCGCCATTAGCGCCCCGATCCCAACATCCAGTGTGGGCAAACCCTACAGACCCTGGGGCATGGAGATAGGAGCTTTCTGACTGAGATGAAAATGCTCCACACTATCTACAAATAGACTCTACTCACTACCTAGCTGAGCTGGACTTTCAAAGACAAGACTTTATATTTTCAAATTAAGAAAGTAATATTTTTTTCTATGATGTTGACCTCCTGCAGAGGATACTCCTAGCTCTAGGATTTTCTTGCTAATGTATTGACTTTTGTATAGAAGAGAAAAACAGTGAGAAGGGACACCACGACTTAAAAGCAACCAGATTGATTTATTGTGATTGATCTAAGTTCCTGCCCCCCCTTTAGAAGTTTCACCCACTGTTGTCAGCCGATCAGGAATGGCTTTTCCAGATGGTCAAGCAGTCGCCACCCGTCAAGTTCCTGGGTGAAACTGCCCCCCCCCCTCCCTTTGTTTGCCCTCTGCGTTGAAAAACCCTGTGTCGATGCCCTGGTTACATACAGCGAGGGGAGTGTGAAGGGAGGGCTCGAGGTGGTTGAGAGTCACCGCCTTTCTACAGCATTTTATGGGGTGGAATAACCGAAACCAGGTGTTTGTTTGACTAAACACTGGAACAGAAGTTAGCTACCAGCTTGCTTCATATAAACAATATTTACCCACAACCTCTGATGTTCATGTGGTGCCTTTATTGTTTAAGCTTTCCTCCCTAAGTAATGTTTCCTTTCTACAGTAAATCCTGTTCTTAACTGAGACTTCACACATGTTTCTACCAGCTGTTCAGTTTTTGTAATTTCTCACGATGCCTGGGGGATTTTTATTACCTTGTCCACCAGTTGTTTTCTTGTTCCTGTTCAAAGTAGCAGGGTTATCGACCTGTGTTTTCAACAGAGCTCATTTGTATCTGTCACAGTAGTTGCAGCAAAACAAGGCAATAAAATTCGGCCTTACACCTGATGTTATGGTCTCTCCTGCTTAATATCACTGAGTTTGTTAATTTTATGTTTGTACAAAGCACAAGCAAGCACTGACAAATCCAATATTTCTCTTTTTATAAGTTGTTGCTGGTGGTAATGACAACTTCCCTGTAATAAAAACAGTTATGTTAAATCACCTGTGGCTTTATCAGCATCTTTGTATGCGTTTGTTCATTATTACGTCTGTTTGTTCAAGTGTGTGTGTGTGTGTGTGTGTGTGTGTGTGTGTGTGTGTGTGTGTTTGTGCATGCGCATGCGTGTGCAGTACGTGGTGACGCCTGGTATCAGATGAGGCTGCTTGTTTCTCTCAGCAGCCCTCTGTGTGTGCACAGGAAACCATTAACAAGGAGGGGATATCCTGGACAATAGCAGCCCGGCTGGCCCCATGTGCTGCGTGGGAACTAGAGGAGGAGGAAAGAAGGAGGGAGGGAAGGTTGGAAGAGAATGAAGAAGGAAAGGAAGGATGGATGGAGCATGAAGTGGGATAAGAAGGGAAAGGGGGAAGAAAAAATGGGACAGAGGGATCAAAGAAGAGAGAGGACTGAAAAAGAGTGTGAGAAAGGAAGTGTGCAGACTGTTTTGTCCCTTTGCCATCATTTCAGCCAGCACCAGCTGCACCTCCTGTTCTCGGCTCCTTCATGCCGTCACCCCAAAAGTGTACACACTCGCCAAAATATCCCTTGCTCTTTCATCTATTCTTCAAGAGTGTACACTCTCTCTTTCCCCTTTTATCACTTTCGTCATTCTACTTAACCTTTTTATTTAATTACTGAAGATGATGCAGAGCCAGGTGGTGATGTAAGCTTCACTGCAGCCAAAATCACAAGGTCAAGGAGATTTTAGGGTGGTATAGCTTGTTGTTTGTCTCTGCCTGCTGGTCATTACTGGTACTTTATTAACTGACAAGGCAGAGAGGACACGGAAGAATTACTGCTATTCTTCACTAATGCAACAGTAACAGTAACAATAACAAATTGTAAGAATACGTTAGATTTAACAGCCAGGCATTAACCTTAATAAATGTAATTAGTACAAAGAGTACTGAATGTAAAAGAAATGTATGAATTAGTTGCCAAGAATACATTTATTTGCAACTATTATTTATTATTGATGATTTGGTTTGACTGAACTCACGGTTAAATTAATGTCTGGAACAAATCAACACATTTGAAGACAACATCATTGGATTTGGATCAAATTTGGAAAATGTAATGTAATAATTTGAAAATATCCAAAACGTATATCATCATTGAAAATAATCAATAGTTGCTGCCCTCCTTTAAACAGTAGGCTGTGTCATATACTATATTGTGTATTGAATTCGAATTCATGCATTACCTTTTTTTTGTCAACGTCTTGCATAATATACATATGATGCTGTTTTGTAACACTTAAAGTAAAGAAACTACAGTGGAAAACATCATATAGGTATTTGGTAGAATCAATTTATTTGTTATCACGAAATGAATGTAAATATGCTGTGTAAGTTCGATTTATGTTTTAGTTAATTCAATTTCTAGTTTTAATTTGTAAGAATGTCAAAACTGAGTAAATGTTCATATTTTTACAATCATTTTTTACAATGATTTATTTATGTTTCTTGGTACTTGCTTTTATTTTGGTATTCTATTTTCTCTTTCTCTTTCTTTTATGGTCATTCTGCACAAGTAAATCAAGGCACAATCATAGCAGGTGTAAACCTAATAAACCAGATTGTAATTGTAGTGCTAACCTTGAAACAGTAATTGACCGTATCTAAAAGAAATCACACTCTCAGCCAGTTTCATTCACTGAACCCCAAATCTTTATTAACCACTGCTTGCTCACAAAGATATACGTGGAGAAGGGGGGGAAACACACAAATGGACAGAGGAGAGAAAGAGAGAGAGAGAGAGGCAGGTAGGATAGTCTCTGTCTGTGATGTTCTTGTTGTTACACACTGTTACGGTGTTGGTTTATGCTTCACCGGGTCAATATCACATGGCACAAACAATCTGTTATCCACCCGCCCTTTCTGCATTACGCACACACACTCACACACATCAATGGGCCTACCGTGCGTGTGTGACCGTCATTCCAATACTTTGTAATACACTCATGTACACCTTTACAGATGGCAATACTGTGTTCATTTATCATAGTTGCAGCTATACCAGTTATGGCTTTTATATCTTTCTTGTGCCGACCTTTCGATGGCGTTTACAGTGTCTTCGAGTGATATGCAATGATTCCAGTAGGCATGGATGATGCTGGCACTACTCTAGCCTCTATGAAAGGGAGAAAGGTGGAATTTATTTGTAATTTCTCCGATTTAAGATTCACAGTCTGGTGAAGGTTTTTTTTCTTTGCACTCCGGCTGTTTTTGAGTGCACTTTATCCTCAGTTGTGTTGTAAAGTACAGTAACACGTGATTGAAATGTGATTGCAAGCTTGTTTCTGAGGAACACAAGAGGCCCGCCATTGGTCAGGGATATTACGTGAGCTTTCCAGTGCCAGATGGACAGAATTTAGCAAGCTCCTCTTGAACTCTGTGCTATGATTGGCTAAATGCCTGCCCATGTGGAGAGCGTGTGAGTGAGTGCTTCTACAGTATGTACTGTATGTGGAGAGATGAAGAGGTTGCAGACGGAGGGAAGGAGGATGAGGATGGGCTCATTAAATGCTATAGTGTTCTCCTGTGGTACATCACCATCTACCTCACAGGAGTGGATGAGCAGCGACGGCTTGCAGTCCCCAAAGAGAGCAAACTGTCTCCTTTCCTTTTGTCAACTTTCCCTGCACATGTCCCTCACTAATTGGGACATTGGCTTGAACTGGATGGAAAATCACTCCGACCAAACACAGATCCAATTTTGTTTCCAAATCGGCAGGGTCAAATGAGTAAGTGCCCATTTAGAGGGACGAGGAAAAGGAGCCAGTATGTGGGCCTTGTGAGGACACAACCAGTCGCAGCAAATATCAGCTAGCTGGCAAACTCACAACAAACACCTACACCTGAAATGATTTTCAGGCTGAAATGAAGGAAAAAAAACAACATGTCAATGAACAAATTATTACATCCATATATAAGCAGGGAGAGGAAACTTATATAGAAAAAATGGCACACTGCAATCAATACTTTTGCTGCTTGTATCTTACTGTATATAACAAAAAAAGAAGTATTTACAAAAACCAATACCCACTGTCACTTGTCAATTTGATTTTTTTTTTCTCATTTGAAACAGAGCAAAAACATTCTTTTTGGGAAGAGTGGGTTGGAGACACACATTTTTCTTGTTTTTCCGAAATTATTTATGCTTTTTTTTGTTCAACCCCGAACCCCATTTCAACTTCCCACTGTCTCGGGTTGGCGTCTCAGGCGGTGGTAGTTTCATAATTGTATGGGGGGGTATGGCAGAGGGGTGGAGTAGGTGGGAATATGTGGGACAAGGTTGGGAGAGGGGTGTTCCTCAGGATTGGGGTGGTGGTGTTGGGGGCGGGTTTGGAGGTGGGACGTAGAACCTGTTGGGGTTTTCACGCTTTCACGCTGACTTCTTTCAACTCCTTGTTCCTGCGCACCTCCTGAGCATGCCTCTCCTAGAAAGGAAAAACACAGATTTAGGGTGTCGTGTTTCTTTGCCTCAGGGCCTTTTCTGATATTTTATTCCTGCTCACTTCACCATTTCAACTCTTCAACCTTTAATTTTATTCCTTTATTCTGCCTCCTGTCCTGCTCTCTTCCGCTCATTTACTGTTTGTTTTTGTCTCCCACCTTCCAAGCATAGGACTCCATCTTTGTCTTTTTCCAACATAAGTCTTCTCTATAAGGTTCTCGGTTTACTAAGGTCGTCTTGTTTCCAACCGCGCGTCTTTCTTTTCATTCTTTTGCCACGTTTTATACATTTTCCTCAGTCTTTCAAGCACTGCATAAGTTCAGAATTTGAGTCTGAAGCAATTATTTTGTGCTATAGTATTGCTTGTGATACCACAGTGACTTTCTGTTGACTGAATTTTTTAAGTTTTAAACTTGCAAGCTAATTGTCGGTAGTGAAACATTTTTTGAAATGAGAAAGAAGGAACTTATTATTAGCTTATGTTTGGTATAAATACAATTAACTGAAAAAACAATATAAATTAATAATTTCTTCATTGAAGAAACAACATTTCAAAAATCTAAAATCAATTCTTCTTTGGTGTCTGGCAAATTGCTTCTCTGGGGAAGAGGTGACTTGGGTTTATGGCCTCAGTATCTCTAAAATAGTTTCTGGTTTACGTTTCTCACCTTCTCCTGCAGGCGGTCCATTATGGCAGCCAGGTAAGCCTGCCGGTTCTCCTCGATTTGCACCATCTTCACCTGGAGCTTCTCCTCGGCCATGCGGCTGAAGTTGCTGTTTTCCTCCATTGCCTTCATCAGCACGTCACGCTCGTGGTCCCGCTTCTCAGCCAGGGCCCGGAGGACCTGCGCCTCCTGGGACTGAAAGGAAAGAGAGCAGGGGTTGATAGAAACAGTGATTTACTGAAAATCACTCATCGTTTTTTTGTTAAAAGGTAAGCATGAGTCAGAGCTGCTGAAACAAATCAGACTCACACATTTATGCTAGGCATGAAAATGTCTGGAGGTAAGATTGTATTTCCTTTTCCAGTCGTTACTTTGATTAAATATGCTGTATGTTGAGCCACAGTATTGGACATCTGGTGTTAAAAAAATTGTCAAATTGTGTCATTGATTTGATGATCGATTTGTTTGTGGGTGGCTGGATTTGTCAGCTGCTTGTATTGACTGTATTGACATTCAAATCAATCAGATGCAGGAATTAGCCGGTGTCAGATTAGAGGTTTCATGTCAGTTTGGCAGCTGCAGTAGTCAATGTGACGCATTATTAACCAAACATCCGTGCTGTACGTCACATTGGAAGTCGAAGGAAGTCAAGTATTTCCAAATGAGGAGCGGTATTATTGTGGTTAAAATTCTTCTTCTGTTTTAAATTCTAAACAACTTTCTGTGGCTTTTATTGAAGCAGAGTGAAAGGTGGCAGCTGGGTGCGATAGATAATGATTGGAAACACCCTTACTTTCCTCCGATCCTCAGCTGCCTCCAGCTTCTTCTGGATGTCCTCCAGGGATACTTCCCTCTTTGGGGGTGTGGTGATGCAGTGGGCCGCATCAGACACGGGGGAGGTCGGCTTCAGGATGACCTCAAAGGACTGGCCTGAGGCTCGCTTGTTAATGGGCTTGATGTCCAAGTCTTCATGTGTACATTAACAAAAAAAGAAAGACAGATGATAAACAGAAAACCTTTAGGGCCTCTGCATGACTTGTAATTGAAGCATGATTATCAAAAAGATCAAAAATAAATTCACGTACCTTCAAAATCCCCCATGAGGTTTTTGCGAGTCTCGGGGTACAGACAAGAGCAGATGAGTGAGAACACTGAGATCTCCTTCATCTTCTCTTTGTAAGCTGTGGAAGAAAACATTTAAACATGACTGTATGTATGCAAACCGAGCTCACTGCAGAAAAACATGATCAAAATATCATTAACCTACTAACATACAAAAAGATGAAACATCATTAACCCACTTCTTCTCCACAGGAGGTTCCTCATGTAAATATCCAGATTGTTAAAGGAATACATATTCATCGAGTCCTCCAAAAAGGGAACCCCATCAAAGGGCGTCTTGAGGAGCCAAGCTGCTCTGGGTTTTGGGGGCATTTTTTGGCCTTTGTTTTCACAGTAGGATGGATGTGTCCTCACTTGGCCTAATTTCCCCAACAGCCAAGATGCTGCTCTCCCCATAGGATTCTCCACACATCATTAGCTATGCATTTCATTTTGGTCTATTATTTATTAACATTGTCAGACCAACGCCCCATAGCCTCTCAGCCATTCTGTGTCTACCGCTAAAAAATATTATGCCTTTTGGGTTATTTACAAAGCAAAGAATCCAGGATTTAGGATAGATGTTGGAATCGTCTTTGGGTTGTTTTTTGTCTCCTTTCTCTGTGGCTTTGCTTAGCAGCATACACAGCATATGACTCTTTATCCCTGGTCTATTCACGGTCTAAAAAGTTAATAACACTGAGGCAAAGCTGGCAGTAAATCAATTGTTGTATTTGGCAACCTGCGTCCTCTCAGTAGGGAGGGGCAAAGTGCTCCAAAGGGCAGACGGTGAAAAAGCAGCAAAGAAAGGTACACCCAACCTTGTCTAACCTTGATTTTGTTCCTATAATTTTGGAATCTACTACTTTGTAATTTGAGCCCAGAGTTCAGAAGCAGTCCCTACAGGGAGAACGGCAAAAAAATATCTGCATCACACTGCAGCTTGTGAAGTATTCTGCTTTTGCACATGGCTGCTGTGTTCTGTAAAGGTACGCTGCCTCACGGTGGAAATTTGCATG
Source organism: Eleginops maclovinus (assembly GCF_036324505.1). Taxonomy (NCBI): domain Eukaryota; kingdom Metazoa; phylum Chordata; class Actinopteri; order Perciformes; family Eleginopidae; genus Eleginops; species Eleginops maclovinus. Next base: position 14,151,530 of record NC_086361.1, read on the forward strand.
CAGACTGTCACATTATGGAATAATCCATCACCCAGAGCCCAGGCCTGCAGGGCTGAAGTGTGCCACAGTGATTTATGATCTTCAGTAGCAAAGACTTAATTGAGATCTACGGTAAAAAATATTCTCCATAGGGGGGTATGGAGTACAGTATGATTAATCCAAATCTTCTTCCTCACTCATTCCCTGCTCACTCTCTCCTCCTCTTCTCTCTGTGTCTCACTTTCTGCCCTGCAGACTGGCAGACGCCACAGTAATGTGATCAACTCTCAGATGTAGCTCTCACTACTCTCTGATGGCCTTGTTAACCCCTTCCCTGAGGAGAAAGTGCGGGAGGGTGGGATGGGTTAAAAAAAAACGACAAATAGTGGAAGGAAGAGAGGGGTTGAGAGGGAATGGAGATAAAGGTGGAGTTTGGTATAGAAACAGAAAATAATAAGATTACTGTCGGATGAAGATGGAATAAATATTTGGGTGTTGGGGTGGGGCTTCACCGTCATGGTAACACAATTCTAATATAAACCTCCAGACAGGAGGATTAAAAACCAGGAAGGAGGAAATTCCCAGTGGGATTTGCAGCGGCCTTCGACTACCTCTAGGACAGTCTAATGGAAGCAGCCACCTCAGGTGGATGGCACTTAAATGTGTAATTAGTGGACCGCACCATTTCTGCTGACAAAGGGGGGGAGCAGAGCTTTTGGAGGGTTGTCACACGCTCATTAGTGTTGTGTATATGTCAAGACCCAGCAGCCATTTTCCTGCCACACACAACCCCACCTGACAGCTGAAGAGTCAAGCAGTTAACAATTCAGTGGAGCAGGTAATTTGGGTTGAGTGCTCAGGGAGCAGAACAGCAGTGTTCAGTGGTTGCCAAGTTCTGGGTGAGGCAATTTCTGTGTTCAATTATTTTTTCATCTAGAATCAGATTTCTATCCTAATTGATTAATCAGTTAATTCAGTCTTGAGTACTTAGTAAACTGTTGAGTATGCAGTAATAGAAAACACTGAAAATCCCCTACACATTTTCCTAGAGTTCATAGGAATGTCTCGTTTTGTCCGACCTTTAAAACAGAGAAAAACAACAAATCTTCAAATTTCTGGAAACCATTAAATGTTTAATGTTTAACATTTTTTTCAAAATAGTTTCCAATTAATTTTCTGGCAATCTACTAATCTAATTAATTGACATAGGGTTGCAGCTCCATTATGGTTTGTTTAGTTTTATTTGTGGTGATTAAGCTTTTACTACGAGTGTGTAAGAGCTCATTTAATTTCTTGGAGTGCGGGAGATTTTTTTTTTATATCCCTCATCAAATATATATGAGGTTCTCTATTGTGCAAAAATATGAAATTGCCTCTGTATTTCTCCTGAGAGATAAAAGCTTTTTCCTTCTATAACCGCTGTAGTAATAAGCTCATTCCAAGCGGATCAGGCACATAAAAATGACAAATGATCCAAAATGACATTCCACAGCAGGAAGTATCCAAACACTGGTGTCTGTTCAAAGATACTGACTGAGTTCAGACATGCTGGGTCAGTAATGTCAATCTGAGATGTGACCAAATAATTTCCTACCACCATGACACCGCTTTAATTCTTCTACTCCGGCTGCTTTTTACTAGTCAGCTCTGCATCCTTTCAAAGAGCTCCTCCTGTCCCAACCACAGACACAGCCAGCAAACGCACTTCCTCTTCCAATCCATCAGCCAAAGAGCACAGGTCATCAATATCTAACTGTACCTCCTCCCCCACACGCATCCCTCTTCCCCAGCAGCTTCTGCATCCCCAAGCCTCCGTTTCATCTGTCGCTGATGTATTCTCCCTCTCAAACCCAATTTCCTCTTTCTTACTCTCTCTATGCCTCCACTCTGCGCATCTCCTGGGAGATTCAAAACTGCGTAGCAGAAAACCACCACGCCTCTATTTGGTATCTTTATTTCTCTCTTCCTCCCCACCCTCGTCTTCTCCTAAATGCTCAACCCCCTCTATAAAAATTTGAACAGGCAATAGAGTCACTTTGAGCAAAAAGCCACAAAGTGAAAAACATAGGAAAGATAATGTTGACAAGGCTACAGGAGCAAACTGCGGCCCTGTGTTTCACAGCGTTTACTGCCTTTCTGGGTCTACTATAAGCTGGCAGCAGTATAGACTTTTTATCTGTGTTCAGCAAATACAGGCCCTTAACAGCTGTGCCTCCCGGCAGCTATATAATCACAAAATTATGAAGGTATTACCACAGCGGAATTGGCCATTAAATGAAACAATATGGTACCCAGATGATCAGGGGCAGGTCCAGTCATTCGATGCAGGGATGGGCTGGTGGCAAATTTTCCCTAAACCCCACCCAGTGCCCTTCCAAGGAGATCATTGTTACATGCAACTAAGGCTGATTTCAAAGCATCGATTATCTTTTGCTCTACAACATGTCTGATATTTGCAAAAATAGTTTTCTAAAGCCAAGGGTGATGTCTTAAAACCTCTTGTTTTGTCTGACTATCAGGCCAAAACTCAAAAAACATTCTGTTCATTTTATCACAAATCCAAAAAGCAGCACATTTTCACAATTTACAAGTGGTTAATTTGCTTATTCCATTTCTGTTAAACAACTAATTGATTAATGAACCAATCCTTTAATCTCCAGTTCAGTTCAGTTAATTGAAAGTGCGTACCAATGAGGTAGCTGTGCGAAATATCCAGAATCTGCTGGTTAAAACACCTGAGGATCAAAATGTACCAAACTAGGTTGCTAATCCAAATGTCACAAGTGATGAGAACACCATCGTCACTGGATTGATATCACCTCTTCCTCAGACTTATTTTAAAGAGCAACGGTCATCTGAACCAGTAATGGGAGTCAGAGCGCAGCATTGATCGATGAGACTCTGTGATAAATCAGCATGAATTATGTGCCCAGGAGCCTTTCGAGCTTTATGCACGAGGGGCCACTATGACAGTTGTGATGCAGATGATAAGTAGAGAAATGTAGCTGGATCTGGACATGGCTTGTTGCTTGAAATTGATGGCGCAAGAGGCTGAGAAGCTTGTGTCTATGTACACAAAGGAATTGATTTTTAGGGACCAGCCGAAGGACCACACCTTATTGGCTATGACAAGTATACGTGATAAGGATCGGGAAGTGCTTAGGGGCCTTAATGCACAAGGGAGTGGCTCTGACCATGAGTCGGTTTCTGGGATAGATCATACATTTAGTTATGTAGAGGCTTTAGGATCCTCAGGAATGAAAAAACACACACACTCCCATAAACACAGGTGTAATCATCCTGCTTTATAGTCCTTAATTTAATTATATTTATTGGCTCTTAGATGGTGTTGCTCCTCAGTCTCAGAAGTATGAAAAAGTAGGAATGAAACACACAGGTGATTCTTAAAATATTACTAGTACTGCTGTGTTTCTTTATAGCCGACGTGAACTCAACGACCTGCCGGTGCTGACTGGCAGGTTGACTGCTTTTCCCCCTGTGTGTCTATGTTCCTGCCCATCCCATTCTGTCTGTCAACGGCTGAAATCATGGAGGAGAGAAGAGGCAAAGGAGGAGGAGGAGGAGGAGGAGGAGGAGAGGGGAATAAATATACCAGTCAGGGTTTACTTGCCCCTCAGTGCAGACACCATGCAGGACCCTTTACCGCTGTCTGTCTGCATGCCCCTCCATCCATCAAATGCCTAGTCAACCATAAAACAAACAGTCTATCCCCTAGACTGGCAAGCACATCGCACTTTTCATACACACCCCTTGAAGCAAACACACTTTCCTTAATGTCAGATGTGATTTTAGACTTCTTTTTGATGAAGCCTGCAGGTCCCACCCAGCGTTTATAGGCCCTGTGAAGTGATGTGTTCAAATAATATCCTCCACATAAATAAAATATATATCAATCCTTGATGTGGAAAAGGATGACACAAATACAAGGCCTTCCATTTGCCATAACATTAAATCACATTTAATTTCTAGCAAATACTTTCACATAATACTAAAGCCTCAGTGATAATACACGGATTGAACACAAAAGGCCGTAATATAACCCTCCTAATAGGATTAGGGTCTGATATTCTTGAGACGACATTCATTTTCATCGCCTGTCGTAAATTCTTCCCTCGACTGCAAAGCAATTCTGGAAAAGGATGCTATTTTCTCTATCATTTATGCCTGTAGCGGTCACAAAATTGGTTGAGCCGGCTTTATACTACAGAACATAGCATGGCCCAGTTTTTTTTTTTTTTTAAGAAGATTTGCCACGGTGAGATATATCACACCCTGGAGAGAGCGTTGAAGGGACCGGAGATGTTGGGTGGGGTCGCTGCATTATGCTGCTGCACGGCTCTGAGTCAGGTGCGGCAGGCAGGCATCGACAAAATGCTGCTGTGTCAGGGATATAAAACTGCATTTCTTGTCTTGTATTGCATACAATTTTTTGTAATTCGTTTGTTTTATAGTGAATTAGAAAAATGCGTCACTGATAAGAAACATTGAATCCAAACTAGCTCATATCGATCGCCACACATTTGGATGAAGGCTAAAGTAATAAGCAAAGAATTTACTCTTTATACACAGATTGATGAAAGAGAAAAACGCTTCTTTCATTTCGCAACTTAATTATAAAGGAGTGACTTGCAAGGGAGTTTGGCCGCTCCCTATCATCATCCCTCTGCATCCTTTTGTGCCATGGGTGTCGCCACAGCCCCAGCATCCTCAAACCTGCGAATCTGGTGTTATTTTAGGAAAAAATGTAAAAAAACTCACCGATTGCAGTCTTAGCCATTTCTGTAGGTTGGTGGTGCCTGGGCGAGTTGACCGGAGGAGAGTGCGTCGGTTGCTGGTTGCGGTATCTCGGTGTGAAGGGACTGCTGGTAAGGCACTGAGTCAGCAGAGAGGGGGACTGCCGGTGCGCCTGGTGGTCTATTATGAGCTGCGTCAAGTCAGCGGGCAATAACTAAAACAAAACCGGAAATGAGTAGAAGAGGCTTTCAAAATAAAAGACATAAACCCCACACCATCTATGAATATGGATTGACATATTTTCCTGTCGATAATATGACCATAGTATGATTTCCAGCTTAGGCAATCAGTCAATTCATAGACCATTATGTATTAATGTGCAGCTATTTCATCATTAATTTCAGTTTCTAGCAAAAATGAAAACAAATATAGAACCACAAATAATTGGTATCTGTCCTCGGAACCAACAAATGGAATCAAATGTTAGTTGCAGATCTAATATGTTGCAAAGGGGCAATGGGGAGGACCAAACTGTTTGTATTGTATTAGCAATATTTTAAGCATTATATATTAGAGCTATTTAAATGTAGTTTTATTTGGCCTATAGCTTTGACATCCTTCAAAGTATGATACATCCCACTGAGCATCCTTTCACATTTCTAGTTAGATTGACCTCCAATGAAATAGCCCTTTTCTGTTTTATAGTAGTAGAACAATAAAGCTGTCCGACAAATTGTGTCATTCAAACATGTCTACATTAAAATGCGACATAGGTTAACAGGCATTATTTTGAAATTCTCGACAGGAACTGCCAACAAATAATCTGATTGGCTTGACACTGGGTCAGTAATGAGCGTTTATGTGCCACCTAGAGCATATTAGCTACCATACTCCCTTGACGCGCCCCTCCTAGCCAAAGGCCTGACAAATCCAATGTCCCATTGAAATGGAGAGTGCAGGTCCTCAGCATTATGGGTGTTTCCCTCTTTGTTTCTGTGGTGACTGGCAGATCAGCTAAAAGCTCTGTCCATGGTGCTAAAAGATTAAGAAAAACGACTTTTCACATTAACATTTCATCAGACATTGTTTATTTTAAAACATGTTCATTTATATTTGATGTGAGGCTTTGCAAAGTGGTTTACATCAAGAGAATCAGGTTGGACAGAATAACGTTTTCCACATCTAATGACACCTACAGTGTCAATCTTTTATAATCCATGAAAACTGCAAAATCATACCAGTTTTTATCCAAATGCAGAAAACACTTGTTCAAATCCTAACCTACCAAAGAAGTGGGTGAAATCATTAAAACATGTCACTAGGTGGCAGCAAATCTCAGGTTATATGAGCCGGAGGAACGCATGGCTTTATGGAAAAAAAATATCTTACAAAGCATAGCTTCAATCATTCTATGTAGGCTATAACCTGCAGACAAAGCTCCATTCAAACCGACATTCAGCAAGCCAGACTTTAGTTCACATGTATTTTCGTGGTTTTCGCCATAGTGTGAAAGTTTTATTGAGAACTGAATCTATGCATCATTGACTGGGGAGAAAGTACAAAGCACCACCACAGTTAAATTCAACTCCAACGACATGTTCCTTAGCAAACGGTGTGTTTGCATAAATAACAAAGTAATTGGTATAGGCAACTGACTTAAAACGATATACTATAGCTAACACGATACCTAACCCCATGCAAAAAGTAATGTTGAAATTATAATTTCAACATGTCTTTTTGCATGGTCACTGATTAACCAGAAAATAGATTTAGCTGTGGATTTTAGCTTAATAATGCTATGGATATGGTATGGAAATGTAAAGAACATTCACCTGACATCAAGTTGAGGAACAAGAAAAAAACAAATTGCACAAGAGAACCAAGAACCAGATCAGGCTTTGAAACTATAGATAAAGAAGAATACAAATAGTGCAGGTTACCAAACGAAAAATAAAATAACAAATACAGTTAGAGCATAAAATAAAAAAGACTTAAGAAAATCCTATTTATTTTGGGGGAAATTCAAATATAGATCGACTGCCAATTCACAGTGGCATACCTGTGATCGCATCACATATCATGCACTGACCAGCTGCTATGCGTCTCTCATGGTCTCTCTGTAACCTGTAACACACGTCTCATTGGCAGTCAATGTTTAAAGTAGCCGATTCAATAAACATTCGCGTTTTCTACAGGTTGTTTGATTACATATCAGAGAGCTGGACAACCCTCAGTCTTTCATTGGGTGGTGCTTCCATCATTTGGCGGTTGAGGAGGAGCTAGCTGCAGATGTTGTGGTCTATCTAGCAGAAGTTGAAACACGGCACGAGTTGATGCTTGCTCCACTGAAGACACGGCTCAACATAGGTAACTAGTTCCTATTATCGTTGTTTTTTTGTGGTGTGTGTGGGGGGTTCATTTGTTTTCCTCCACTAAATACTGTCCGAAAATAATGTAGGTAAATGCCTTGAACTAAACGTTGCCACCGTCATATGTGAGCTGACATGATATCATACTAGCATGAATGTATTTCTGCATCGGTTGGGTATGTCAGTTAGCTCTGTCACACAGCGGATGGATACGGGTTGAAGGGATACCGGTGATAGCTAATGAACTGAACGTTACTGTGGTGAATGTCTGTTTAATTGTATCCTCAACATCCACTGCCTCAGGCCGGTGCTAACGCGGCTAATCATTAACAGAAAGGGTACATTTGTGAGTCTTGGAGCGGAATAATAGGAACATGTGTTTTGGTTACTGGAAACTAGAGACATATCTAGATTGATAAGTGTTGAGATAAAAAAAAAAAGTAAGTTACACACATGGAGTTAATGTTGAGACGACGTGACTACAAAGTAGTCCGTGGCCACGTTTTACATCCACATGCTGTCTGACAGGTTAGAATCTAGACCTGACCTGTGAAAAGAAGCTGTTTTCAATATGTGTTTTAGCTTTATCCGAGCGATAATGACTTAGTGATAGTTAAATGAACTCATCCATGTGTTTCTTTGTGGACAGGGGACAAGTAAATAGCAAATGTTGTCGTACATGTGGACAAAATAATCTCTTCCTCCACCGAGTTCTCTTTTTACTGTTTGTTTGTAACCACTGGGACTTAACTGCAGCAGCCATATTGCTTTAACCATGCTGACCAGATGCTAGCATAATTTCGTTTAGCAACTAATGGGACACATGGCGCTTTTCCATTACAGACCCATACTACCATGTGTTATCTAGTGTTAGTACATAAAACAGGTACAAGCAGAAATAGCAGTTTTGAAATATACACATTTGAATAAACACATTTTAGATGTTAAACCTCAGCTGCTTTTGAACAAAAACTTTGTGGCAAAAATGCAACGAAATTTAAGGAAAACTATTTCCGCTTTAATACCCAGTAAAATAAATCGCATTGCAATATTTTCTCTTTGGCACCAGATTTACACACGTTTTCCTTTTTTCACTGTAGCAAATACACACATTTGCAGGAATTAGTGTCTAAAAATATTAAAGTACTTAAATCTTAGTCTCGTTTTTTTCCTATTCATCAGGGGGCGTGTTGAGTTTAGTCAGTGTGATTGTTTGTCCTTTAAACATGGAAAGAGCATGTCTGGTGGGCTGGAAAAGAGGGTGTTGAGTGAGGTTGTTGCTGATTTAAGTATACATTCTGGCAAGCTCAGCAGAACAAATCTGTAGGTGGTTTTACTTGCATATGATTGGATCACAGCCAGGTGGAAACTGAAGTCTGTGCAGTTTTTTTTCTGTACATTCTTTAAAAGAAAAGTACATTAAAAAAGAAAGTACATAGACAGAATCACTGTCCTAGACCTGGGGTTTGCTGTGTGTTAAATACAAATGCCTATCAAATGTCATTAATCAAATGCAGATCACATGATTGAACCAGGTGTACATTATGTTGTGGAATTAAAAGACAAATACACGATTATGTGAAACCTCTTTTTAAAACCGCACTATCGATAATGCAATCTGGTAGAATCACTGGGTTACATATCGCACGGCACGGAAATATGTCTTGTCAAGCTTCATGTAATACGGTTGAATTTGGCCAGTCAGTGTGCACATCAATCAGCTTTCTGTGAGAAGCTACTGGCAGTGATGGCATGGATTAGATGTGTATGAGTCGACTGTTTTTACAAATCAATAATGCGGGCTCCTAAAGAGGTATTAGATGCAGTAACATTGGGTAACTGAGCGTTTGGCTTTTCATCAGATTAAAATAGCATCTATATTCCCCCCCTTACATCTAGCTTGTTCATAATAATAGCGTCAATATTTTTGGCATTGCATTGCTTATGACACTCAGTGGTTGTGAAACAGGGCTTCTATTAACGGCAGTTCAGTCAGGGGTGATTGTGGTTAATGTCTGCTTCATACATGCAACGCTAAAGTTTTGATAGGCGTCCATTTAATCAATTCACTCACTCATTCATTTACTCCTCTGCAGTTACCTCATTGGCCTCTAAGTGTCATTAGGAGTGATATACCAATGATGACACACTAAGTCACAATCATTTAATGTCTCCATCTCCTCTTGGCAAATTTTCCGAGATGAGTAAAGCACTTCTGTGACATTGCGTTTCCTTTTTTTCCTCGCAGATTATAGCAATGGAGAATTACTTTGTGGATTCAACGATGGCAGTTTGAAAAAGGCTTATCTTTCCCGTCACACTCCCACCTTCCTCTTTCTCTTGGTCTACACCCCTCTTTTCATTTTGACCTGTATTTTATTGTTCTGCCATTTCAACTGGTCTCAGTTTACGCTGCTGGTAGAACGTCTTTGTCATTCCCAGTCACGTCCCTGTTCCCTCCACTGAGTCGAGGCTGAAGGCTGTAAATCCTCCACAATGGTTGCTGAGGGGGACTCAGCGTCTCAGGGCAGCGGTGTGCGGCTGAAGCAGGAGATTTCCCTCCTCCATGGGGTCTGTCTTATAGTGGGAAATATGATAGGATCTGGTATCTTCGTCTCACCTAAGGTAAGAGTCTCTGCTTTGTTACTACAGATAGTCTGCATTGATTTAAAATAAACGAAATAGGAATGTTTTTCTAACTCTTTGTCTCTGAATCTGAAATGAGTTTAGTGTTTAACTAAGAAATGTGCAAATGCAGTGTGGTTATTTTGAAACAAGAAGTAAGACAAATCTGTTGTTTAATTCTTCATGTGATAGTTTCTGCTAATTTCTTCTTTCATTTCCCGTCCTGCAGGGGGTTCTTAAATACACAGGCTCATATGGCCTGTCCCTGGTGGTGTGGGCCATTGGAGGGATATTTTCTGTGTTTGGAGCGTTATGCTATGCTGAGCTAGGAACTACTATCCGTAAATCTGGAGCGTCCTACGCCTATATCCTGGAGGCTTTTGGAGGCTTATTGGCTTTTATTCGGTAAGTAGTTGTTTTACTCTCTCTGTTTGCCCACATTTGACGTGAATTGCTGTCCTGTTTCAATGCTTTTTGGGTTGACGAGACATGGCAGTTAGTCTCAAACAAAAATAAAGCACTGATCAATTGCAACAACTAATAAACTTAACCAAAGCCATGTTCGGAATATAAGCCTCTTTATGATAAAGATTTATCCATTCTGCTGTAGACTGTGGACGTCGTTGATGATAGTGGAGCCAGCCTGTCAGGCGGTGATTGCTCTGACCTTTTCCAACTACCTGGTCCAGCCCTTCTACCCCACCTGCCCCTCCCCCTATGTCGCCGTCCGACTCATCGCTGCTGCCATCATAGGTAAGGCTCTCCCTGTACTTCACACGTGTGCATGCTATATGTAACCTCTTGTATGTGTTTTACCATTAGTGGTAAAGGACACGGGTTGACGAGTCTGCTGTGTGTTTGACCCCTATGTCGTATATTGTTATTTACAGTATCCATAGTGAGAGGAGGGTCACTGGAGCTGTTTTTGCAGGAAGGGTCGACTACAATCAGGACAGCCTCTCTTGCTCTCTAGCATTAACAAAATGACCAACGGCATCACTTTAAACGGCTCAGTGCAGGTGCAACTATTTAAGTTGCACTTTTAGCCGTCTCAAGTCCAGTACAGTTGTTGCTTTAAGATTTCACAAAAACCACAAATTCAGGTTTTAGGAGTGCATTCAACCTGTATTCCGAAACTGCCTTTTCTTTTGCACCCTGTGCTTGAGCACTCTTTTGCATTGAAGGTTTCATTTTAATTTGCTTTTTCTCCTAGCTGTTGATAGTTTATTCAACCCTTTTTATGCAAGTCCTGTTAAGTCATTTTCAAACCGTTGAATGTGTAAAGGGAGGGTTTAGGAGAAGTTTTACCAATAGCTGCAAAGCAATTGGGTACATTTATTTTAAGTAAAACCCTCTTTTCTAAACACATCAGCTTAATCTAGTTTTTGTTTCTATAGCATTTATGGGGATATGTATGTAACTACATTTAATACCTGTAATTTCCCCTCTCACTCTGCCTTAAGTCTGCCGTGCTTAGTGAATGGCATCCCTTAAGCTTTGCTCAACCTTGAACCTGTTGGGTTTGTTTGGATAGGGTCTATAGTAACAGTAGGTGCCAAGTCTGTTGTACTGATTGATCCTTGAGGAAGAAACGTGTGACGGGCCTCAAACACCGCCAGGAAACCTGCCAGCTAGCATGAAGGAGGAAATCCTTAACGTAGTTCCTGAACGCCCAGATACAACACCTTGTATCAGTGCTCCTCCTTCAACAAATATAGACGGCAAAAGCACATTTTTAAGTTAATATTTGAATTTACTAAAACCCCCATCCAACATATTCACAAATATTCCGTTTATGTTTCTTTATCCAAGTCTTCTGTCCATTTTAATATGGAAATTCTATTTTGCAGAAAATAAATAAATCAAGAGGTATTCTTCCAGAGGTTCTTGGCTTATAATTTGAATTCCTGCTTACTTACTCCTCTCTGTTTGTGTCCACCATTCAGTATAAACCGTGTTGAGTTTATATTGGTTAAATGCTCATGTCTTCTTTTCTCTTTATCAGGTCTGCTGACTTTTGTGAACTGTATGAAAGTGAAATGGGGAGCTATTCTTCAGGTCGTCTCCACCGTAGCAAAGGTCCTAGCTCTAATCGTCATCATCATTACTGGCCTGGTTAAACTGGGACAAGGTAGGATGTCTCAAAAAAATCTGTTTAATTGAATCCAATTTTGATACGACTTGGACAAATTCTCTATTTTTACTGATTTTTTAAAAAGATTTGACTTCGGACTAGCTCACTCAAAACTCTTATCTATATTAAAATCTGTATTGATACATTTAATGTGTCTTGCATACAAATAACTGTCTTGAATTATCATTTAATTATTGTTTTTGGATGGTGTTTCCCTCTTGTTATTAATGTAGCATGAGATGGCATGTCTTTTTTTGGTTCTCTAATATTGCTAATTAGAGAACAAACTGCTACAGGCACATACATTTTAAAAGTACATTTAAAATGCAAAGCTTACAAGTTATATGCACATCACAATAAAAAAAGTAAAATAAGGTACGAGCTTTGATTAAATATCCATGAACTATTTAGTCGAAATAAAAGCAAATAATGTTAACACCTCTTTACATGTTGCTGTAGGTTTTGACCAGAACTTTGAGGACTCCTTCAAAGGCTCCAAACTGGACCCTGGTGACATGGCCTTGGCCCTCTACGCAGCACTTTACTCCTACTCAGGCTGGGACACACTCAACTTCATCACAGAGGAGATTAAAAACCCAGAGAGGTACGAGCTCTGGCATTTCAGATGTTCTTCTTTTTTTTTAACAAGCGTGATTTGATTTTCATTCCTGATGGAATTAATTTTGCTTAACATAACTTTAGCAACTGTAGAGCTAGTATTTTGTTAATCTGATTTAAAACCAAGCAAACTTACTAGGAAATTTCACAGGTCATCATGTGCTCATTTTACACCAGAGTAACAGTATGCATCACAGATACCAATATTTGTAAAATCTGGATTCTCTACCTGAAGCCTTCTGGTCTGTTTTGTGTTTAAGCAATTCCCCAGGAACATTTCAATAAACATAAGCATTGAGGTAATGATATCACTTGTCTCCTTTTTAGGAATCTGCCTTTGTCCATTGCTATTTCCATGCCCATTGTCACTGTGATCTACATCTTGACCAACATCGCTTACTACGTAGTCATGGATGCCGACCAAGTGCTCAGCAGTGAAGCTGTTGCTGTGGTGAGTAACGTTTCTTCTTGTGCACTAAAGAAGCCGCATATAAGGTTAACCAGATCTGACCATGTGCATGCTAATCTCTACCATTAAGCTTAAAGGACCAAAGTGATGGCATCTGCTCAGCCTCGTTTAGGCAGCAGGTTTTGATCTTTCCTTCCTGTCCTCTGCTGTCCTCTCTTTCAGTCTGGCTTGCAGCCACTGCTTCAGTTCTCTGTTTGGTTATCTGTGCCTGTAGGAGTCGTGATGATTGCAGAAACCTCATTTAGCTAAAGAGGTTAGCGCCCCACACAGGAACACTGGGAAGTTGCTGATGTGATTAGTGCGTCAGAGGAGGAAGAGTTGTACTGGTATTTGATCAACAAATCTGTTCCAACAAGCCATGGGCTGTTTGCGGTCTTGAGTCCAAGCTGTAAAGACAACACACATGTTTCTTATGCTTCCCAAAAATCTGAATTTAGAGAGGAGTGATTTAATTCACTCAACACTACACTGAAAGTATATAATAATTGAAATACTGTCTGGCGGATTTAAGTACATACTATAAAAGTGATTTTATTTTGATTTGTGAACACTCATCATGCATTGTAACGATGAAGGCACTGTTGGATGTCTCCTCAGACATTTGCTGATGAGGTGCTGGGCTGGGCTCGATGGATGATCCCGCTGTCTGTGGCCATTTCCTGCTACGGAGGGCTCAACTCCTCCATCATTGCTGCCTCCAGGTCGGTACAGAAAACTCCTAACTGCATGTGATGATTTGAATATTAAAATCTCAGCAAAGATTTGAGGAAACACATGTCCCATCTTTTTTGTTTCCCCTGCAGGTTGTTTTTTGTTGGTTCCAGAGAAGGCCAACTACCTAATGTGCTGTGCATGATCCACATCAAGCGATTCACACCAATCCCTGCGCTGCTTTTCAATGTTAGTATCATCACATGTTTTGTTGTTTATCATTTATTTTGGATGACCCTGATGCGTTCTTACCACACTGTGTGTTTTGATCTTCTGTTTTCAGGGTGGCATGTCTCTGTTATACCTCTCTGTGCCTGACGTTTTCCAGTTGATCAACTACTTCAGTTTCAACTACTGGTTGTTCATCGGCCTGTCGATAGCAAGCCAGATCTACCTCCGCATCAAATTTCCCGATATGCACAGACCTGTTAAGGTAAAGAATTTGTTTGACTCCCAGCCACACTTTAAACATGCAGAGACGAGAAAGTGAACATGTTATCATGTAACCTCAGTGACAGAGAAAAAAGTACAGAATCAGAAATCTAAGTGGCAGATCTGTGGCTGTTATGACAACATGTTTTGGTGTTGGCCTAAAATGTTTTTTTTTGTTGAAAGATATTTGGTTTATTTGATATAAGACAGAAAAACATCGTCTTGAAACAGCATTTGCTAGCTGAAAAGACTCTAGACACCTTGAGAAAATGTAACATAGTCTTTCCCCTTTGCCTTAATGCTGTTAAAAAGTTGCATGCTGGGTAAACAGAGCAACCCCTGGTCAAATGTATCATATAATCATCACTTAAAAATCTTCAGTCTCCTGGTAGTTTCTTCATCAAATCATTGACCGTCAGCATCCTTCAGTTGAACTGAACTGAAAACTTTAAACACGGCATAACATAAACAACATCAAAGTAAGAAGTCACAAAAGCTGCAATCTGTAGGTAGGTAGATAGGTACTATATTTACTTACTCAATCATTACACACCTTTGTTTACCCATCCACACTACCCTCAGACGTGGCTTTGAGTTATGACTATGCTAAAAGCCAATGATGTTTTGAATTCACTTACGGTAATTTGGTTATCTTAGTGAACATGAGAAATGACTGCTCTGCATACTGGCTGAGCAGTTAAGGTTGATGAAACTAATTATATTTGTCGATGTAATTGTTTTTAATCATTCTGTTTTCTCCACCCAACCTTTCTCTACCCCCATTCCTTTTTCCTACTCCCTCTTTCTTTCTTTGCCGTCGTCCTCCTCCTCTGCCCTGCCCTGCAGCTGTCTTTGTTCTTCCCCATCGTTTATTGCTTGTGCAGCGTTTTCCTGGTAGTCGTTCCCCTCTACAGCGACACCATCAACTCCCTGGTGGGAATTTCTGTGGCGTTGTCTGGTGCACCGGTGTACTACTTGTGCATCTACCTGCCATCCAGCTCCCGACCAGCCTTCCTTAGTAAAATACTTGGTAAGAAGCTTAGTGATTAATTAGGGTCCGAGTAACGACACAGTGGGGCCAAATGACCCTTTTTTGAAGTGTTGGAATTAGGTTTTTAATTATTATTTGTTTGAGCTTTTATAAATAAGGATCATGCAAAGAATACATTCGTCTCAATAAAATAATATAAGCATTATCTGCAGTCCCTGGGCAGGTACACAGAGCGCAATCAGATATTCATGCATATGCATTTTATCAAGACACATCAACATATAAATAACAGCACAATTATCCAGTAAAATCAATTTCAATGTGTAGAAAAAAACAATATTGTACTGAATTTGACATTTTAACATGTCTTATTCTTCTTCTTATTATTATTATTATTATTATAGGTCGATAGTCATTTATTTGACCCGTAATGTACACACTCAATCATGATTGGGTGGACTTTTTCAAGAGGATAACTCGATGCTCTCTGCTTGAAAAACTGAGTTAACGGTGTCTAAATCAGCTCAACCGTACTTTTATATTCTGTACTGCATTTTCTTAATTATTGACCAAATCAACACACTGGCACAGAGACATCTGCAGGAAGCCGGGCTGATTAATTGCATTGTAAGTCCTGGGATGCAAGTTGTAAAATGTCCCTGTGAATAAGTGTGGTTTTGTGATCTCATTTATGGATCACCTCTTTAAGTAGCTTACTTTGTCTGACTGTAGGTTGCATGTAGATCAGCTACTGCTGGCACATGAACAAATGTAACAACTCCCGGTCTTAGAGTTAATAACTGTGGAGTGATTGAGATTAGTGTTTCAAAGTTCAGTCTTATGTAGAGCCTACATTCTCTAAAAGGTTATCGAGTGCAAAAACCCCCAGCAGTTGAAGAACACCCCCTCCTAATGCTATTATTCTATGCCTACATATTTTAAAGCATTAAGAACTTCGGCTTTGTGTTCCTAAGCGCTGTATTACTATTGTCTTCTTCTGATGTATTTCTTAAGACCTTTTGAGTGAAACCCTTGATCTTTCTGTCCCTGCAGATAGGATCTCTCTGTACACTCAGAAACTGTGCATGTGCTGTGTGGCCTCGCCTGATATCGACCTGGATAATATAGACCCGGAGAAGATTGAATGATGGAGCAACAAAAGCCTTGTGTCAAATGGAATATCGAGAATGAACACAAAGGAAGCGTTGAGCTGTGGTCAATCAGGAAATAAAATGAGGATGACTTGATGAAATGAAGTAGAAACTGGAGAGGTGAGCTCTACACATCTCTACTCCTCCTCTTCTCTCACATATGAGCCATAAGGTGAAAGGACCAGGATATTACTCAGAATGAATAAGTACAACCCCCCCCCCCCCAAACAAAGAGCACTTACAGATTAACTCAGTGAAACTTGAGCACATTCACATGCTTTACGCAGTGCAGTGTTGGCTGTGAAATTCCCTCCACACGTGCCCATGAACTGCAACACACACACACAAGAGCTGACCAAAAGCCTCAGGGTGATGCTGCGACAAATGGAAATTAACAACCTGATCCAGAAGGAATTGACTCAGCAAACATGCCCGAGGTGATTTATTCACAAACAGGAAGCTGCTGTAGAGAAAACCCAGGTGGAAGTGAAGGACCATGCCTTGCATGCGCTTCATCACGTCTCACGTTAATGTAGTGACTTACTATAGCGCACGTGCAAACGATGGGCCTCTGGTTCAAACCGTGTTACCCTTTTAAAATAATGCCTCACCTCCAAAATGACCTTCTGTGTTTTGGATGAATCGCACTATTTTACCTTTGACTTTTGAAGGAAACTTTATAGTATTTCAATGTCTCCCAAAAAAAAATCCTAATATATTTCAATAAATTGGGGCTGCATTTATTTACCATTATAATAAAGTTGGGAAGTAGTAAGCAAACCACTAAAATAATATTGTCCATGTTCTATTGTTCTGCACGACTCTTGTGAGAGTTTGTAAACGGTTGGTTTTGATATAGTTGAGCTGTTTTTAAATGCAGACCCATTACTGAAATTCACCAAGAATTTCGGATTCTTTGTTAGACATGGAAATAAGCAAGAAGTTTCTGAAATAATTCAAAGTAACATTTGTGAGTTTTTAAATGATTTATTAAACATCACAGGAAAGTTAATTCAGAGTGTGATGTCCCCTTCATATTGAAATCATTGTAGTTGCTTTAATTTTATGAAATAAAGAATGATTAAGTTATTTAAAGGTAAAAAGCAATGATGATAAGAAGTCGAAAAATGATTACATGCAACCCCAATCTACTGTACCAATGAGGTGGCTCTAGTTTTTCATTGGTTTGCATCAACATCACACAGGTCATTTGTCAGTGTGTGGTACTGGTAAACATATTCCTGTTGGGAAAGCTTTTTTCTGTTTGTTTTTACAAACTGATGCATCAATTGTAACCGTGTCAGACAACGTCCAAACACTTCTTCTTTGTTGACAGACCTCTAAATACTGCAGTGAATTTGCACATCACATTTTATGTAGAACCTCTTTGATCATAGGAACACTTTACTTTGATCTATTACCACCCAGATGAAGATGCTTTGTAATCATTAGTTCAGATAAAGGAAATTATTTACAAAAGCGCTTTTATGTCTTGCAGTTCGAACGAGCTTGTTAAAATGTGTAATTTGACTATGATTATAAATCTGCATCCTGTATCTGTAATGTCAAATGTTTCCTTGCTCACCTTCATCCTTTGAATGCATCTTCAGGGCTATATTTGATTTCTGGTGCCTCCTAGTGGTAGCTAATATGAACTTCCAGGGACCAGCTATAAGGGTGTCATTCAAAAGTCCATCTTAATTTTTCATGTTTCTGTTATTGCTGTTACCATCATCTTTTCATACAAACACACCGTAGTGAGAGGAATGTAACCTTACCGTTACGGATAGAAAAAGAAATAAATATTTCACATTGTTTCTCGTTAGGCTAACGTGCCTGCGTTACTCCTCTGGGTTATGTCTCGGTAAACAAACCACGCTGCATAAGTTATGACCTTTCTCTTTTTTGCCCATTTCGGTTTTGTATCACAGATGGGATATTTTATTGTTATTATGCCTTGTGAATATATCACCAACTTGGACCATTTATTCACCGTGCATAGCCAAAGCTCTTAAACAGATTATGCTCACAGAGCCAGTAGCAAAATGTCACTGCTTTGAAAAATATATAGATGTAGGTGGTTGAATTATAGGTAGAAACCAGTGAAACTTTAGTGTTTGTACTGTAGTTCCTATAAACTCTCTGTGCCTTCTGTAAGTGTGGTCTGTAAATGACCCCGTCTATTTTTGATATTTTAATGTATCTCTTGCATCTTAAGCACAATCCTATTTATACATTTCTGTAGGGTTTGCCAAATGTTCTTCAGGTGGTAGAGCAGCTTCAAATGTTGTGAAGTTCTGTAAATTCTCAGCTGGAAATAATAATCAGTCTTTGGATTGAACAATGTATTGTGTCTACGCCACCAGCCAACAGAAGCACACACACATGTTAAATGTTGCTTTCTCTGGGGTCATCTTTTAAACCAAACGTTTATGTGTTAAGGAAACCATACATCTGCAGAAAATACAGAATATTTTCAATGTGATTCAATAAATAATATCATGTTGTGATCTTGTATACTCACGGTTCACAGGACTTGAATGTTGCAGTATTTTGGATATTTCATTTGGTACCAAAAACAGAATGTGTGTTTTCCAGTAGACGTTTGACACCGTTGTTTGTGATAAGGGTGTGTTTTAAGTGTGTGCTATATTGACTGTTTATTTATTATATTCTGAACACAGGGTTAACCAAATGGCATGAGATACTTTCCAGTTGAGGAAAGTCTTGTGAGATAGGAAGGCGCTGTGTTTTCTTTGAATAAAGGCAAGTACAGAATGTGTGTTTCAGTCTCTGTTTCTGTCCACTGAGCCCTACCTGAAGTAGAAACAAAGGACATCTTAAAGGTGGCGGCTCACAGCCACTAGAGGTCGTGGTCTCGTATCACTTCATGAAGTCTCGTTGAACTGCAGTTTAGCGACCTTCACTGGGTGATGTAGCTCTAGGTACTTTTCATGTTTTTGGTAATAGGTTTATTTCAACTGCATTGAAGTTATTAACCAAATTCATCTGTCAGTTCGCCAATTTCTTTCTACAGTATATTCAATTATTAATTATCTCATGTCAAAGCAAACTGCAAATCGTTAGGTGTTGTGAAAAAATAATTTAATATGTTACTTCATCCCTTCAGAATGATTATTAATTTGGACCTTTTTTCTGAAATTGTAGTAAAACATTTTTTAATGAATATCTTTAGAGAACTTTTAAAATGTAAGTTATAAACGGGCTTTGCAAAAACATAACAGGATAAGTAAAAGATACAAAAAAAAGGATTTGATACAGTGAGAAAAAGGAGCAAGGAGTAATTTTCTAGAATACAGTAAAAATAATGGAAAACATTTCTGAAAAGTCAGTTTTAAAGAAAGATTTTAAAGACAAAAAAAGCATAAAGACCTACATGGTGTAGCTGTATGACTGTTCAGTAGACTGCCAAAGTTAGACCGATCATCATGTGTGTTTTTGAATGTACATACACAAACTCTCCCAATGGTGTGTTTGACTGACCGTTTTCCCTCCAGCCTCCTCAGGTGGCTGGCCAAGCCCCACCTCCCATCCTCCATCCACCTCTCCTCCTCCCCGGGGGCACGCTGCAGAGGCATCACATTTCAGCAGGGTGTGCACTCTCCGCCTCAGAAGCTGCCCGTCGATAGGTGATCGTTCCTGGGGAGAGTCCTGCGTCCGTCCCTCCCCAACATTGAGGGGAGTTGGGTTCCACTGTGTCATGCATAAAAGATGAAGCAGTGCAGGGGAAATGCAGCCGAGCACCACAACAGCTACTGGAACAGCTCTCTCCCACAGAGTGCAGGACACAGTGAGTTATTGGCTTTAAAAGGTCCAGGCTGATTAGTTGGTACTTGGCTCCACTAATGCTCTGCAGGGACTCTCTGTCTTTGGGGTGGGCAGAAGCACCAGGGTGCTGCTCTCTGATGGGTGAGGGGACGGCACACTGTGGCACCAGCTTGGCATCATGGAGCTGCACCGACGCCTGAACTGGATACGGAACCGACCCTGGAGGCCTCATGTCTACCGCAGGGAGTTCAACCGTAAGTGTTTGAATGAGAGGATTGTGGTCTTCATTTGTACCGCTTGGCTTTTTTCTAACCTCATTTTTAATGTCTCTTTGAAATTGTCAGTCTTTCCTGGGTCTACTTTAATTTTGTAAGGGCTGCTGTGAAACTGAGAAGCTTCAAGGGAAGTTTCTAGTGACTCCTGCAGAGCGTGTGTTGCTGTTGCTGTGAAATCCTCATGTGATTCTTGGTTTGGATAATAGCTAATGTTTTGATAGGTACTTGATGCTTTATAACCATTTAAATAGACAGCAATATCCTCAGGATTTGCAATTTAAATGAGTAATGTGACTCAGTAATTAGTACTCTCTCTTTTTCCACCAATCAGGCGCCATTTACATCCCCCCACTGTGGACTGTGTGTCAGACAAGAAGGATGTTTAGTGTGGCATTGTGGGTATTTCTTAGTTTTGGAGTAGAATTTTAAACCAGGCTTAACAAACTCCTTTATAGCATTCATCAGAAAACGTAAAGCCATTACTAGACCAGCGTCTATTTTGCAAACCACGCATCACATCTGTTGGGTGCAAATGTATTCAGGCAGGGTCGAATAAGATGGTATTAAGTATTACCAAAGCACTTTTGTATCACTTATTGTTACATTTTTAGAATAAAATCCAATTAACAACTAGATGCAGCTTACAAAAACACACATAGGCATGGTCAGCTGACTGCAGTCTATCAGCCTTGATCAGTGAATGTTTAATTGAAATGGCATCTGTGTTGAATGTGTAGGATCAGATTGTAGGCAGAATGGATTACAGCCCTCATGCCTGCAGTGGGTCTACTGGAGTAATATGTGGATCTGGTGTTGCGTACAAACTAATTTCCTTGAACAAAAAATAAATAAATCTATGCATTTTTAAAGTTTTTCTGCTGACAAACATGAGTGGATGCATACGCACAGAAAGAGCATGTGTGCAGAGTTAAGTGCATACACTGTGGTACATTAGGAGCGAGGATCGACTGAAACTGAGTGCACTCTGGATGCTGTTATGAGAATGTTTTTGAAGCAGACGTGATCACGGTGAGAGAGAAAATAGTATTTCTCTGTTTACTACAGCATTTCATTTTATCTCTGGGAATCAACAACATGTTTGTCACAAAGCATTAACGCTCTGTGTTTGGTGTAGGAGTGAATGCATGATAGACTTGATAATTGTGTGCTGCGTGTTGGGTTGTTTCAGCCTGTTGGCAGGGGGCTGGAGGGGCAGTGTGGAGGAAGAATCCTAGACAAACACAGGGAGAGGAGCAGGTCTGGTGTTAAAACTCTGTTTTTCTGGATGTCATGCAAAGTAATTACCCTCTTAAAGATCGGTCAACAGCACACACAGGAAGGAGGAAAGCAATAGTTTATATGAGAAAATTATTGTCAATCAAATAGAAATGCCTTTATGTGTATCCATCTATATGTAAGTTATCAACGGGGATAATTCTATAGTGACATCAAGATAAAAGATTTTACCCTATTTACCTGAAGTGAAATCAAAAAACAAACACTGTTGATATTTGGCCTTGAGTCTTTCCCCCTCTGTTTCACATGTGGTAATAAACTACGGACATAGAAGACCAAAAGTTAAATCAGGATGTGTTCTGTAGTATCGGGTAACTTGAGCAAATGTCTTGCCGACGTTTTTTCTCTTATTTTATTTTTAATGATTGTTTTGGGGGCCACCAGGGCCATTATTTGAGTGACATTGTTGAGACGGGGAGATGGAGGGGATGGCGCGGCAGATGTCTGGGGCCGGATTCAAACCTGAGCCCTATCACATGGGCTGCCAGCTGTACTAACTCTGTTTAAGGCATCCCCTTTAATAATGATAAAAGATCACAATATGTGTAGCAGCATCTACAACTAAATATGCACTTTGACTTCTACCAAACTAATCATTAAACACTGGGCTACCTAAACCTGAAACATCACACAAGCTGCACTATTAAATATGAAAGAAATCGCAGAGATGCAGCATTTCTCTTTTTACTTAGCTAGACTTTTGTGTGCTAATCTTATTGATTATCTCATAGTTTGTCTGGTAGATTTGCCTCCTCCTGCCTTTTTAATTTGACTGTCAGCAGCAGCATTGCTTGGAAGCCAACGCTCAAAAGAGGAAGCACTGAGGTTGAAAGTTATTGATTATTTTCTCACTTTGAGTGGCTTTGTCCACTGCTGATTATCTCAGTATTTATTTATAAGAGAGTCCAGGTTGAAGGGTTATTTGAAGTGGCACGAACAGAGTGGAGGCCTTGAACGTATGATTGGATTGAATTTAATATTTGTATAGCACTTCAGCACAAAGGAACAAACACTTAATATTTTATAGGAAACACTTTGTCAAGCACAATAGATTTGATGACTTCATCAATTTGGTTTAAAGTCTAACGCACATGATTTTAGATATGTGTATTGTTTTAAAGGCAACAAACAAACAAACACTTCACTACTTTGGCCACACTGTTTTATTGCATGACTTACTATGACTTATACATGGAAACTGTTAAGTATTTCAGTTTTATTTTTATGTTTTAGTGCATATACGTGTAGTAAATATGGACTTACTGACAAATACAAACATATATTGATAGATCTAAACATTTGTAAGTTTCATTTACATTTTCCTCTTTCTTAAAATTAAGAAAACAAAACCACTGTTTTTGTCCAGAAAGCGGTGTGTTCCCAGTGGCCTCCAGTAGAGGGCCTCCACACTTAGATTATATAATGACTGATGCCGAATACTGCCTTCATCTCGCTCCACCGAACACAGTACTGTGGGTTCCTCCTCTTAGCTCAGAGGGAAGTGAAGCAACACAAAAGATTTCACTTGTTCTCCGCCCAACAATGCTATAGTGTGTGCAATGTGATGAAAACGGCCCTCTTCCTCCCCTGAAGATTGCACTTTATTCTTCCTGTTTCGGTATCAAGATCAGGGCAAAGTGCTCCTCAAAGGATCATCTCACTGATTTTATCAATAATGCAGAGGCTGGAACAGTCGCTCTGTTCTGGTGTGATGCACAGATCCACACGCTCGTTAATTACCTGTCAAGCCATTTTTTTTTGTACTTAAAGTAGAGCTGAGGCCATAATGGAGGTGGTTTAAGTGCAACACTTTACCAGATTGTTTTATTCTGTGCCTTTACCCTGCCTGCACATCCATCTTCTCCTTTATTTTGTTGTCGTCACCCCCTCTCTCCTCCCCACACCTCTCTCTCCCTCACCTCTGCCCTTGATGCATTTGCTTTATTGCTTTCTTTCTCATCTCTCCTTCAGCCTCTCTCCTCACTTAACGTCCTTGTGCCCTGCGACCTCCCTCTCTTCTCCTGATCTTCATTATCCCCCTGCCTCTCCTCTCAAACCAGATTTGTAATGGTGCTCACTCTGAAAATCTTCCCACTCCATAGCAACGCGCCTCCTCACTCACCACTGTAGCCTCCGCTGCCACCGATGCAGGAGGCGGCGTTGGGAGCTAAAACTACATCAGAGGAGATTACATATTGCCTCGGCTCATTTTCCAGTTGTCAGCTGTAGCTGCAAATTATTTTCCCTGTCTCTCTTGCTGCACACTAACACTTTCTTCCCCTGTTTTTTTGTATTGCCTTAATTTCTCTCACACACTTCTCTTTCTCTCTCTCTCTCTTTCTTAATATTGTCCTCATGTTTCACCATCCCTATATCTCCCTGAAATGAATTACATTTACAAGCTTTCAGGGCACATGTGAGAGTGGATCTGTGTTTGCCCTTTATCTGCCATTTCACACAATAAAGTCAACAAGCAGGGCTGCTGCGTGGGCTGCTTGTGAACACAGAGAACGACTAATGGCAAAAACAGAAAGACAAGGGGAGAGCGAGAGACAGAGAAGAGTAAAAAATAACATCCCTGAAGAAGGCCACGTGTTGTATGTATTTATATCTGCTTTAGCCACTATTTTCAACTTAATATCTGGCCCCTGAAGGCTGCTCTGTGTTTGCACGCTACATGCTAACTTAGGTTACATTTTTCAACCACATTTTTTTATGTGCAACTGTTAAATGAACATCAAAACAGGTTAGTTGCTGGCAGACTTTAGAAGCTGAAGCACTGAATAGCAGCAAGCCTTGGACTGCACAGTGGCCAAGCCTGACCTCTGACCTGTCTGAATAATGGAAAGAGCAAATACAATCAACCAAATATCTTGTTGCTGATGTTGTTCCAAAGCAGGGAAATGTACATTATTACAGCAAAAGTTGAATCGCAGGTAATAAAAAAAGGGACGTGACATAATAACAGTGTAAAGCTTACATATATTATAAAATAAATATAAAAACAAATAAGTACACGACTATGGCTACACAAATTGCAGCAGTCATTCCAGTAAACTGTGGCATCCAAGTATTGTGACCTTTAACGAATATAAGTTGGGACATTTATAAAAATGAATATTTTTCTACATTAAAGCGATTATAGCGCCGTACAAATTGCAGATAATGTTTATGTCACACATTGCAGGTGTATTGCACAGGATCGCAACAAAAGTCCAGGGGTTGTTTACGAACTTCAGGCTGTTTCATAAGCCTTATTCATGATGACTCACAGGATGCAAGGTTTGAAAGACAACAATTTCAAAGTGCTTCATAATGGAAGAAGCGCAGCACTGTCAATCGCAGGAAGATGCTAAAAGATTCTTCATGATGATGAATACAGATGAGGCTGTTTCTTCATTTTTTATGGACGAGTTTCTTTTATATCCCAATGCAGCAGGACAACATATTTGGGCCGCTGCTAGAACAAAACATAATGTTGATTTGAAGCGTAGCAGGATAACATAGTTCCCACAACATTTTCAACACATAAAAGAACTTGATCCAGTGTCGTCTTTCTTTTCTCTATCTGTTGGATCTGTCTTCTTTTCAATGTGTGTCCACATACTTGTCCTTGGAGTTATTGTGCACTTGCCAGACCATCACATGTTGCTTTATCAGACACCAAAACAAACCAACCAAATCGCTTCTCATCGTTTCACTCAAAGGACACAATTGAGAAAGTCTTGCTGAATGGCATCATACGGACTGATCAAAAGGGTCAGAGTCTCAAGGCTGCAGATTTGGCTTCCTCTGAGTATATGGCAACACTCGCTCATGAGCTCATGGTTCTCATGTCAGTGGGTTTGGACCGGGCTGCCAGTTTACTTCTTTGTGCTTCTCAGTAGAACTCCTTGGTTTTCATGGTGGTCAGGATGTGGCTTTATTGAGTGTCCAGTCCCTTCAGAAGGATGCCAGACTAACGTACGTGTGTGTGTGTGTGTGTGTGTGTGTGTGTGTGTGTGTGTGTGTGTGTGTGTGTGTGTGTGTGTGTGTGTGTGTGTGTGTGTGTGTGTGTGTGTGTGTGTGTGTGTGTGTGTGTGTGTGTGTGTGTGTGTGTGTGTGTGTGTGTGTGTGTGTGTGTGTGTGTGTGTGTGTGTGTGTGTGTGTGTGTGTGTGTGTGTGTGTGTGTGTGTGTGTGTGTGTGTGTGTGTGTATAAAAGTTGCTGGCCTTTGTTGAACCCATGCTGGCTTCACCATTGAGAAGAAACATTCAAATGCTGATGAACCGGAAAGACGGACTTGATTCGACTCTCCAATGATGTGGAATGGTGTCAAACCGTAGGACTTTTCCAGTATGAACAAACTGTCATTAGCATCATGTCTCACTGTTAGATACCGGCATTGTATGCTTAGGCAGAGTAGTCTTGTTTGTATTAAAACATATATGAATTTAAATCCTTTTCATATTCTCTCAAAACAGTATTTTATCAAAATAGGGATATTTGGTAAATGCTTTGTATATGCATTTGAGCAGTTTAAAAGAAAGCCTGCATTATAAACAAACGCCATTGAGTTTGAAAGACTTTTCATTTATCAGAGAGGGACGGTTGAACAAAAATAAGCCATTGCATTATGGGAAATGTAGGATCCAGAGCTTTCCCCAGAGTTTATCTAGAGCTTGACCCATACTTTGGGCTGATTGGTTAAGGTCTGCTACTTTGAGCATATGTATTTTTTTTCTATTTATTTTCTTGCAACATCCCAAACTCATTGCACATGTCAAACTACATGTTGAAGTTCCTCTTTTCGATAGCTTTTGTAGTAAAAAAAAACATGCTTATATTCATCGAGAAAAACGTGTTACTTTCTCACATTGATGGATATAAGCATTTTTTATCCCTAGTTGAAAATAAATGTTAAAATATACCAAGCCTTATCTACAAACCAATGCATCTTTAAAATAAAACATATATTTCTTACTTGTTCTGTGAGTGTGATGGTGTTTAACGCAAAAAAAAATCCTGTCTCAGGAACACATTGCTATTTGATCAAATGCAGATGTATGTAGGTCACGTAAGATTGGTGTAACTGGTACATTCTCATACTGCAGGGAGAGGACAGATGTGTAGTCATGGCAGATGTCATTATTCTGAAATGACTTGATGCAAAGCCAGACACTGGCGAAACCCTCACATACACACATACAGATGTCTTCAGTGAGTTTTTTTTATTTTGGATGCCCTCATGCAGGATGATGAGCTGTCACCAGAGTTTCCAGCCCAACTCCCAATAATCCCTGTTCCTCTGACCATCGGGGCAGACGGTCTTCTGTACATGTGTTACACTCAGTTTCAGTGACCAGTTCTGTCTTCCTCCCTGTCTGAAAAACTCCTCAACCCACTTCCTTACTGTGACACGCTTAATGGCCACTGTGTGCACTCTATGAGAAATACAGCTGCAAGAGCTTCTTGTCAGGGTTTGGGGAAATAGGACCCAAGTGCAGCAACAAAGGGAGGCAGGTATGGGTACAAACAAAAGGCGAGCTTTATTCCAAAGCTGTCTTACAAAAATACAAAGTTAGGAAAAATCCAGGACATGAAAAACACTGGACTTGATACATGAAAAACGACAACGAACTGACAGAGAACACAAGGGAAAGCAGGACTAAATACAAAGACACTAATCACGACACAAGCCACAGCTGGGGAGGGGAGGCAGAAACACGAGGGCAACAAGGTGACAACAATCAGGGGCGGGGCAGATGCTGACAATGGCGGGAAAACACACAAAGACAGAAAGTAACAGGGCCTGCAATGAGAAACAAGGTAAGTACAAAATAAAACAGGAAATGGAAAACGAGACACAACATGAAACACAGGGGCTTGACTAGACATTACATGACGTGAATACACCTCACTTGGTATGACATAAATAGTAGATTAAACATTAAATGTCCATCATGGACTTCAAGGTCTGCCTTGATGGAAGGACATACGTAGGGTCCAAAAGGGAAACCAAGGCTCTGAAACCTTGATCATCCACAACCTAAACAGTAGAAGATATTTAATATGTGTTTTACAGAAAAAAATATCTCTATGTATGTGGAAAATACATATCCTTATACCTTGAAAGGCTGGGAATCCTGGACAATCATGTTCACCAGTGCCTCATCAATCTTGGCCTTTCTATCGCCTGCAACACAACAAAAGGTCATGGCTACATAACATAATACCACTGCGAGTACTTTTAATGAATAAATGCTGCCATGAAATAAATGCATAAACATATATTAACATGACGATTACATGTAGGAGGGAACTACTGAATTAGAGCAATGGTACTCACCCCGGATGCTCGCTGCAGCTTGGCCAGCCTCATGCTTAGCACGGAAATGCCTCAGCATGGATGAGGTGTTATTATTATAGGCCAGCTGTTGATGGCAAACCAAACATTGGACCTGAAAACAGAATTAAAAAAACATATATATACTTATACGCATGTGTAACAACTTCACTAACCATTGCCAATAGGCTATGATACAAGCCAAATCGCCATTATGACCTATCCAATGCACACATTCACTACAATTACACATGGCACACAGGATAATTTTGATGACACAAGTTTATTCTATAGTAGAATAAAGTGAACCATACACCTGGGACAACATTTCATTATTAGATATATGCAAAGAATGCTAGATTTCGTGGGTGGTTAGCCAGTAAGTTCATCCATGACATGACATGACACGGGCAGATGTGTTGCATGATCAGTTAACCATAACACAATTAAAACATTGTGGGGAGCTGCTTTGCCAAAGCTTAGCCTACTTCCAAAAACATCCATAATTACGCTATAAAATGATATAGGTTTTGCCTGCCCTATTGCCAACCTTGTTAGGAGAAATCAAATTAAAGTGCTCCCACATCTCGGAGCGGCCTCTCTTTGCAACAGGTTCCATTGCAATTAACTATTTTCTCTTTGCTACTATACTCGCTATACTTACTGTTCTGACTCGCAACACTGCTCTCGACTACTTTGCTACTACTACTACTAGTTATACTGACTGTTCTGACTCGCAACACTGCTCTCGACTACTTTGCTACTACTACTACTACTCGCAACTCGCTGTACTACTACTGACTGTCTGATTCTCGACTACTTCAAACCCCACAACTCGCGCGCCGTTTCGCGCACCTTTGAATCGAATTGAAGCAGTCACGTGAGTGTGCGTTGAAACGAAGCTTCGGACGTCATTGCTCACGTGATCAGCAGCAAACGAATCAAGCACCGATACATTGCTTTGCCTTGCGCTGGTTCATTTTTTGATACAAGCTTCGAAGCAGGAGAGTCGGAGGTAACAACACTATTAAATGACAGACATAATAAATAAACATAACTAACAGGACATAACACTTCTAATGGTTTTTTTTACACAATATTACCCAACCCTTTTTTCCACGTCCCCGCCTTGCTTCTTAGAAACAGTGTTGTGATATTCTTCCTTCCGGGTTCATATAGAAGAATTTCTTTAAATGTATAAATGCACTCAGCCTCTGTCTGCTCATTGTATCGCTTGAATCCATATGTTTTATTCTAAATGTTACACATACATACATATCTGACCATATACATGCCGACTACCACAAGTTTAGCAGCTCACACAATATAAGTGAAGTTAATAGTGTGAGGGAAAACTGCCCCTGCAGAGGAAATTGCATCAGGTGCACATGTTTTGAAAGCTCACTTCCCCTTGTAGCTGGTTGCAGGTGTTGGCTGTAATTTTTGTTGGAGGGCACAGTGATGATCTGGGAGGCGTGAGAGCGGAAACTGTGGTTTTCAGAGTTATTGCCCCACCCTGCTGCACCCCTCCTCATCCGGTTTCTGGATCTCCTAAACAGGAAAACTGTTATCTGGTCGAAATGATGCAATATCATATGAAGTACTCGGGGCGGTGGAGAGATATTAACTGACAGAAAAACTTTGCGCAGTCATTAAAAGATGATTTGAGTGATCTTTCAAAAATATCTGAGTTGTTGTTACTGCAGCTAAATTCTCATGTTTGGTTTGAAATCACTTTGTGTGGCTGACCTCTTAACATCAGCTTTCTTCTTTGAGCCGATAATAGTATAAAAGGGGTGGTTATACGAACTTGAAGGCTAAATACTGAGCCTGCTAAAAAAACAAAAAGAAAACTCATTAAGGACGATGAGTTTACTAACCCCAGGTAGTTTACTTTGGTTTCTAGAGTGTAAAATGACCCAAATCTATTAAAAAGAGTAACTAACATTAGGCTAAAGTCTAAAATCATCAATCCTTTAAGTTAATAATATGCTCCCCGGTGCTGAGATGTTAAGCTAGTTAGCACGCCATATACACATAAAGCACATTTCTGTGAAGAGTACGAGAAATCAAACCCAATCATTTAATTCCAACTGTCACATGTACTGCATATACAGTCTATGGAACTGTTGCACAGGTCCATTGCATAGCTTTAGGGTTGGTGTTTGGTGGATATCCCTTCCTGTATCAACTAATCCATCCCCTCAACGCCGGATCTAAAATTGAAATGCGCTCTGCAGCAGTCGTTTCTAGAGATCATCTTTAGGATTGTCTTGTGTAAATCCATTTTTATTTGATACTGAGGGTCAGAGACATTAACAGATACCATGCTGTGGCGTGCTGGTGCATGTGGTCGGGTGCTTCAGCTCTCCGTTATCTCTTCCCTCCAGGTGTAGCCTGCAGGCCACAACATGGGCACGGCCATCTCTGTGGTGCCAGTCCGCACTGCTGGCTGCAGCAGCTGTATTGCTGCCATTGTCTGATGCCCTCTGTGCACTCTGGGGATGGAGACAGAAAGGCAAATGAATGAGCGCGAGGGAAAAGGATCCAATTGTGGAACAGAGAAAGTACAATAGCGACAGGGAGAGAAGGCACAGAAATAGAAAGTGGTGACAGCTCAAAAGGAGTTGTAGGATTCACATTGACAA
Source organism: Eleginops maclovinus (assembly GCF_036324505.1). Classification (NCBI taxonomy): domain Eukaryota; kingdom Metazoa; phylum Chordata; class Actinopteri; order Perciformes; family Eleginopidae; genus Eleginops; species Eleginops maclovinus. Next base: position 14,182,096 of record NC_086361.1, read on the forward strand.
GAAGGCGTCTGCTGGGAATACTCTTTATCATAATGTACCGCAGAGTCCGGACATACAACCATATAAAGATGAAACGATATCAGTATGCTTACAGTAGGTATAACCACCAGTTACTCCTGATTTAATTAACATAACCCTGGCTGTTTTCCTTTCATCTCACCGTGCTTCTCACTGCACACTAACAGTGTATTCAAACAATTACAGGCTGTTTGTGCAGGTGGTGTTTGTCTGAATAACATCAGAGTGGATGCTGCTAAGAAACTTTGAGGCTTAAATTAAAACAGTTTTTAATTCAGGACTCATTTGCAAGTTCATACCTTCTGATGCTCTCTTGTTGGCACTGACTTCAGCAGTTTACACTGATTACAATTTGTGTTTTAAAGAGTAGCTTTCAATTTTATTAAGTATACCCTTTCTCCGGTTTAAGACTTGTTTGTCTTTGGTGTGATGATTGCAATGCACTTTGACTTCTTGTAAAAAAAACAAGTAGCATCTAAATCCATTCTGTAATCTCCAGTTGTTATGTCTGTTTGTGTGTGTGTGTGTGTGTGTGTGTGTGTGTGTGTGTGTGTGTGTGTGTGTGTGTGTGCCGTGGTGTGGTGTGCCGTGTGCGTGTGCGTGTGCATGCAAGATTATGTCTGAGATGGTCAACAGTATGGTTCATTATGATCATCGTCCACCAGATACATGGAGCCCCAGGTTGTCGCAAGCAAACGCTAACTCTTACCTCAAATGAGTGCCATGGCAAATTGGATTTACCACACCATGCCCTCATTATTGTAACCAGGGAAACCAGGCGCCCTTTCACAATCATCCCTTTTTGTCATCCTTCTTAGAGGGTGAGCAAAAGAGGCAGAGGCCGTGGTGAAATGAACGAAAGAGATGAGACAAGAGGTTTCTCTTTTTTAACAAGTCTGATTTTTTGCATCTTTCATCTCCTCTGACTCTTAATCACATTTGTCTGTATGAAGGTGAGGATTTACAGTATCCTCTGAAAAGGACGTTAAGTTTCTGTCCTTTTTTAACCTTAGTCTCATATGAATCTGTCTGTAATGGTTTGGCAGATGAAGTCGCGCTGTTTTCAGTTTTTCCATCTTCTTAAACTTCCCCGCTTCCTCCCCTCTCTTGATATTTCTGAGTTGTCTGGCCATAAAGTGACATGCGGTTACAACACGCTTTTACTGAAGTTCCATGTACTTAGAAATCCAGTTTCTACAGGATTTGTGAATTGGCCTTTGTGTTGCAACAATATCCTGTTGCACGATGGCTGTATTTTCCATTCTTCATTCACACTTCTGATTTTTGTAGTTTCATTGTTTCTTGTTAAGGCCGACGCCTCAAACCAAGTCCTTAAATTCTACAGGGAAGGCATTTGCTATTTTTAGTTATCTTATATTTAACTTAAGTTGTGTTGAAATGCTTTTCAGGGTGGTTTTCGTTTGGTTTTGAATGTTAAATGCTGTGAATGATTGTGTGTTCTTTGTCTGGGGGCCATGTTGAGAATAAGTGTTTTCCCTTTAACTTTACATTTGTAGTTTCTATGTCTGATAATCCATAGATAAAAGCAACCGATTAATCAATATTAATATTCTGTAGCTCTGTATAGACAGGCGTGCTTTACACAGTTTAGTTGTTGTTATTGTATCTGCAAGTATTTTCTTGAAATGACACTTTGAAAATATGAACTGCTGTGCGCTTGGGGCTGTGAGCACATGATACAAATAAAGACTGCAATAAAAAACATACAATTTACTTCACTTCTCAATGATATTGTCAGAGGTTAACAAGTATAGTTTAATATTCAACCCCCACGTTGTTAAAAACCCAACATTCAGAGAAAAATACAGCACATGAACCCAGTGACCTCAATGGCTGCATCCCTGGAGTGCAACAGATAGCATTTACCTGCTGTGTGTTTTTTGTTGATGCGACAGACTCCATAATATCTTTAGATGTTGAATCAGGATTATTTAAAAAGCATTTGATTTGTTGAACTGTGCTTTTTGAAATGTATCTTTTTCTACATACTTCTGTAAAAAGTTGTTCCTTGTACTTGTTGCTATGCTTTTTGTGGTTTTCACAAGTCCTCCACCCACTTCACAGGAGTTGACAGTAGAGATTGTTAGCACCGCTTTGTTTTCCTTTGCTTAGTAAATTGCTTCCATTTTTTTATGGTCATCGTAGCATCTCAGGATGCATACTTGCAAATTAGCCAGCACCATAGAATTAGCCTGGATGCTAATGAGTTGCTGCTTCCATGCTTGTAACGTATATTTTAGTACACAGTAACAGGCGGCGCACTGATGCATATTATCAGGGCTAGAGGACAGAGTGTGTAGGAGGCTGAAGCCGCCTATTCAGCCTGCTGGGATACTCATCATCTGCTCGATTCAAATGCCAAAGAGCTCCATTGTTTGACCCCATTCAAACAACACCCATTGTACGGAGCGGGTCTGATTGTGCTTCTCTTCGCAATGGCGGAGTAACAAGTGTGTGTGTGTGTGTGTGTGTGTGTGTGTGTGTGTGTGTGTGTGTGTGTGTGTGTGTGTGTGTGTGTGTGTGTGTGTGTGTGTGTGTGTGTGTGTGTGTGTGTGTGTGTGTCTGTGTCTGTGTCTGTGTGTTTCTGTGTGTCTGTGTGTCTGTGTGCCTGCGTCTGCCTGTGCAGCGTTCTGGTAGCATTGTTGATGATTATTATATGGACGTGTGTGTGTTTGCATCCCAGCAGGATGCGTTTGCGTTTCCCGAAGCAGGGGGTTTTCTCTGCTGGTGACAACAATGTATCCACTCATTGAAATGCAGCAAGGCAAATTCAGCCCAGACTTGACCCCGTTATGGCACTGCTGCCTGTAAAGTAGTCAGAAGCTGCTGCTGCTGAGAAGGAGAAAAAAGTTGTGGAAATGTCTCAATGCTCGGATTTGGACATTTTTATCATTACATGCATCATTGTTTGCTTTTGGTTTAATATTAGAAGTGTTTTGCACATAAGCCTGATACAGTCACCAGAACATGTGATGATTATATCAGTGAACAGATGGGAGTGGGACGTATCTGCATAAGACAGTGGGCTCTGCTTTGCATGTGTCAGAGTTCTGTATGCGAGTGTGTTTTCTGTTTACTCCGCCTGCATGACCGGTGATTCCCTACTTTGTGTTTATATAATCGGACAACAAGTAAAATCATTGTTTTTTTTATATATATATATACTTTTTTTTGCCTGATTCTCCCTCTGTAAAACTAAAATGAGTGGATTAGAAAAACTTTCAAATCAACTGAATAACTTTTGCAACAGTGTTAGCAGCTTTAGCAGTGGAGCTCCTTCCTGGTGACCAAAAGTACTGAGTCAGGTCGGAAGTGACCGTTAATGTCCCTTCCTTTTTAAAAGCTTAATCGCAGAACAACCTGCAAACTTGTGCACGCACTGTCTCTGAACACAAACTCTTAACTGTATAATATTTCTCAAATCCTCATTCTTAATGACCCTTTGTTAATATATTGAGGCTGGCTGGAGTCTAAACCCACCCCCGTCCTGAACAGCAAATATGAATTGTTACAATCAAATCGGAGATACAGGGTCTCGATAGTTGTCCTTGCTGATATTGCAAATGGAGCTGCTATGATGCAGGAAAAATGTCTGACTTGATCTGACAATAAAGTATTATCAAAACGCAAAAAGTTACCCAAAGCAACTTTCAGTCAATTGTTCTTCATATGTATTCAGACCTCACAACCCATCTCCTGATAGATGTGATGTTTCTGAACTGTCTGGACTAGCCTTAGTGAAAATTGGGTTTGTCTTCAGGATCGTTCCCTTGAGCTTCGGCCTTAAAGGGAAGCGGTGGCAGGGGAGAGGAAGTCTGAGGGAAAAGTGATAATGAATTGACTTTAGGCCTAGTTTCTATTTTGGTTGAGAATTGGTTTGTATAAATGGTGTGTGAGTCAGAGAGCTGCTCAGTGAAGGGAGCTGGAGGCACGTTGACAAAATTCTTTATGGCTGCAAGTTTCTTCATCTCACAAGAAATGAAAGGTGAAAAAGAGGCAAGACTTCATGCTAACACTAATTTAGAAGCACTGGTAAGGGGCCTTCTGGGGTCCATGCAAACCTCTTGAAAAACTGGATGAAAGCTATTTCAAGGGATAGCCCTCTGCCCATAACAGACAAAGTTTGTAATTTCGGTTATTTCTGGATGCCATCTTTGCTAGAGAAACCTGCTAATTCTTTTTGTCATTCCGCTGGTTTGAAGAGTTTTCAAACAACCTGTAGAGTTGCTAAAAATGGCCTTATATTTAAGTCTCAAAAACACAGATGATTCAAAATGTCAATGCTGAAGTCCCAAATGAAAAGACTGTGAATATAAGAGTACAGAACTTCGCACTGTGTCTGAATTGGTCTCCTTCAGAGCAGGTGTGTGTGTTTATTCGCTGCACCATGGAGACTTTCAGCAGCAGCAGACGATAGCAGACGTTATCAGCTCTGCTGTGGCCCGTTGATGTGGGCCAAGTGAATAAATAGAGAGAGAAACCAGTGTGGTCCCATGATTCCTAGTGAGCTGTGAAGGAATTACATGTAGAGCTCACACGCCATGTCACATACACACAAAAACACACATTTTCACACCCTTACTGCATGTCCTTGCTGTCTCTAAATACTGAATCTAATTATGACTGTTTATCACCAGCCACTCAAGCTGACTCACTGCAGAGCACCATACTGTGCATATGAACACACACATGCACACAACACTGACCCTCCCTCATACACACACATGCGCACACTTACTCATACAAGTGCTCTCCCAACCGCACAATCTCACTTCAGCTTTGCACAGGATATTATGAAATCAGCACTGTTGCTGAAACTTAATGAAGGTCTCTGGGAGTCCTCTTTCTCACCCACACACACACACACACACACACACACACACACACACACACACACACACACACACACACACACACACACACACACACACACACACACACACACACTTCACCTTGCACTCACACACTCACACACACATCCTTGTGCCGAAAGCTGAATCTCAGCTCAGTCCCACTCCTCTGCTTCTCGAGCGAGGAGCCTGCTGGTGATCGGACTGTTGCCTGAAGCGAAGAGGCCAAGCCGGCGTTGATTCAATTTTACAGCCCAGTCACCCTATCTGAAGCTCCGATTAGTCAACTGAGGGGGAGAAGGAGAAGAAGAAGGAGAAGAAGAAGAAGGAAAGGAATAGTGATGGCCATGACCGAGATTGCGGAGGATGACCTGGGTGAGATGATGCGCGAAGAAGCGGAGGATGTCTTCTTCCAGGACGGTAAGGCTTGCCAAGGGTCACTTTGTAAAGTGTTGAAGCAGGGGAGAGTGTACAGGTGGGCTGCAGGGCTGAAACGGCTGCTTGAGGATCACAGCAAGGTCAGACTGGTTGGTTTTTGACTTGTGGTAGTGTTGGAGGTTAAGAAGAGAGCAAAGGGATTGTCGAAGTGTGGCCCACAGGGACCTCTTCAGCTGCGTAGGTGGGGCTGTTTACTGCATGGTTAAGCAGGCTCTGATACGCTCCGATGCTAAAAGGGTACCAACAGAAATTGATTTATTAAGAGGGAGAGAAGCTTTAGCATGCCACTAGTTGAAGCCATGTCCAGTAGTTGCAATGATTGTAATAATAAGTCAGGTGTGATATAATTTACCAATGAAAACGTCACGTCCTGTCTCCAGCATCAGGAGCTCTGTGCACAGTTTGTTTATCGATTTTTCAACTTTTACCCTTTTTAGAGAGCTGAAAGCAGCCATGCCATCTGCAGTGTGGGCGTTCTTGTATAACAGGCAGATGTTTTAAGCAAGCATTATGCGCCACAAGAAAATCTTTTCAACATGCACTGTATTTTATTCATAACCAGCTCTAATGACTGGTGTTCAATGTTTTTGCAGCAATTGAAAATGATCCCTCAGGATTGTGACTAAAGCATTATGGGTAATGATGCTTCATAGATTAGCCCAGCAAGTCTATTCCAATACAGTATGATGTGAATTTTGGTCCCATTTACAGTAAAATAGAGGAGGCAGGGCTATCCTGTGAGTGACCGGTCTTTCCAACATGGTTTCCTGTTCCGGATGCTTTCTGTATTTTAGTTAACTTTAATTCTTTGACAGTTGGTTTCAGTTCATGAAAAGTATTTCCTGTGACATTTATGTGCCAAAAAAATATTATTCAGTATTCAAGTGTATTTTGCTCCACCTTATTGTGTCACTACTAGTTGCAATAAACAAGATTGCCAAACTCAAGGCTTAAAAACTGGACATCACAAATCAATGGGCGTCCACTTCTTAAATAAACACTATGTTTGAAACACAAACAGACCAGTGGCAAATGGTCGATTACTCTTTTTATACCAGTTTTGCGACACACAAACAAGCTCAGAATTACACAAGTCGTCTGAGCATGTATTATGTTTTAAACTGCTTATAGAAGTGTTTAATTGCACACAACAGCTTGCATTGTGCACATTGTAGGACATATTTAAGCTCCATACAGGCTCTAAGTGCTCTGCAGCAGCAGCCCTGATGATGAGTGGACAGTGAGCGGGAGGATATTCCCACATATTGCATCATTTGGTGTGTAATGTATGTTAATGCCTCCACTGACCCACTTCTGACTGAGACACACCGCTGGTTATTTGATGTTTCCTTTGAACAATACAGCCAAGAGGTACGCAGCCAGATGATTCTCCACAACAATCCACCCAATCACAGTGCAGAGATCCACTTGGAGGCTGGCCAGCAGGCATCAGTGTGTTTGTTCACAGACTCGGCTGAAGGTTGCAGAATATAGATATTACTTTATTTTCTGTTCTAATTTGCTCTTTGGGTTAGTGATGGAAATTATACTGTGTGTTTTGTGTTGAATATTCAAGCGTTCCATTTCTTTTGGGTGATTAATGCAAATGTACTACTGGCCTATTTTTTTTTGTAAACCATGGTGCGCAAATCTTTGAGTTTTCTACCAATGTAATTTGAGTTCAGTGTTGAATGAACTCAGCTTTAAGTGTAAAATGTGAGAGTTAGCAATTGTGTTCTCAACATAGGGGTCTGAATCCCACAAGGGGTCACAAAATGAATCCAAAGGGGTCGCCAGATGAATACCCCTGTTTGGAAATTTGATTTATGATTCTTTTTTGGCTTTTTTCTAATTGTTGCATATTTTTACAGACATCACACTTTGTATGAATATGACTAAAAGCTGCCTCAGAGTTAATGCAATAAAAAAGGGGTTTCTGTAGTTTATACTAGGTTGTCTGTCTACAGCTGCTGTTCTGCACACTGAATCATGACTAAAGGAGCACTATTTTTGCCTGGCAGTGGAGATGTCAGGGAGCGTGAACTAAGCAGTTACACAGCCACAAGCAAACTTTTTTCCCTTCCATTCCCTGCCTCTTCTCTTCACTCACACTCAGTGGGCCCAGTTCATGTTGTATGAATTAGCAAACAGCCTTGGTTAGCTTTGCTCTGTGGGAACAATGTGTTTTAGTTTCAGTCCTGCCTCAGACAGCGCTCCCTCTTTTTAGTCAAAGCAAAAAAGCAGTAACTTTGCAGTAACATGATTAGGGACCCACAGGTCATGAAATCTGGAGCACATGTTGACCCAGTAGTGCCCTCTGTATTTAGAAATTATGGTTCCCGCATACATATACACATTTCACCACAGGGGTTTGAGTTTACTAAGGTAGTCGGTAAAGAGGGAGGGTGATTTGAGTCTGGATTATAGGGCCAGTTTACCCAGAATACAAATTAAAACTAGAAGGGGCTCAAAGTTTCCATAGGTGAAAAAAAACAAAAACTTGTTGATCCGCACCAAAATGTACTGGGTTCTTATTTGGCCAATGCAGCACCCTTCTACCAAGTTTCATGCAAATCAGGCCAGTATTAATTCTTTAATCGTGGAGACAAACTGGAACACAAATAGAACCGAAGACATGACCTCCATGGCCGAGATAACAACGATTGGAACAAGCAGCTATAAATACCATCCAACTTGAACGGTGACATGCTGCATGACGATGGGATGGTACTTTAAAAACAAAGCCTCTGCTTGTCATCCCTGAAGAGCCCCAAAATCACCAATGCACCAACACTCACCAAAACTGAACGGTTCCATTCAGATCTGATAGAAACTACAGTCACAGCCTAAAGTGCTTTTACACACACATTAACACAAACACAACGCTGCCTTCTTCCCCTGTTATCACACTTCACCACACACATGCCCAGCACACATTTCCCAAGTTCACTGAATGACAAAAGGATATCAGTCAAAGTGCACAGCAGCTTCATTGAGACTAAAATAAACACAATGGCCTCTTTAACTCCTTCTTCCTCCTTATGAGTTATTCAAAGGGCTTGATTTTGTGGTGCTACAGTACTCATGTGGTTCTTAGCACAGTAGCAAGCAGTCTGCAAAAGCAAAGTACAAGAAAGTAGTGTGTCCCGAAGGAAAACCGCAGTTGAAGGGCTTTAATGGCAGTACAAATATATTTAAGTATGAGATTAATGGTGTCATGGTTGGAATGAGGCCTTACTGTTTGGTGTCAAAATAAACCTGTGTTTGACTAACTGGGTCAGGTAAGAGACATGACAGAGCTGCCTTCAGTCAAATGTGAAGAGGAAGGGACACTGAATTCAACACTTAAGGGCCACATAGGAAATAACTCTTCCTTTGAGAGGTCTAATTAGACTTTCACCGCTTTGCAGCTGAACTGGACGCGTGTCATTGAGTTCCTGATGCTGGAATGTTTCGTGCTGTTTATTTTGCAATAGGATGCGTTACGACTCCTCCCCTGACTACCAATTACTTGACAAAACCACTAATCGCTGGGCTCAGCAGCTATTGTTTGTTTGTTTTTTAGTTTGTTTTTTGAAACCTTCTGGCACAATGACATGTCAATCACTCGGATTTAATTGAAGTTCTCCATTCAGTCAAAGTCCCTCCAAAGATTAAGATAATTTCTTAACTACCAAGATGTAGTTATTAGATCAATCCTGAGGGGAGGGGTGCATGTAATGGTTTGAGGGGACAGGACACCTGAATGGTGTTTAAGCTTTGATGTAGTGTTGCTCTTTAAGCCTCCGCTTCAGACTTTGCCAAAGGGGCTTTTCTTTAATGTTCAACAACACACCTGAGATTTAAAGAGGGAACAAATAAGCCAGAGTATGTAAAGGCATGACACAACATGTAGGCTTATTTTAAATAAACACTTAATGTAGGTCTCGTTTCCACAGAGCAACACGCTTGAAACAAGTCGCGGTTGTAGATAGGCAGCATTTCTCAGGAAATCTAAGAAACAAGAGACAACAATACAAAGAAAACAACATTACATAAAGTATTATGGCTGCAGTTTTTAGTTGGTTATTCTCAAGAAAAAAGATATGATTAAATTGAACCTAAATTAAACTCAGAGCTTTTTAAATTGCAGCAACATAATTATATTTAATTTTAGGGAGAATGTGACATCCAATATGAGCTTTGAGGTGATGCTGATGACATGAAATGTATCTTACTGTTACTGTACAAGCTTTTAACTCTTGCCAAGAGGGTGAAACAGAGGACGCGCACACACACACACACACACACACACACACACACACACACACACACACACACACACACACACACACACACACACACACACACACACACACACACACACACACATACACACACATACGGACATCAGCATGAGCTCGCGGAGTAGGCTGCAAGACAAGAAGCCAGGTCAGATTTCACAAATCCATTTCTCTCGCTGTCTCTTGTCTGAACTTGCCTTGTGAGGCCAACCCAGGAAACTGTATCCTCCTCTGAGCTGCACGGTGCCCACCGAGGCTCAGGATCACAGAAAGCCGACGGGAGGGGGCTGATCTAGAGAAACATCTGAAGGTTTAGTATGTAGAGATACAAAAACGAATCGGGAAAGCAGTTGGACAATATTATTATTATTATTAGAGACATTCCACCTGCATCTGCTTAAATATATCTGCTTAAAACGTTGTTTAATAATATTTTAGCTGGTAAGATGTAAAGAACAATGATTTGGTTGTATGGGGGCAGCAGAATTGCCTGGAAAACATTATTGGATGCTTACTCTCCGTTATAACGGCAAGTTCAATGATACAATCATACAATTTCTACAGGTGCAAAGCCTTGTGAACATAGCTCTACTTTTATCATATGAAGACTTTACATTGCTTTGACTTCAGCTATGAATTGCTATCCCTGCAGCGGTTTCAGGCCTGGAGTGTTGCAGTCTGACCGGGGGGTAATTTGATTAATGTTCATTGCTGTCCGTCAACTTTCTGTACAATTTTGTGGGTGATAATGTGATTTGGTGGAAGTGCATTTCTGAGCTGTTGTGGACATATAGGAGAGGAGGGGCATCTTTAGGGCCAAAGAGTTCACTGCTGGAGAATGAGATAAACCTGACCTGATCTACTTACCCTACCATACGCACACACACACACACACACACACACACACACACACACACACACACACACACACACGCCCTGACCCACTCCTCTGTTCTGTAACCTGTCACACACACAAGCATTGTCTTCCATCCTCAACATGCACACCTTGGCCCACACACCTCCACTGTCTGGCCACAGATGTCGTCTCTGCAGCATCACAACACGCTGAAGAACACGACAGCGTTGTAGTTTGTGCGTCAGTGGATGCTCTGTGTCGGGAATAGCTCTGACCTGAAGGGACCCTCAGTAGCTGGAATATAACATCACATCTCCCTGTTTCTGCATCTGACAGTTGGCTCCACTGACCTACTTTTGCCAATGGACTCAATATATATTTATTTTTTCAGTTTTCACTGACGGAGTAGAACAAATAATAAGATGCGAGGCTAAACGACGGGAAAATATAGATTGCATTTTGGAATTTAAGGTGAATTATAAATGGTGCAACATCTTATAAACCAGATGATATACGATTTATTTTGTCTGTAGGTGTAAACTTGTCTTTTTTTTGGTCACATATGTTTACATGCTGCTTATATCTAAAATGGTACTTTCACTGTACTTCTGACCTTTCCTTTACAATTCAAATGTGGTTACCATGACAATCCATGCTGCGGGCACCACTGGGCGTGCTGGTTTACACGTTGTGGTTTGGAGCGTCTCACAATGAGGTAATCCTGTTTACATCAAATGTAACAGACCACCCATGACTCTTCACAGAGGGCTGACCTGGGGGACTTTTGGAGATCAAGTCCTGCTGCTTACCATGGCAGCTGGTCACAAGACCAATACTGTTTATTAAAATGAAAAATCCACAACATTTTGAAGCAGATCGGAATCAGAGGGCAGATATAAACATTATTTTTCACTTATGGATAATTGTATTTACCTGGGTTTTTTAATGTTATGCTTCTTTATATTTTTACTCCACTATATTTTGAAAGCCAATGTTGTGTTTTTTACTTCACTAATAGATAAACATATTGACACGTAATTATAGAAGGTACACAGCAGCAGTATTTACTAGTAATAGTATTTAAAATTAGCTTCACATTTACCAGCTTTGATAAACGCAATGCATCAATATTCATAATCCAGTGATTAAATAGAAATATTCTGAAATAAGCCATCAGCTACATTAATTAATACAGATTAAGTAAAATATGTGTGTACTTCTTACACTACTGGTGAGGTCACCATTGAGATGGTATTGTTGGCCCCCACCTACAGCCTGCAGACCTCTGACGTGTCCCAGAGACCCTCAGGGCAGAGGCTCAGCCACACACAACCTGTCATTACAGAGCAAAGGAGCCCAATCATGGAGCTGTGCCACAGGGCAGCCAAACCTTCACACTGAAGAGACACACAGTATAAAATGCAACTTTGCACAGGTAGATAAAGTTTAAATGTATAATACAGTAGTCATACTTGTGTATTTAAAGCCGCACACAGACGTTTTGTTTCTTGTCTGAGCTGTAAACAGAGAGCAAGGTTTAGTTGACAATTTTGGAATTTCACTTGGATTCAAGTTAAGCATTTACAACTGGGGAAGTCTGACAATGAGTTGACCTAAACAGGGTGAGTAACCGGAGAAGAGGCGGCATTTTGAGTACCTCACACTCTCACTCTGGCATACACACATGGTCAGCTGTGCCTGTACATCCGTTCGCCTTGATCTCCCTGCCCTCGAGTCATGTGGCCTCGTCATCCTGTTTTAGTTGTCAAATGTTGTCAGGCAGAGACGAAAGCAATGTTTAGAGAAGATACAAAGAAGTAGTAGGATAAAGATTATGAATGAAGGACATACTAAATGCTTAACTGGATAACACATAAGAATTGGTGGAAGGGACACTGACTGAAAGTGTTGCAATGCCACGCTTCATGCGGAGCAGGAGGTCGGTGGTGTTGACCAGCAGCAAATGTGGCTACAGAAGGAAAGGACTTTCTCTGCTGGGAGGTCAGTGGGGGATTTCATTCATACCTTCAAATATGAACGGGTTTATGGATGAGCACACTTACCTGGATACATACTGCTTAATGTTCCCATTGATTCACAGTTATGGTTTACAGTGAGAGAGGGTATCTGAGTGGGTTTTACTGAAGGTCAAGAATATTCTGCAACAGTTGCAATGTGAAAATTCCTTTTTGCCAAAGTGTATTTTAGCTTTAAAATCAGGTATTAGTATCTATACCAATATACATATGTACTCAACAAGGCTCTAAAGCACTTTTTCCATTCTTTCAATGTGATTTCAAGTTTGGATCAGGAAGCTGGACAATTAAGGTTGTGAAAGTTCTGATCTTAAATTAATGAAAAATCTCAAGGTTTCACTTTGTTCCCAACTCAGTATGTGAGCCAGTGATATTTCTGCTTCCTGAAAAAATGCTTGAAAGGATTATAGCTGAGGATGCAGATTAGCTAAATTACCTGTTGCTGTGATTTTGATTGACACCTGCTTTAAATAGTTATGTGTTGGTGTGAATGTGTGTGTTTGCACATGTGGTTGCAGGTGTGTGTAAGTGTGTATGTTCTTGTCTTTCTGTGAATGTGTTTGTGCGCTGGTCTTCAGTAAATATAGCCGCTAGTCAGGGGCTGCTGATGACAGCCGCAATTACAGACTGAGCTGTTCAGCAGCTGAGAGTCAAGGCGGAAGAGGGAGCCAGGGGTGTGTCTGCGTGCGTATGCCTGTGCATGTGTGTTTATGCATGTGTGTGCGCGTGCGTGTTAGCACAAGCTGAGGATTTTATGGAAATTTTCATGAAGCATTTCATAGTGGAAACTAAAGAGGAAGTAGGTTGAGTGTGGTTTTACATTTTTTGGAGAGTAATGTTTGATACTACGGTTGAATAATGACTTTTCCAAAGACCATTTATCAGTGAACCAATCAGAGTTAGTTAGAGAAAGAAAATGGGATGGAGAAGGACTATTGGGTCAGTTTGATTGAGGTGTGACTGAATACATTGACATACATTCCTCAGATGGCGAGGCTCACTGACAGCAGAACGTGGAGAAACTGTTGACTTAAAGGGAGTTGGTATAAAGATGATGTTAATAGATCCCAATAGTTTTGAAAATATACATGCTTTCTTATCGAGAGTTTGTCAGAAAATGTATATGACTTTCATGTTTTTCTATTAAGTTAAAGGCTGCCAGCACATCTTGTCTAATACTTACACTACTGGAATCAGGAGGTCATAGCTAGCCTGGCTCTGTCCTTCTACAAACGTCTTTAAAACTCACTAATTAACATCAATCAATCTCATTTGTGTGATACGTACGCTCCAATATTTAAGTGTCAATACAACATGTTGTGGAGTTAAGGTGGGTTGTGTGCAGGAGTATTTTCTTGCCTGTGAGGTTTTCAGGCAACCAATGGCCCTCAAGACAGTCTCAATGTTCAGTCAGAATCAGAACCAGATCAATATAACTCTGATCAAGAAAGTAAATGAGCTTATTTCACAAAATGCTGATCTATTCCTTTTAAGGGGTGTTAGGAAGGGAGACTATTGTTTACTGCATTTTGTTTCAACCCCTGCCTACGGTATCTCACTACAGCTTAATTCCCAGCATTGAAGCCACATATAGATAGCTTTTATTTTCTTTGCCAGCTTTTCTTATTGATTTCAAACCAACAACCCTCTGAGGAGAGCTTTCTCCTTGCTCTTATTTTCTGAATATGGTATCCTTTTTTTTGGCACTTTGTCAACAAAGATAATTTCTGTTGTAATAGGAACAACAAAGCACATTTTCTTGCCAATTCTTTACTTGCACTAATAAGAAGGACCAGGGGTGACAAAACCTTAAACCACCCCTTTAAACAAATCATACCAACACGTCATTATGAAATCTCTTCCTCTACTAATACCAAACTGATGGATTAAAAGGGACAAGCCATTTTCTGCTCCCTTTGCTTCTTGGGAGGGCGAGATGAATTGGATTTGTATGGACTCAGCGGAACAGCATATCCACTTATGGAAGACAATTATGCTGGCAGGAGCAACTCAAGATTTGTCACTCTACATAAGACCAAGTCGTCCCACAAAAATGTGTCTTAACAGACCTCAAACAGCACCACCTGTGTGTGTTTCATGCTGTTTGTTGCTGCTGAAGATAGAGGTGTTTGTGTTTACATGGTTCCCATTAACGTAACTCAATTTGTCGTGGGAAAGCAATCGCTGTAAACGTACTTCAGACGAATGGATTGGAAAGGCAATTTTGAAAAAGCCTCCGTTGTTAAGCTGTGTAATCACAGATAATCACACCATTATTTTCACAACCTGTCAATACATCTACGAGGACAAATAAAACTTATTTCATGTACTGGTAAATCTCTGCCGAATGGGGCAGGTCATACTCAACCTCTCGGATAACATTCAAGTGAACATGAAAGGTTTGAGTTTAAACCAACAAGGCTGAAAGGATCAGATGTCTCTCTCTCTTCCAAAAAAGGCCCTGCTGCTGTCCAGAGTACAAGGTCGAAGAGAAATGCTCGAGACAGTTCATAGGGTGACAGCTGGTTAAATTTGGAGTTCAGGCGTTGATTTGCCCTGCAGGCCGGACTAGTGTACATAAAAAGAGAGAGAGAAGGACCAGCTACAGCATGTGGCAATACATTACATACTTGAATGCACCGTGAGTGGGTGCAGAGCTTTAAAGAGGTCATGAACTTCATATTTTTTACTTCAAATATGACCATTTCGAAGTTTTAGTTGCCCGAAGTGCAGTTTACACTCCACAGTCACAGTCAGTTACACATTTCGCTGTTTTGAATAGCCTCAAAGGCCTATACGTTTTGTATTAACTTTTTTCACCATGCACAAACACATTTTTACACAACTGATTAACATGTGAATGTCAGATAAAACTGAAACTCATGACCTCAATGGATGTTTCTGTGTGTGAGACAGAGATCACATTCATGAGAACTTTCTAAAGCTCAAGACCTTTTTCTTTATGTTTCTTCACAATTAACGGCAATAAATGATGACTTGAAGTGCGAGATACATTAGGTATCTTTACTGTTTAAGTGCAAATTCAATCACACACTATCACCTTTGCTGACATACCGCTTAACCTGTTAATAAAGATATACAGGCAATTTATTTTAGGCCTTTTATTAAAAAATCAAAATAATGAATTATATTTCTAATTTAATCCTCGTTTTATTTACATTTTATTTTCTTATTTATGTATTGATAAATCTGAAATGAAGACCTATAAAGCTCCTCTTATTTTATTGTTATGGGACAGACAGAGACAAAGAGATAATAGACAGGCCATACTCGAAGCTTGATTCATGCTATTCCACACACGCGCGCGCGCACACACACACACAAAATAATCTGACCCCGCCCCCTCCCCGTGACATCCCTCGCCTCTGATTGGCTCTCCGTTGTTCAGGCGGAGCGCCGCAAACACAAACAGGAATGTGAGTGAGGGGCTCAGTGTTTGCTCTGCCGCTGCATCGAGCCTCATCGGGGAACAGACGTCCAACAACCATCGCTCATCCGGGCGGCTGGCTCATTATTGTGGGATTTTCATTTTTTCTGAATTACATCACGAACAGACGCAAGGCATTTGGCGACGACTCACTTTCTCTTTTTTTATGAACGCATGGATGGAGAGGCGCAGGTAGAAGCGCAGAGACGCCACTGAGGAGCCGATACTGAAGTTTTGCAGAGGTTTGTGAAACAGCGCCCTCAGCCACTTTATAAAAGCTAAAAACGGTCAAAACACCGGCTGGTGGGGTGTGAAGGGCTGCGCTCATTCAGAAAACTACTCCTTTCTCTTAGCTGTGGGGGAAAGCGTGTTCTCCGGGGCAGTGGGTTAGTGGATCACAGCGATGTGTGAGCAGAGTTCACCAAAGATCCTTCTCACTGCAGGGTAAACCCACATATACCAGAGATATTATCATTTTAAATCAAATTTTATTGCTGAATCATCGACTTAAATGTAGTTACAACAACAACTCTGAGTAGTGCAATGTTGAATCCATATCCATATGATTACACCTGGTTTTTAGGGATGCTTAAACATATAGGTGGAAATTGGCTTAATGATCTATGTTGTCATAAACACAAAAGGTATTTCAGTCAATTACAGAGGTTTGGAGCATGCAAACCCTCTAAATATGTGTTGCTTGCGTAATCTGTGTCAGTCCCTTTGACAGATGATGTGCTGTGAGTAATGCCCAGCCCTGAGGTCATTCTGTGTTTCTGGAAACAAGTTTAAATTGAGGGGAAATGTTGTTTTGATGCTTCTGGCAGTGTGTTTGTGTGAGTGTGTGTGTGTGTGTGTGTGTGTGTGTTTTAACTTGTGGGTGTATATCCTACTTTCCTAATAAGTGCAAAAGGACACACACCCACAGACAGAATCAGGTCAGTGATTTTAAAAATGCCCTTCCAGTTTTGTTGAGGATGGAGGTCAAAGGGCATCAGTCTTTTGTCATGTATTGTACAGTGATACCACCCACAGTGGATCTGCCAGCTGAACCAGAGTAGCAGTATTGAAGCGAACTGTCTGTTTTCAGTGAGCAGCCGACTGTTCATATCTCCAGTCGTTCAAAGCTTCCTACCTTCCAGATGGTGTGCCTACCTAGGGACAACTGTGAATTATTTGATATTTTAAAATCCCATTCTTTTTCAAATCCTGCCAAATGAGCTGCAATATTTTTTTAAGCAGCATGTCCTCAAAGTCGATCAAAAGCTATCACAAGTCCTCATTTCTCAGCCAGTTCCAGTACACATAGAAATTAAAACAAAACAACAGGAAAATGTATCCCCTTAATAAGCATGCAGCTTGTAGCGAGGATTTTCCCCAGACTGTTCATTCTGTTTCTGAGAAAAAAGACATTTTCTTCAGGGCTAAATGCTCTTTCAGTGTTGTGCCAGGCTGACTTTGATATGGTTAAGTGGAAGTGCTTTGCTCCCCTGCCAGCCTGTTTGGGCCATGGCTAAGCTGTTTGAAGGGGGATGGAGACGAGGGGTAGCAGCGTGTTTGTGCCAAGCTGAGGCGGGCTGCAGGGATGCTGGACCAGCGTCTGTTCCCAGACTCCACTCACCTTCTCTCATTTTAACCAGACGCTTTTTATTCCCTGCATCTGGTCCCTCAGTCCCAGCCTACTTTCTTTTCACTCCTTCTTTGCACTCTCATTCTCCATCTTTGACTTTCTAGGTCTCCCTTATACACACACACACACACACACACACACACACACACACACACACACATACACATACACATACACATACACATACACATACACATACACACACACACACACACACACACACACACTCATTTCCTCCCCTTTCTGTCCAAAGTCTCATTAAAGGAATTATGACTGTGTGGTTTGGAGAAAAATCAGACGCTTGGTTGTTTGGTTGGGTTTTCCCCCGAAACAACTTAAACGCAGTCATGCAGATGAACTGAATGTGATTTTTAGGAATATCAGCATTACCTAAGAGGAAAAAATATATACCTTTTTCATATTAGAAAATAAAATACTCCATTTTTTCTAGCTGGAACCATACTTTAAGTTCAAGTAAGATTATTCCATTAAGGAGAGCATGATCCATTAGTTCATTAATTCAGAAGTTGTGGTAACTCAATCTTTAAATAATGGCAACAATTTTGACAAAAGCAAACAGTATGTGAATTAAATATTGTTTGTACAGATATGCATGGTTTCCATTAATGATCTTCTGACTTTTTCTTTAATGCCATCACTCTCAAGTAACCTTATTGGTCGTCTTACACAGCTAATTCAATAGAAGAATTATGAAGGCTCTGGAAAAAGCAAAACAAGGATAATAAATATGACGTGGAGGGGCTTTGTGCCAGCAGCCCTGATGAAGACTTTCATGCTTTAAAGTCTATTGACGTCTCACACAGCACTTGACCTTTTTCTTCTCCTCAAGAACACCCACTTGCTCTTCTTGGGAATATGCCTGCCTCCCTGTGTGTGTGGGTGGCTGTGTGCAGCATGTGTTTTACGCAGATACATATGTCTTTCCATCTGTGAGCGTAAGTGTGGTTTTTTGGGGGAATCGCAGGCCTTGCATTCTTACAGGAGGAGTGCCTCCTTAAAGTTTTCACAGCTGATAGTTATTTCATAAGGCGTGTAGGCTGCAGAATTTTAAAGTGGGACGGGTAGAGAAATTATTTGGTTTGGAGGTTTTCTGACGCATTGGAGGCACTGAGAGTTAAATGATAAAAACTGTTTAAATTATGAACTCAAACCTCCTGCTGAGTTTCCATGATCCAGACATCCAAATTTAACTCGACCCCCAGCCTGAGTCTGGGAAGCTGCTTTGATATAACTTGCAAAAAGTAGATTTTGTTCTCATTCTTTGATGAAACTTTAATGTTCCCTTTGGGGAAATTGGGTCAGTCTCTACACAAATATAGAAGACAGTTGTTTCGATATGTCTGTCACGGTGCCTAAAAACGTGTAGAAACTAAGTTTGCTCTCAGATCTTTTTGTTTGGAGACAAAGTGATTCATCTTGTGCAGAGCTGTCCTGCTAAACCTCCATTTAGATTGTTTTTTAATGACAGCAAATAAGAGGTCTGCTCTGAGCCAGAGGTTATCTGGGCTCAAGACGGTGGTCTGGCCTTCTTCGCCTGTCCTGACACGTCCTATTCTAAAATCACAGCCTCTTCGGAGGGGGTGGGAGGTATTTTTATATGTGTTGGGAATTTCTGGTGTCAAATAGGTGGGTTGTGGTTGTTATCCTGGGCTTAAGTGGTATGTGGAGGGAGGGGCATATGTAGGGAGTGGAGGGTTGACTGGGACAGTGGAGACGACCAGCTCAGAGGAATGAGGCAGGCCGTGACTCTGGGGAGGGGAACCGAGGAAAAAGAAAAGAGATGAAAAAGTTTCTGTGTAGTATTTTAGCCAAACTAGCAGCATGGGAGTGTTGGTCCCTCCTTTCTGGTCAAGACCAGAACATGGACTTCCAACAGTTTATACAGACCTTCATGATTAAAGTGCTTAGACATGAGAACTGTGACCAAAAGGAACAACAGTTGTTAAGTGGACAACGGGAGGTCTACTCTTATTCCTTTTATTCCAAATTAAGTAAAAGTAGTCCAAATAATCAATAATATGTGATATTGTAGTGTTTCAACATTGTACTTTCTAAACATCAATATGTAAGCATTGTCATTGTCAGCATGTTACCATGGCAACCGTGGCATTCAGAGCTGCTCCTGTTGTCTTTTCATGTTTTTCTAGGTGTGAGATGAAAAGCAAACCTTGCTTTTGCTCGTCTATCCTCACAGGCCCTCTGCTCCTTATATAACCAGTGCTCTCAGCTGGGCAGCAGTGAGAGGAGCTACAGTAGCACGATGCTCACTGAGGGCCGTGCAGCGTCACCACAGTCTGTCGCTCTCACTGCTGCTGTGAGTGAGTTAGGATATGAAATGTATAACAGTTAGTATATCGCATGAAAGCCAGTATATCCAGACTTCACAAAAGTACACACGAATATGTGTTTGTGCCAAGTGTAAGTGTGTAGAGTTGATTGTGTTTTTTTGTTCTCTGCTGACCGCATGAGTAAGAGTCAGTGATGTATGAAAAATGATAACCGGAACAATTATGTGCAGCTAATGGACTAATGAGTGCCAAGCTCTGTGTGTGTGTGTGTGTGTGTGTGTGTGTGTGTGTGTGTGTGTGTGTGTGTGTGTGTGTGTGTGTGTGTGTGTGTGTGTGTGTGTGTGTGTGTGTGTGTGTGTGTGTGTGTGTGTGTGTGTGTGTGTGTGTGTGTGTGTGTGTGTGTGTGTGTGTGTGTGTGTGTGTGTGTGTGTGTGTGTGTGTGTGTGTGTGTGTGTGTGTGTGTGTGTGTGTGTCGGGGGTTGCTAGTCCACCCTTGGGTTTTTCCATCTTTATTATTTAATTTTCTCGATCACTTTCATTTTGTACTTTCCTCCACCCGCCTCAGTTTCTTACAGTCCCTTCCCATCTGTCTGCCCCCCCCCCACCCACACCCCTCCTTTCTCTACACTCCTCCTGGATACAGACGGAGAATTTATGGGTGGGGGTTTGAACCCAGCCTCACCCCCTCCCCTGTTGTCTCTGAGCAGATCAGAAAGGCATTCTTGGTGTGTGTGTGTGTGTGGTGTTGCCCATTAATCTCCCCTCCAACTGTGTGACCATGCTATGAGGGGACACGCATGCACCACATGCTCTACACTGGCCATCATGTGCAACACATGATATTTGACACACACACACCCACACACACCTCTGGCCAGAGCAACTGGGAGCAGCATTTTGATTGCCATAAGCGTTTTAGCGTTTTAAGCTGATAATCTGTCTGTTTGGGTATTTGGTGCGCTCCCTCTACAGCGTTCAGCAGCTGGAAGAGAATTATTGGTTCACCATGTCTGTGTGTCGTGAGGATTTTATGTCTGTCTGTTTGTTGTTTGTTTGTTTGTTTGTTTGTTTGCCAGAGATCGACATACTGAAATCATGTTGGTTCCTGTCCCATCCAGTGCCAGCTGTGCTGACAGTTTTCTTCATAGATACTCAAATAAGTTGTACACATGCTGTCAACATTGTGATGATGGATCTCTCAGCAAACTAATCTTTTCCTCCAGCCCCTTTTGACTCCTGTGTCCTCTGCTTCTGTTTGGTATTTGTTGTCCCTCGCTGTTTGTGCAGATTTCGTCTTATGATAACATATCACTGAAATGTGTTGAGAACACATTTACACGTCCTAGAGCTCTTGGCCCCTTTTGAACATTTGTGTTTTTCTTACCCTCACAAATTTGAGTTTTCGTAGGAATTGGAAGTGGGTGTTTTTGTTACCCAGCTGCCTTGGAGTGGCCATGACACCAAGCAGTGGGATGACATAGGAATTGAGGGGGAGAGAAGAGAGGAGGGATGAAACTGCTCCTTTCGACGTGAGGGGTGTTGTTGCTAGGATGATGTTCTCTCTTTAAACTGCTTCTCTTCCTTCAACACAATATGTGCTTAAAGGTCACTGTTGCCCTGTGATGCTTAATTTTAAAGTCTAAATTGATACGTTGATTTGAAAATGAGTCTTTCTTATTGTTAATAATGTTTTTTTCTTGCTTTTAGAGGGTTCTGTACTAGCGACATGGGTCAAACAATGGAGACTTCGATTCTTTAATAGAAAGCTCCAGTGACCAACAGGGTATTTTTTAGGTTGATGCATCTCTAATGCGAGTATAAGAGCTTTTCCTCGTTTGCCTCTTTCTGAATCTCTTTGGGTCTTAAATGCTTAATGACAAAAAAAAGTAGAGAAATGCTCGAAAACACCTTGGGTTCTGGGAACATGCAATATGCATTTGACACTCTGGATGTGGTACTACAGGATGGAGGTGGATCCCTAAATGTCACATCACACTGGAACATTGCATTTGTATTGCAGAAGTGTCTTTCTTTACCTGTCTTGTAAAGATAAAGGTCAGATTTGAAATGTGGTTGTTCTCATAAAAGAGCATTTCAAATTTAAAGGACCAATAAACTGAAGGCGAGTTGTAATGGATATAAGACTTTTGGTATTTGCTATACCAATGTCCTGCACGTGATGCACCTGAGGCCTTTTATTGTAGGTGGACAATTTATCTTTTTTGTGTGATCATTAGACCTTAAATCATGCTTGTGATTCAGTTACACCTCCCCAGTAACCACTTCTGCGTATAGGCTACATCACACTGGCACTGTGAGTGTCTCTTGACCTTTTCTGCAAGTCCTCCCTTTTCTCCCTCTCATCTTCCCTGCTTGGCCTCGGTCTTACACTGAAGATAAAAGCTGACAAGCCATAAAAAACAGAATCAAGAAGGGACGTAATCCATACAGGAGAACTCAGTGTGACCAGATGTTGGATACCAGTGTTTGAAGTATGTGAACAGCTGTGTGTCTATGGCCGGGCTTAGTGAGTAGGCAGGTGAGTGAGTTCACTTGATTATCAGCTTTTTAAACAGCGGGTGGATGACATTTATCTGTGTCGTTATAACTGCTTATCTGAAGCGTCATCCAAAGATGTACAGACTTGTTTGTTCTTACTGTCGTTTTATGACTCATCAGGCTTCTGTCCTTGTTGTCTCCGACTTTGTGTTTCTAGACTTGCTGTTTGTGTCAGCTGTTTCGTTCACTCTTATCTCATCGAAACTGGGCCTACTTCCCTAATCAAAAGTATTAACACCAATTTGAACATTAAAGTAGTGACTGAGCTCAGTTTTGTGTACATTTTTGATGCATTATGTTTTGAATTTGAATTGTAATGATCCGCAAGTGGCCATGGTAGCAGAGCTGTATAATTGATTTAATTTATCCTTTCAGTGCCCGGCTCCCTGCTGCGAATTCCCCCAAACAGCGTGATAATCGCCGCAGTTGGTTGAAATATTTAACACAGTTTAGGGGGAAGAGAACAGTTTTACCCTACGGTGTTTTTCTCTGCCAGGAAGATCTCATTTAAGGAAGATGTGAAAGTGTGTCTTTCTGTCATTTTTCCTTTCTTGCCCAACCGCTTTGTAAATAGTTTACTGTTTTTATAACATCATGGTAATGGCTTAGTCAAAGCGGCAGGAGGAATGAGTGGCACAGAAATTCACCGTGACTGCTGTTTGTGAATCACACCCAAAGTGTTTATTGCTTTGCTGGTGAGGGAAAGTGTGCATTTAAGGTTTACCGAAACGGATAAAACCAAGAAAAGCTTTTGAAACAAAAGACATGAAGCAAGCGGAACATGAAGTAAGCCATAGTATGTTTGTTTGGCGGCCTGATTATGCAATTGTAGTATAAATTGCTGTATCCTGAATTTAGAATTAGCCCTTCTATTGTCTTCCTTTTCGGACAAGTACAGCTTTCTCCTGAAGCCAAGGAGCAAATCTTTCCAAGTTATTGTGACAACAAGCTGGCTGGTTTCCCATGGTCAGCTAATTTACACATAGCTGTATAACACTCTGAGCCTGTGTTATCATAGTAGCAGCTATCAGTGAAAAGAAGGCAGTCTTTCTTTTCCTGCTAAAAATAACAAATGGAGCTGAAATAACCAGTGAAATCCTGTTATGGTAACTGCATTCCAGCGCTGCAGGATAGGTGGTCACTTTCAATCACAGGCTCACATGGACAAATCAAAGAGCAAGTGGGGAACTGGTTCTCATGCTGGACCGGATGCAGGGCGATGCTAATACTGTATGTCATTCAGACATCCATCAAAGCAATATACACATGACACACTAAAGAGAATAAGAGAGTGGAGGAAGAGGATTAGAGGACACGCTTTGAAAACAAAGTCCACTTTGAAATACTTGTATTAGCTAAGATAAAAATAGATATTGATGTGATGCTTGATGTGACACTGCAGAACGAATTCCATTGCATCACTTCTAGGATGTTTTATTGTGTCTTTGAATGAATGTCCTCTCTATCTGTACTTCTGTGTCATAATGCTGTTCTCTCTTTAGAATGAGACACTGTGTCTAAACTAAGATGACAATTGATAACATTGTCTGACTCCTGATGGACAGTCAAAATTAGCATAAAAATAAAAGCAAAAAAACAAATATACCACCTTTTTTCTTCGTGTAATTTCTTCCTTATCAAAATCTGATGCAAAGAGTCCTGTTGAAAATCTGGATGTATTGAGCTTAGCTGATTCAGCATCTAGGCCTAGATCACCAGGAATCAGTTGGACCAATCTACACAGGAACAAACTACTGTTCAGGCTTTCTCATTTTGAAATCTGGACATCAGTGCACTCCACTGACAATCTGTGTTTGGTCCTGCTGTTTTATATGTTTAATTAAACATAGTTTGTCTGTTTTTCAGCAGGATTATGGAGAAACCTTCTGGCCCGTTTAATGAAACTTGTTAGAAGGATGTAGCACAGGCAAAGTATGACATTTTGGAACAGATTAGAATCACAGGGCGGATACACTTATAAAACCCCCTTTGGTTGAGGTCTGCGCTCTCAGATTAACCTTCTAGTTGCTTTATTGTTTATAATCCCTGCAAAGCAGCACTGATACCGAATGGATCATCCTGGTTACACAGTAGTGATGGCTGCAGCATTTAATGACTTTGTTGTCAGTCAGTGTGTTGACACTCGGTCAGCAACAGACTTATCACAAGCTGGTGTTTAAAGCTCCTGTCTCTCAGCTGCTACTACACTGTCTAATACGGTGATACATTTCATAAAAATAATCTTTCAATCCATTGATCTCAAAAGTGCATATTTTGGTTTGGCTTACAGTTCTCACAAGTGATTACACGCTGCTCCCCGCTGCTGAAATGTCAGGCGCAGCTGCCTGGGTGTAACTTCAGTCCAGACACGCCTCAGTTAATCTGGCCAACTTTACATTTAAATGCCACTTCATGTGCTGGCCTTAATTTGTCCTGCATGCACTGCACTGCCTCACAAGGACACAGATGACCCATAATTAGAATTGAGTGACTATAATAGCAACACAATGATATCTTGGGGAATGTGAATGTACTTACAGACACACCGGGCTGTAAAGAGCAGAAGGTGCTTTCGAATGCCGGGGAAATGTCCAACATGATGGCTTTAAAGTAGGAAATAAAGAATGATAATTACACATACTGATTTAAAGTGGCGCATAAATCCATCCCTTGCCTGAATACCCCATATATAACAAATATTTGATGATAATGTGTCAGATTGTTTGCGTGTGTGTATTTCTGCAGCTCATTGGCACTATTTCTGACCTGTCTCGACTTTTCGTGTGATGGAGCTGTCACTGGCCTTGGTTCAATTTCCACACTTTGGTTTTCTCATAACAGTCACGTCCCCTCTGTAGAGGATCCAGTTCCCAATCTGTCTTGGTAATAGATCAGATCAGATGACTGAATTCACTTTCAGCTGATTTTAGGTAATTGTTTCTAGACTTGTTTCACTTTGACCTAATAAAACCTTGGCTGTTTTTTTATGTTAAATCATTCGTCATGGGAGGATGTCTGAGATCAGAAGATTTTGATTATCTGGGTCAGGATTTCAAGCGGCTTGATGAATTTTGGACAGATTAGGACCTGATAAGCAGGGTGATGCATAAATGAACAAAAAACATTCTTCCAAACTGTATTTTGGAGAACTTATTCATTCTTACCAAGAGTGGGATGAGAAGAATAATACCACGATTGGTCTCTACGGTAAACACTAAGCCACTGCTAACAGACGGTTAGCTTATAGCTTCATTTAGTCGATAAGTTGTTTACAGCTTTTTAAGTCTGATTGACCAATTTCCAAGAAACTAATGAGTAAATAAATCTCTGATCAACAAACAATTGTACAGTAGCAGTTTCGTATTGTCTTCATTAGTATATTGTTCCAGGTTGTCCATGAGCATGAGACAAATATCTTGCCAAATTCGGTCGGTATTTCTTATCATCTTATTAATTTGTGGTTGCTTTAGCTGTCTTGAAATGAGTCATCAGGTATTGAGTCTCTACACAGTGACAGTTCTGTGTTTTTGTCAAATGTTTGCGCTCCTTCAGGAATTTTCCCCCTTTGTGGCCGTTGAAAATGAATGTTACAGAGAGTCATTGTTAAAGATGACTATTGACCAAGCCATTGATTCTTTCTGTACCTGAGGTGTCATAGCTGCATACCTGCATCACACAGGATGTGTTGACATCTCAGTTCTGCTCATTGTTACTTTTGTGTGTTTTGTCTGTGTGATGGGATGACTGGAAGGACAAGCCGGTCACTCTTGGTCTTTAGTCAGAGTGTAAAAATGTAATTTATCAACACTTTGGTGACTGCAGCCAAAACAGGCTCTCTATTCGCAGGTTCAAAGCTTTGGGTGAATTCCTCACTGTCATCAGGTCAAGTTATTTACGTGTGTGTGTGTGTGTGTGTGTGTGTGTGTGTGTGTGTGTGTGTGTGTGTGTGTGTGTGTGTGTGTGTGTGTGTGTGTGTGTGTGTGTGTGTGTGTGTGTGTGTGTGTGTGTGTGTGTGTGTGTGTGTGTGTGTGTGTGTGTGTGTGTGTGTGTGTGTGTGTGTGTGTGTGTGTGTGTGTGTGTGTGTGTGTGTGTGTGTGTGTGTGTGTGTGTGTGTGTGTGTGTGTGTGTGTGTGTGTGTGTGTGTGTGTGTGTGTGTGTGTGTGTGTGTGTGTGTGGAATGCTGATACCGATACCCAAAGAGAGGCAAGTTCCCACCTGTCAGCTGACTCGAGGAAGTTGTTTACAGGGTTATTTAAATGGATAAGTAGTAATAAACTTGTATGAACTTCACATAATACATCATCATATCAATTTCAACAATTTATATTAACCACTAATGCTCCAAACCTTAAACAGATCCCTCCTCCCCTTTTAAGACCGTGTTTTTTTTACAGAAACCTTTTTGGTAAAGATGAATAAGCACTCTCAGGAGAAACTTGAACATTTCCTCAATCCTGATAATGGGGTCGGAGTTATTCTGCCCTGTAAAAGCTTTAAATCCTGAAGTTAAAAGATACATGTTTTCATCTTTCTGCTATATAGGAATTTATAATTACATTTGCATTTGCACTTCTTTGGTGTCACCTTTTTTATAAACATTCCTGTGCGGTGATCCTGAGCCTGCAGGCAGATTTGTCATAGTTGCACACTTCACCTGCAGGGAACTTTGGTTTTAAAACATGCTCTTTTCAAAACGGTCACCAGGTTAATGGGACACGTGATGAAAGCTGGTTTAAAATGTACTGCCTTTCATCCCGTATGTAGCACGTATATGCATGCATGGAATTATGTAGACTGTAATCTGTAAAGAGTTGAATTTCCATGATGTCTTGCTGCAAGTTTTATATCTCATCTGGTTTTTCTGAGGAAATATTCAGAGCAACTTGATTTCCATGCATTGGTTTTGTAGTGTCATATGAGCATGCTGAGTACACCAAATTAAAGCTACCGTAGTTTCTATTTGACTGTGTTGTGACACTTGAGGCCCCTAACAAGCCGATGTGCATATGTTATACAAAACCAAACCCTACCAGGTTTCATCACTCTTGTTTTCAGTTGACAACAGGATTACAGGACAAGAAAAACAGAAAGAGATAATGTATTTTTTTGGCCCAGGGATCGTAGCCTGCAGCCAGTTTTATCCCAGTTTGAAGGAGCACCAGCAGTTACCCTCCTCACTGAACCAGTTCACAAACATGGACTGATCAAGAAATAACTGAGCAGCTTTCAGGCACACGCTTGCAACCTGCAGGGTGTGTTGGAACATGCTAGTCCTTTTCTACTCATGTAAACAGGAGATCATCACTGAAATCTTTCGGATTTGTTCTGTTTCAACAGACGCCTGCTTGTTTGTATCTTGTAACTACACTGCCACATCTTTTTATACACTTCTCTCCTGTCAAATCCCTCCTCATCCCCTGGCTGCTTTATTCTTTAATTTCCTCCTATTTTTATCTGCACTTCCTGACACATTAATTACAAAGAACCAAAATTAGAAAGGAAAAGACAATAAAAAGTGCTCTTTTGGTGACATTTAAAGCAGCATCTGTAAAAGATCTCAATAAAAGAAAAACATTTTCCCAAATTAGGATTGGTGCTTTAACAGTGTAGGGCCCTGTAACACGACGGGTGTGTGTCCTACTTCTAGGCAGTTGGCTCATAACCGTTGTTTTACGTAACACACTTCATCCCGTTTTTTTTGTGCTGTTGCCATGGCGAGGCTAATTTATACAGGCATTAAAAATTAGGCTCCTGTTCTTAATATGCAACGCTGGCTGAAGCAGTTTTTGTTACACATAAATACACTCTCATGCACACTCATGGAATGGGTTCACACAAACACACACTTATACACACTCATGCATGGATTATTCAAGAATTAAGTTAGTGTGTTTTGTGAAGACGAGAAGCTCAGAATGATTGATGTGATTGGTTTCAGCTGCATTTACTAAATTTAAGTCGTAAAGCTAAACATTGCTTCTCTTACTCGCCTCTTTCTCCTAGTCCTAGGCTCCTGTTTGTGATTGCTGTAAAAGTTAATCACGATAACACACCTCATCAGTATACTTCATGAAAACAGGTAACGTTTCCAACCTGTTTTACATCAATTTGTGTAGAAAAGTGACAACGAGAGTCATGCTCCTGTTGAGGAGATAACGGGGACCCTGGTGGGAGAAATGTTTGGAAAAATCAAATATCCGAATCACCTAAATATAAACCTAAACATGAATTTATGATTTCAAAAAAGTTCTGTAGTTAACCTTTGAGTGTTCTTTGTTGGATAGTTTATTCTGTGGCTGTTTATGTTCTGGAGAAACAAGAGTGGAGTGTTGTGATGGTGCTGCTGTCATGACATCCAAAGTGTCAGGCGGCACATCTTTTTGGAACATTGCTAATCTACTTTCACAGTCACAGAAAGTGAACCATGCAGAGGTGCATACATAATTGATTAATTGGAAATCCTTTAAAACTCATACATAAATATCTGTTAAAGTAAAACAGCATGCTAGCAGTAGTGTTTGCTCTGCTTACCCCCGCCTCAGTCATGTGACCCCATGCCTTGCGAGGACCCTTATCGTAGTGGTCCGCAGAGAAGTAATCCAAGACGCTCTCTCATCCGTCATGCACTTATCCAGTCTGATTCCCACCCCTGAGACTGAGACACACACACGCACACACACACACACACACACACACACACACACACTGGGGCTAATGAATTAATGCACATGGACCTTGGAGAGCTAAAAGCAAATTGAGATCACATCAGCCCTACTCTCACACGCTAATTTCCCTTAACTAACGTGTGGGTGTATATATACATTTTTGAGTTAGAATGTGGTTTATTTTGGGGTTAGGATCGGGGTTGGGGTTGGGCATTTAGCTGTGATGGTTAGGGTTAAGGTAAAGGGCTTGGGAATGCTCTGTCTAAATGAGTGTCCTCACAAGTGCGTGAGTACAATGTTATGTCTTTTATTTGTCCACTCTTGACAAGCCGCAGCTCAGCATACTGATCAATCTCATGTTCACATATTCCACAAAGAAGAAACACACTCTCACACCTCGTTGAGGGCATTTGAGGCTGGTAGCGTGTGAGCGCCAGAGAAAAAAGACCAGTGAATGGATTGAATGGCGGCTGCATTCAACACGAGCTAGCGGCTGGCAACAAACCAGAACACACTGCGAGGGTTGGCATTGTTGTACCCGAAAGGCTCTTTAGACGAGATGAGCGGTGACGCTAAGAGGTGCAGAGGAAAGGTTTTTATGATTCAGCGGCTGAACTCGACTCTTTTGTGAGGGAGTGTTTGTGTGTGTCTTTTATATTAGGGGACCATTGATTTAAATGTAGAGTTTGTTGTGAAGGGGGCTTCTTGCTGAGGCTGGGAAAGTTGTTGAGAACATCCAGAAGCCTAGACATTTAGCATACCACTCATGCCAAAATGTCTACTGCAAAAACACATCAACGGAGTAATAACAGGCTGTATCGTCTACAACTTTAAGTAAATGGAAAATATTTTAGTCTTGAACCTGAAATAGAATATATTACAGAAGCAAACATAACGTCAGACTAATATTCTGTTTACTAAAAAAGCAGTAAGAGTGTTTGACATTATCTCTACTCGTAAAGAACAGCTGACATTAGGTAACTCTCAAAAAGGTAATTATCATTTGTTATAAAGTGTCATTTTCCCCTGAAAAATGAATATAGGACAAACACTGAGTTCATTTCTTACAGCCTCACAGTTAGCATCAGATTAAAGCACACTGTGTCACTCTTTCTCCTGTTTATTTTGTGTGAGTGCTGTTATCTATTCTCTGCTGAGAGCAAGTCATACCTCTTATTCCCTCTGGTCCTCATCATGGGAACAACTACCTACTTGTACCATTTGGGAATATCTGGGTATTGAACAAAGTTGAAACTGAACAGCTTACACCATTCGGTATCATTATGTACACCTTTAGTTTCCACATTCCCTCCGCCTCCGTCTAAATTTAAGAAAACAGTGCAGGGAACAGTGTACAGCCGGTTCTGTGATTGCCCAGATAGCATTAGGTAACAAAAGGTACCATTATGTATCATTTGCCACCCACTGCTCCTGTTTTAGGAGAGTGAGTCATAAAGTCAGAGAGGTAAACATGGCTTGCCAAAAATAGTGCTGTTGAGCTCCCAGAGTCTAAAATTGACTAAAACACATTAGATTGGGGCAAATTGCTGCCCTCCAACATATGTGAGGGTAAGGCAATAATGCAATGTAACTGATTGTGAATTTATGTTATGATTAAATACATTTTGTCCAGCTTTCTTAGTTTGAAATGTGTCATGAAACTTAACAAAATTAGGATGAACGATATTGATTTGATAAGAAAGTGACCTCAACCTGCATTATGTCTCTTTCTTCACCTAGAGGCATCTCCTCTGGTTGCAATAAGATGCCCGGTTCTATAGAAGTCTTAAGAAAATGACCCTTATTATCTGAGGATTTATTGCCTCAGTAAAAATGTCCCTGACGAGTTTATAGTCTCAATCATAAGCCTAAAGTGTTCTTCAATAACAAAGCAAAGCAGTGTATGCATTATGGCCCGGCTCCTTGTCATTGACAGGTAGCTATCTCATTGTGTCCGGTCTGAGTGAGTAGCTTGTTTTTGTCTTAGAAATATCCCTTTCGCAGTGTGACCTAAAACGTCTTGTTTCAGTTTTCAGTTGCACTTAGCTCCACCTTCTCCTCTTGCTTCTGGTTATACAAAAAAAAAGGGGAAGACAATGTTGAAATGCCATATGTGGGGCTTCAAACAATAGTCCACAGACCAATTTGTTTTGGTCAATAAAGGTGAGCATTCAAATTCAAATAAAATCTAAATCAAACAAGATATTTATCGCTACATCTTACCAATGAAAACGATTCACCTACTGAGTCACAGCCATCAGGGTCGTCAGTGTTAAAGTGAGCTTGCTGCTATTAATAGCCTGAGCAGTATCAGTCTCACGGGCCTATTGTCACCCCGCCTCAAAACAAGGCTCTTGTATTTCCTCGTCCTCGTGCTGGGTCTTTGTGCAGCTCCCTGTCAGTCACACAGACCAAAGGTGGGGATATTAGTTTGCTTTATCGCTTGTAGCTCTGAAGAGTCTGTGGATGAAGCTAGTGTGTGTGTACATGCTTTCATTTGTATGACGAAATGAGGCCCACACAGAAGTAGTCTCTCCTCTGGAGACAGAAAGACAGATGGAGCAGTGGGAAAAAAAACAGCTCACATACAAACAGAAGGCCCCAGAAACAGATTGACACACAAACAGACTAACACCGCAGTGTTTTGCTGCATTTCTCGAAGTTGTTTAACTGGTAACACTGCGGGATGGTTTATCTTGTTTGTGTGAGGAAGAGAAGCGGCTCACAGGAGAGCTGGATACTGAGGCTTCACAGGCTGATTCCTCTGCTTGTTGGTGGAGTTTAATTTGATTTGACAAATCTCTCTCCCAGGCATCTGTATGTTCACTATACTTTCCCTTTAACTCGATTTATGAAGTGATACAGAAAGGATACTGCAGTGTTTACAGTCCTCACATCATTAACATTCGGATAAGCAGTTGAACTAAGGTTTTTCTTCATTCAAGATTTCCATCCCTGGCATTGGTCGATGCATATTTGGATTTGTTGTGAACCCCACTGCTTTTTGGTTTTTGTTTTTTGGTTTGTTTCACCAGTCTGGCGGCATACAATACACTAACTGGGATGAGTAACTGATACACTTCAAGACATCGTAGCTATCCCTTTAAAACTGTTATAAATATTCACTGAATTGCCTTCTAAAGTTTAAATGCCAACCTGCTTCCATTAGAAGCACCATGATCGCTACAAGCTGAAAATGTCATTCATTTACCTCAGCACACTCACTTCATCTCTGCTACATCCTTATCTGATGCTATTTGTGGACGATTCTCTGTCTATTTTCAGCTTGTTCCCTAAGTGGCCACGTGAGACATGTTGCAGTCAACATCATTTAAAAGAAAAAGAGTAAAATCTGAGGCTGCTATTGCTAAATATAAACACAGTGATAAAAGATGTCTTAGCTATTGGAGGAGCTGATAAGATAACTCAGCCGTTGGATGGTCTGGATTGTTTCAGGTCCGTGAG
The DNA here is from genome assembly GCF_036324505.1 of Eleginops maclovinus. NCBI lineage: Eukaryota > Metazoa > Chordata > Actinopteri > Perciformes > Eleginopidae > Eleginops > Eleginops maclovinus. The sequence goes on from NC_086361.1 coordinate 14,214,674, forward strand.
TGCCATCTTCAATTATATAGTGACTACTGCTTGTACTACATCTATTGCTTTTAAACAGCTGTCAGTGTGGGGAAATGCCTTTTTAGAGCTTGACCTCTTAGGTAGAACATATGCAGAAAACACAAAAAGTGACGAGAGTCATGTTTTGTGGCACGTGCCTGAGGAAGGAGAACATGAAACAATAAAACTTGAGGTATGTTTTCAGTTAAGTGGTGACAAGAAGGTGAGAGTAGTCGCGACATGTTAGAGCATGCTGTGAATGCTGCTCATCCACATCACAAACGACAAGCTTCACCAACGCTGCCTACGTTGTGGTGCATTGCACAACCCTCCATGCACCCCAATTAACCTTTCTGTTCAAGTTTTTGGGGTGTTAATGGAGTTCAGAAGATGCTTTTGTTTTACCTAAGATGTGGTACTAACCCTGATTATGACTCTCTGTGTCCTAATATTGTCAAAGCATTTGTTTTTCATGGATTTGTGTGTCTTGTGTTTTCTCCAGGAGTGTCGTCCCGTGTCCCAGAGATCATGGCGACCGGCACCCACTCCCCCGGAGGGCCCAACGGCATAATCCGGAGTCAGTCCTTCGCTGGCTTCAGCACGCTACAGGAACGACGCTCTCGGTAAGTCTTTAAGGCTGTTAATCTGTGGTCAGCTGATGTTACTCATTTCTAAAATGACAATTGAGGTCAGGGTGGCAAATTGATTTTTCCACAGCCAAGTTTAAAAGATCACATCCTCGCAAACAAAATTGATTTTGCGATGAAGCTCTTTAATAAATAGTGTTAATGATCACTTACCCACTAATATGTTCACAATTAAGAAGGGTCATGGAATTTATGGTTAACAGCGGATCACGCATTATGGAAATTGTTTTATCAATGTGGTATTCTTAAAGGTAGAGATATAACATCAGCTGATCACCCATTGAAGGTGACCTCCTATCAGTTTGTCACTGTTAGCTGCACCCCCCTTCTTTCAACATACCAATCCACCGTTATTTAGGATTCTCAAGATTCATAAAATACTAGTTTTGCATGCAATGTGTTAAATATGGACGTTGGCATTGGCTTTTCTTTATATGTAATGACTGACTTAGTGACGAGTACAATAAGACAGTGTCTCCTGTCTTTCTTTTTAGTAAACCTTCCATACTCTTTCGTTGGCATGACATGAAGTCTTCTCATTTAGGACCACAAACGTGTCGTTTCACTGGCATTAACATAACATCTTGTGAATCAATGTAAAATATTTGATTATGTGGGAGAAAGATTGATTGACTAAAGCAAAATGTGAAAAAGCACGACCGTCAAACCTGGAAGATTTAAAAAGCGACTTCTTGAATTTTTCTTTTTACTTTCTGTGTAATATATATGTGTGTTGAGTCTATGACCTTACATACCCTTGCAACGACAATAGTTGCCTTAACACAATTTGTAGAAAGTCCTACAAAACATTTATTTGCTTGTCACTTATTTAGTTGTATAATGTCCCTGTCAAAAATCCATCACTGTTACCTTGATGCAAACATCACTTACAATCAAAGCAGGAAGTTAACCTCTAACTCAAAAATCTTGTTTCAACCTTTGTGAGTCCACGAGCCACAGCAAGTCTTCAGATCCCGCAGAGGAGCTGAATTCTTAAGGAATGATCAGCACTTGATTGCATAACCGAACGACTAACTTAGTTTCTTGATGAGAGAATCATTCATTGCCAAAAGTTAGTTTTGAGAAGTTGGAGTTGCTGGATTTTATCTTCCTTCCTTCCTTCCCCTTTGACTCATCTGTTACAGCTCTTGCTCAATCAGCACAAGACAAAGCCCTCTCACACTCAGAAATATCTCTTACAATCTTTTGGCTGTCGACACCCAGCCCTCTTCAGCAGCCCCTGGTCATGCTGAGAAAATCTTTTTGAAGATGTTGCTCTCCATCTTTTCTCCCTGCTCAGACAGTGAATGGGGTAATTGGTTGAAATGACTCAGGCGCGTGGGCGACTGACAGCGACTGACAAGTTACCCTTCTGATAATGAGCGAGGTGGAAAGCTGCAGAGATGTGGAGTGTTTTATCCAGCGAGGGCTTTCCTTCTGTGTACCCATGTGCATGTTTTGTGTGTTTTACGCATGCATGCTTACCGCAGACTTTGGGGTCACAGTTATAAGTCAGTATGGAATTGTGTTAGCATATGCATAGTATGTGTGTTTCTGTGTGTCCCTGCCAAGAGAAAGACCCTTCTACTCTACAGCTTGCGTGACCCCAAGGCAACGCAGTGCTCTCATTCAGTGCTGCCCTACATTTGTGGCAGCTTAGGTTAGCTTGTGAAGACATGGCACGTTCTAACTTGTGGAGCGCTGGTAGGGGTTGTTGCTGCGCCTGATGTGACTCTGGGATCATTTGATTAAGTCTAGGGAAATATCTTTTGTCAGCTAAATCTGTTATGGTTCATAAGCTCGATGTGCATGAGCAGGTAAAATTAGTGTGACCTAAAATTGTTTGATGTTAGGAGGAAGCGGGTTTATGGAGGAAAATCTGTAATGTTTCTTTACTTGACCATAGAAGATAGGCTTAGACAAACATTTTGATAAACTATTAATTGTTGGAGTGATTTATCAAGAGCAAATGTCTAACGTGTATATTTTAGCTTCCTAAATGTGAAGATGCTTTTATTGTTTTTTTGTATAATAAAATGATTTTCCTTGTCTTTTATGCTTCAGTCAATTGAATACCTTTGGTAATTGGATTTTAGTAAGACAAAACAAGACATTTGATTGTCACAATTGACTCTGATTTTCACAGTTTTCTGATGTGTTACAGTACAAAAGATGAATTCATCAATTAAAATTTTATCATGAGATATATTTATAATGACAATAATCATTAGTTGATGCCCTTTTATACACATGATACCAATTAAAGGAGCAGTTGTTGCTGCCTTACATAGAAACGTATCAAATAATGAACTCTATATAACTCCAAACATGTGTTGGCTTCCCCCCTTGAGTCGGTCACACTGGAGAAAGAGTGAAGAACATTTGAATGTCGTTGATTGCCGATGGTGTGATTGTGCCTCTGTGTTTGTAAGTTCAGCCCTGCAGAAGATAAATGGTCATCCACAGAAAGTGGGGGTGGGGAATCACATGTTAGCATGCGTTCACAAGTATGTGCACACACTTGGGATTTTGCGCTCCCCTGTGATTGATTTAGAGGTTCATCTCTGAGGTAATGCTGTAAGTTTTGCTTGTCTGACATGTTTTCGTTGAATGATTTGGGGACTGAATGCGTCAGTCCTGTGTGAGTTATCGTGCTGTGAAACAGACAGATGAGATGAATTCATGCTGAGACTGGCCCAAGGGCAAGCTCAAGATGCTGTTAAAAAACACAGAAATCTCATCTAATGCTACATTATAACAGGCAGCTGTACACTGTGGAAATCCTACATCACACATTTAAGTTGAGATGTAATGTTGTGTCTGCGTGAGTTGAACTCTTAGCCTCTTCCCCTGCTCTGAACTATATGCACCTTTTCAGTTTCAGTAGGTGTTTATGAGGAATTCTTCCTGCTTTGCTTTGAAACCTTTAAAACCATCCTGAACCCCAATGCCGTTGTTCAATCAATTCAGAGAATGCTTGTATAAGGGACTGTCTATAGCAATCACTGATGAGTTTATGTGTTTGTTTGTGTGTAGGTGTAACTCTTTCATGGGGAACTCGGTGGTGCAGAAGAAGCCTCAGTCCAAGCCAAAGAAGTCCCACCTATCGGGACACAAGGGAGGCAGCAGCTCCAGAGAGCCGCAGCCCAAAAGACTGGAGGAAGTTTACAATGCTCTCAAACAAGGCCTTGAGTGAGTAACCCTAACACTGATGTACATTTATACATACACACTTTACTCATGTTTTCCTCTTCAATACATAAACTAATCAAATGTTCAAGAGTGATCATTAAGTTTACGTTGTTGAGAACAAGTTTGAATCCATAAGTGTTAAGACTGTTTGCGTCTGTTGGCATTTTTGTCTGCTTGTTGTTTTTATATAAATGCATGCATTTCTGTCAGAGGGTGGAAGTTGCATACTTTAGAATTTTTTATCAAACCTAATACTTTCTTTTTCTGTCCTGTAGTGAGTACCTTGAAGTTCATCAAACAGAGCTGGACAAGCTCATGTCTCTGATGAAGGACATGAAGAGGAACTCCCGCCTGGTGAGAAGCTACCATTAACATTTGGAAATTTTAGAAAATATGCTTTTTTCCCTTTCTTGTCAAGAGTTAAGGAAAAACATTTATACCTGTTTTTATGCCTGTACTGTAAATATTAGCCTCATTTGGCTTAGCACAATAACTGGAAATGGCTGTCCAAAGCTACATCTGAAGCACAAACAAGTATTATCTTGTTTATTTTAGAAGATGTTTACCCCCGTACTACTAATCTGGCTATTGTAAAATATTTAGCTAACATGCATAGGAGTGCATCTCTCAGCATAAGTGTATTTTCGTAAATCTAAAACTGTTCAAGGCCAAACACACTGAAGATTTCATCTATGTTTTATTTTCATTCATTTTAATGATAATGCATCACATACAGTAAACAATACATTTACTTTTCCGTGGCAGATCCACATATGGCAAACACATTTAGATTTTTCTACAATGCAGCGGTTACACACACTTTGTGCACATGCAGAGTAAAGGCTGCCTCTGGAAAGTGTGTTTAACAAGATCTTTTTTGACGCCACACAACTACACTCTGTTTCACATTTTTTTAAAGCAGCTTCAGCTGTGCTGTTTTCTCTACTAACTGTGTGTGTGTGTGTTTCTCACCAGGGAGTGCTGTATGATCTTGACAAGGTGAGTTGATGGAGGGGAGGGTCAGCTGTAACAACCGCTTCAAGTTTGCCGTTTGCGGGGGGGATCTTTGATGTAAAAAAAAATGAGGAGGGAGAAAAAGCTGCTGAAGGCAAAAGAAAAGGGGAAGGAGAGTGTAGAATTGATGGGCTGAAGGATAGAGGAATAAGGGAAAATGATGAAAGAGGAAGAAATGGATGGGACAGGTGAGCTGGCTTTGGAGGGATTAGCTGTATTTTCATATAAAACAACAACTTGTGACATACTGTACATTTAATGATCACAAATGTCACTTTTTTTACGAGCTTGCAAAGAGTGCCTCATTAGATCCTGCGTTATAGACATACAAATCAATCAAACTGCTTTAAGCGACATGTAGGCACTGGTTGATGTTCGTGATGTCTGTCTTTCCGCAGCAAATCAAAACCATTGAGAGGTACATGAGACGCCTGGAGTTTCACATGAGCAAGGTAAGAACTGATGTGATGGATTATATCAGCCAATGCTTTTAATATCTGTCACAAGACAGCTTGTTTTAGAGTTTTGTTCTGAGTGTTAGACCGATTTGTTTTCTGCTTGGAAAACATCCATCAAGTGCTGTTGAAGATTTGCCTTTAAGCTTCTCCACAGAACACCCACACAGTTATTCAAAAACCACAATACTGGTGCTGTTTTCCGCCTCTACTAAAATAATAGTTTGACATTTAGGCAAATGCGCTTGTTTACTTTCTTGACAAGAGTCTGATGAAAAAATCAATGCCACTCTCGTATATGTTCTCTAAGTATGAATCTACAGCCAGCCGCTGATTATCCTATCTAGCTAAGCATGACTGGGCGAGATTGGAGACAAGTGAAATATGACACATTAATAGAAAGGATTATATTTTTTCAATAATGTATGTTGGAATTCAGCAAACTAGGTGCCAGGATTTCGAGAACATCCTGACAGATTTTAATGTAATTTTGGATGTGTGCAGGAACATTTCCACATATTTGGTTTTCATTCGTTGCTAGCTGGATTAAGTTATTTTCACCAGAGAACATTAATTTATATAGATTTATTTTATATCCGTTACATCACTTTTTCGGTGAGTTACCCACCCTGGTGCAGAAAACTGTCCCTAGTCTTATCTGGTTCATGTGCTGACGTATTAAGGAAGTTTCCTGCTGTTTTCAACTGTTCAGGTGACAGGTTGCCAGGTAGTGAAACTATTTTCCTATATCCTCTGTTGTGGTCCCCACCCTGGTAGCCAGTTCTGGACATTAATCCCCTCAAAGGTGGCACGCCTCTGTGACATTTCTCCCACATCCCCTTTTTGTAGTCGGGGACAGCAGGCAATCAGAAAGGCACACCGCCTAACAACAGTGCAGCTCTAAAGGTAACCATGGTTACCCCGAAGACAAAGCCTTTGAAGTCCTGAGGAGCACAGAGGAGACGTTTATCGGATGACCTGAACCCTTTATGTTCACATACATCCTGACTGACCATAAAACTCACCTTTGTCCAAAAAACGAACACGTGTACAGAACAATACCGAAGAAGAAAAAGAGTCTGGACAGATTTGTGTGTTTCTCAAGGGTTGATAGTGAATCTGGGTCAGGGCAGCTGGTGGGTTACAGTGAGGAGCGATTGGCAGGGGGAAAGAGGAATAATGAGAGCAGAGAGATGGAGGAAAACGTCTTGAGAGTCATTTGAAAACACATGATGTTGCCTTAGAAACTCTGCAAGTTCTCGGCCTGCACGCTCAACTTTGACCTTGATAACAGAGAGAGATGATTCAATGCTTGCTTTGTCTTGTGAGGTTGTCACCGGATTCAAACACACACTCAAAGGCTCTACAGTTAACATCCAACATTACTCTGAAGCTCTTCTGTGCTTTCAGACTCTCTGCAAAAATAGATTTGAACGCACTTGTAAATATTTGAAGGAGTGACTGATTCATCTTGTCAGGCAGACAAAAAGCATACAAGTTGAAGCGTAACTACAGAGTAAGTTAAATCCAGCACCCCCTGTTCTCTTTCACTCTAAATATGTGGCAGTGCTTCTGATCCAAACGCCTTTTGTCTTTTCTACACCTGCCTGACTTTATGTGGGTTATTGGCTGGAAATGAAAGAGTTTGAAATACATGAGAACTAATGAAGACAGAAATGCATGTTGGATTCAATAATATACGTATGCCAAGTCAACTAGCAGCATGCCTGCCCCGTAAAAAGACATCAAATACACACACACACACACACACACACACACACACACACACACACACACACACACACACACACACACACACACACACACACACACACACACACACACACACACACACACAGGTGTATTTTCCAAACTTCAGCATCAGCAGATGGGTACATAGTAAGATCAATTGCTGAGCTAAGAGAATTGGCCAACCACAAAGCATCGTGATCAGGAAATTAAACAACACACACAAACACATACACACACCCAAACCCCCCCAGGATGTTTAGTCTTTGATAACGCTGTATGTTTTTCCGTCAGTGTTATTTTAAAGGTAGTTGTGTTTGTGAATAATACTTTTTATTAAGCAGATAAAACACAGATTGGTTGTTACAGTTTTATCAAATCATTGTATTAATTGGTTGATGTTGAGACTTCTGAAGCATACATGCTGTCTATGTTAGGAGAGAGGTAGTGATGATTGGCCTGTAAAGAGGAAAAACAATCATCCCCTTATTATACAATTAGCTTAATCAGACGGAGTGATAAGTACCTCAGTCACAAACTGTTTTTGAAACCTAATCTATTTCAGTTACTAAACAAAACAATGTCAGACAGATACAGAACTGTATGGATAATACTGGAGCAAGATAAAAGCAGCATGTGTATTTTGCCTCATCTCAGAACAGGACAATCAGTTATGTATTCAGTAGTTATGAGCTACATTGTTCACGTCAGTGTTGCTGCTCAGGCACAGGCCTCTCTCTTTGTGCAGGACAGCTGCCGTGAGGGATGACTTAACAATCATCCATCAGCAAGTTGTTAGTGTATATGTGTCTGAGTGTGTGTGTCATACATCAGCCCCGTCAGTCTTTTGTTCCTGCCCGTGCTGCTGACTGCCTGCAGATGTCTACAGCAGTAATTGGCACACATGGAAGTCGCAGGTGGCCCAATACAACCCCTATGGTGTGTATGTATGTGTGTGTGTGTGTGTGGGTCACTAGTTTAAGCAGGGCATCATTAAAGAGATGAGTGACAAAGATTGAAGGTGAGAATAGCAGCTGCCAAGCACCTCCTTTTCCCACAAGAGAGAGGGAAACGGTGTGTTAATCATGTGCCAAATACAATCCAGAGTGAGTGTAAATACTTTGCATGTGATTATTTTTTTAATATAGGGCCTCTTGCCTTGAATGCTAATCTGGCCACACACACACACACACACACACACACACACACACACACACACACACACACACACACACACACACACACACACACACACACCCAAACCCCCCAGAGAGGGGCTTGTGTGTTTGATGCTGTTTGATGTGGCCCGCCTGTTTTAATCTGCTTATAATCACTCGCCCTCTGGGCAGAAAGTGTGTGTGTGTGTGTGTGTGTGTGTGTGTGTGTGTGTGTGTGTGTGTGTGTGTGTGTGTGTGTGTGTGTGTGTGTGTGTGTGTGTGTGTGTGTGTGTGTGTGTGTGTGTGTGTGTGTGTGTGTGTGTGTGTGTGTGTGTGTGTGTGTGTGTGTGTGTGTGTGTGTGTGTGTGTGTGTGTGTGTGTGTGTGTGTGTGTGTGTGTGTGTGTGTGTGTGTGTGTGTGTGTGTGTGTGTGTGTGTGTTGGGGGGGGTGAACCATACATCCCACAATCCTCAATAATGGCCATATTTTAAGAGGATTTCTGCCATATCCTGAAGATGCTCTGCTCATAATTAAAATCCCACAGTTTTAAAGTATCTTCAGAATAGATACTGAGAAAACTCCCAGTGATACTTCATAAAAAAGCAAGCCGCTGAACAAGTATTATTGTTTTGTAATTTCACAAGGATTAGCTTTGGAGGGACGTAAGATATGGAATTAAATGGATATTTCACCCTTTTATAAACACAATATTATCCTCGACCTGGTCATAATTGATTCCCAAATAAATATCCTCCCGTAATCCCTCACTGCTTTTCAGAGCTATTCATTTTTTGTCATCTCACTGAACTGTAATTGATACAGGGAGTCTGTGTCCATTAGAGGTCTCGATGTAGAATACATTTACATTTAATATCTGTTCACATCTGGTGAATTAAGAAGGGTCAGATGGTTTTTCTCTGGGATGAATTTAAAGCAGGGTTTTTTTGTATTGAAATTTCCCTTCAATACACACACTGGTCCCATATATTGTGATGGTAATTGCTTCTAAAAAAGGAAATTATTGCTATTGTTAAACAAAATGTGATTCAATGTAAGGGATAGATATGTTTGTATTTTCTTAATTACATTTTATAATTATTCTTAAACTCCTTATGTAATCTTCCTCTAATTCTTGTGATTTTGCAATGGGACCTTTTTATCTTTACAAATTCAGTGCAAAAGCTCAGGAAGACAACAAAGAAAAATATTAAACTCTAAGCCATGAAGCTTGAAAGGTGTATGCCAGAGATAATATTGTATGTGATATATAACACATTGTGACCATCTGCCTGTGTTTAGGTTTCTGTCTTTTCTTTGTTTGTGTATTGCCTTATTAAATGTCCTTTTTTATTCTGGGGTGAAATGCACCCGAGGCACGGCAATATGCCGATGGTCCTCTGGAGTGGCGCTTGGCTGACCCTCAGAAGGACATTTCCTTGAAGGCAGCAAGGGGCCATAGTAATTGGGGACAAAAATGAGCTTAATTAGCGGATAATGATATGATTACTGATTGCCTGAGCAGAATGGTGGCTATTCATCAGCCCCAGTTTGTTCAGGCCCACCTTTTGTTAGACATATTTTCTCCAAATGAATAACTCATTGTAGTTGTCTACTCATTGATACAAGTACAGTAATTTAATATCTCTTGACTTAATCAGTGCAAGTTACCTTGGATAAAGTTATTTCTATTGACCAATTGAGTCACATCTCTTTTTTTGGCTTGTTTTATTGTAAAGAAACTTGTTTAGCTGTCAATGTTGGCTCTGAATCAGCTCTCGATGAATCTGAGAATGGAGAATAACAGTTGTGGTTGGAGGGTATTTTATAGCTGGCTCGGCTCAGCTGCTGCAGCCCCGCCACAAACACCACATACCACAGACAGACAGACGGGGCTGGGTTGCAGTCGGGGGTGGGGGGTGCTGGTTGGTTTAAGGTGGAGTTGGTACGATTGGGTTGTGGGCTGTTTGTATGCATGTGTGCCCAAATACATTATTTTAACATCATCAGTTTTGTTGCTCATCCTCTTGGGCAGAAACATCACATTTTCGCCATGTGAAACATTCATGTGTCCACCCACAACAACAACAACAACAACAACAACATGCTCTCTCTATACATGTAAACATGTCCACACACACATGCAGTGTACAGTTCAGACACAAAGATGCACAAGCAAACACACAGAAGCTGTCAGTACGGCAGGAGCCCAAATGGCCCATTTTCTCCCACTTCTCCCTAATGAGTGCCATAAAGAGCGCGAGGCATCAATATTTCAGCGTCCTCGTCAGGCAGCCTGCAATATTTCCTTTTGATGAGGTGCACCAGAGGTGTTTTGTTTTGCCCGGCTGCCACTTCGATCAGATGTGAATTCGGGGAAGGCAGGAAATTATGGAGACAGGATGCTGAAAATCTGGACTGCTGGTGAATTGTTATTTCTGTGAGATGACTCAGCAAAGTTAGAGAATAAATGAAGAATGAATGGACCCCCAATTATGTTTGGGCTCTTAATTATGTTTGGGACATTATAAGTTTAACTGATGCAGTTTTATTATACATTGTGTTCGAGACTTTAGGCAGACATTTATTCGTACCCTACTTTCCCTAGTTCCAACATGACCCCTAGTTTTGACATAGACTTCATGTAAGAAGTGGATGTGTCACCCATTTGTGACATCTTTTTGCAACCGAAATGGGCACAAGAGGATGGACTAAAGTACAACTTAATGCTAAAAAACACATTTTCAGCTGACCAAAATGTTGCAGTTAACTTGAAATGAACACACACATTGAGAAAACAAGGAAAAACATTTAAGATGGCAGCTCCATGGTAAGGTGGCAGGATGTTGATGGACTTGTTCCCTCTCCCTGTGGGTTTTGGGTTGAATCAGGCTGGTTTCAAACTGAAATCGGGCAGACGTCTCCAAATGAGCTCTTAACGCCGTCTGTTGTTTGGGAGTGTCCCACTGGGCTTGCAGACTTGGACGGCATACACGTCTGCCACTGGAGAAAACAGTAACACTGATACATACCAGCTGTATCTGCTCACTCATTTCTCCTCAGTTTATCTCTCTTGATAACTGTCCTTTTATCTATATCTGACTTCCTCTTTCATTATTTTGCTATCTACCAGTTCATTATCTCTTCCTTTGCAACCGCTTTTCTCTTTTCTGGAGTCTGAACATAGTAAAAGTCACATTGTATTCAGATACTTTTTCATATACATTTCATCAGTATTTCTTCCTTGATAAAATGCCTAGTTTTGCTGTTGCTGATTACTTCTTGCGCCTAAAGCTGAGTTGGGCATTGAACGAATCCCAGTGAGATGTGAGCACATCCAGAATAACTTGGATTGCATGAGGACGTTTTTCGAGGGGGAGTTTGCATCCTGCTCGGGATATTTTGCTGTACAACGTATGGAGGGGTCCAAACTTCAAAGACTTGTTTCGTTTCATTAGTGTATAAGTTTCTCTTTCCTGAGCATGAGCACTAATGAACATGAGAGCTTGCATTTGAATATACATACTCTTGGCTTTCTTGTTTATTAAAGATGGAGGGGCTCTGTGTGTGCTTTCAGGTGGACGAGCTGTACGAGGCCTTCTGCATCCAGAGCCGTCTGAGGGATGGAGCCAGCCGGATGAAGCAGGCCTTCTCCTCCTCTCCCTCGACTAAAGGCACCAAGGAAAGCATCGCAGAGGTCAACCGTCGCTACAAGGAATACACCGAGGTACTGGCATATCGCATGGTCTGCAGTGTTTGAAAGGGGCCACCTGCTCTAGAGAAATAGGGGCCAGCATTTGACCCTTTCTGACTCGATATAATCTAAATGTAAAGTAATATAGGCAAACCAACTACCATCAGAGCAGTGCAAAATTTAAATTTCAACCAAACTGATAAATATACAAAACTATCAAAACTTATTTGAACCCTGTACCTTTTTAATGTGATTAAAAAGCCATTTGCAGCTTACTATAACTAGCAAACATTGGCTCAAAGCGGACAACACTTCTTAAACACCTGATTCAGATTACTGTTTAGGTCATTTGTAAACACTGACATGTATTGTCACATACTTACAGCGTGGCCTTTAAATCCGGTAAACACACACATCTGTCATCACCTGTCTGCAGGGCTTACGCCAGCCACCCTGCCTCCTCTGCAGCTTACTGTTGACTGTCAGTCAAAGTCTCTTCAGATAACTTGATTACTATTGTTGTTCTGGACTTGTGAAACAAAGGGCTGTTTATGTGATCAGTGTTATCTCTCACTCAACTCCGCAGAACATGAGCACGTTCGAGAGCGAACTGGAGAACCTGCTCGGAGAGTTTCATATCAGAATGAAAGGTAGGTAAAATGACAAGTAAACCCACTCACAAACGGTGTTCATTTCTGAAAAAAAGAGGCATTAAGGCTCTGCTGTCTGCAAGAATGTTGTGAACTGATAGCTGATCATCACTACACAACCTGCCTACTGTATGGAGCATGTTCACGCTCCGTTTTCAACTCTAAAATGTAGCGTTCATCATTATGTAACAGAAAAGTTCTTGTAGTTTATTTCCATGAAAGCATACGTATACTACCCTTAACACATACATTGTAAAAAAAAAAAACTAAGAAAAAACAAAGGTCATTTTGTTTTTAAACCAATTGATTTTCTTCTTTCTCACAGGTTTGGCAGGTTTTGCTCGGCTCTGTCCTGGAGATCAGTATGAGGCAAGTTTTTATTTTTGTATGTAATGCATGGCTGTGACAGCAACTTGGAATCTGTGTGAAATATTGCAAAACCATTTAGCTAAGCATTAGGACATAACACCTTACTTTAGGTTCAAGCAAAAAGTGGAATTTGGTAGATTTCAGCAGAATCTTATTATATAACAAGACCCATCAAGTAGTGGAAAGTAACTAAATACATTTACTCAAGTACAGTACTTCAGTAAGCTCTTTAGATACCTGTATTTCCATACTTTATACACCGACTTCACCACCACACAATATTTCCCTCTGCGATGTAGTGAACACATAAACTTTTGGAATATTTTGGTGCTTATACGTAACTTTTACTGAAGTAACACACACACACACACACACACACACACACACACACACACACACACACAATGTTATTGCTACGTTTACTTGATTAAAGGATTTGCATACAACTTCATCACTTATCAAAATTTTTTGCCTCAAATTATGTCCTATGAGGCAATGAAAGAATTGTCCTTCCTCTGGCTTCAGGTTTACTTTCTTATTCTCTCCAAACTCTAGATCTTCATGCGGTATGGTCGCCAGCGGTGGAAGTTAAAGGGAAAAATTGAAGTGAACTCCAGACAGAGTTGGGACGGAGATGAGATGATCTTCATGCCACTCATCACTGACCTCATCAACATCAAGGTAGATATCCAGATTTTAAAAAGTGTCATCAGATCGACCAGATTTTGTGCAAGGTTGTTTTTCATCGCACAAATAAAGGACAGGTTGGTCATGAGTCTCATTATGAGTCATGATGACCATATTTTGTTGCAGCTTTTGTAAGAAAATGATTCATCAACAATCATCTGACTTGCATCTTGATGTCAGAAGAACATTAAGCGTATGTCTTGATGTCAGACGAATGTTATTATCGTCTCCCTGACCTGAGCAGCAGATAAATGTTGTCTTTGTTCCTCCATCAGGTGACGGAGCTGAAGGGCCTGGCCACTCACATGCTGGTGGGCAGCGTGATCTGTGAAACCAAGGAGCTTTTCACTGCCATGCCTCAGGTGGTGGCTGTGGACGTCAACGACCTGGGGACCATCAAACTCAACCTGGAGGTCACGTGGTAGTAAGTTGACTTTAATACGTACAGCAAGCAGGTCACGTTTTATATTATTAATCATGGTTTGCTTCAGTGTAGAGTGTCATGTAGATATAACATTTGTTGGTATCTTTATAAAGAAAAACGTTATCCTTAAAATTACGGTAGGTTTATAAATATATCATTTCATGTTACCTTGAATTCTCTCGCATAAACATGAATTTAAGTAAATGTGAGCTGCGTGCAGAAGTAATTTAAGTAGAAAGGCTTTAGTGAAACTGCATGCGTTTGAGAAGATGTGATCATACTGGATAATGACACTGGGATTATTATGCACAGGTCATGCGAGAGTTTGCAAACGGATAGTTTTGTTAAACTCTGCCCAGATTTCCCAAACATTTCTTAAATTCATTATGACGTCATGAAGTCATGCAAGGATATGAAGAAGATGTATTCAATTAATTTGAGCTAATTTAGCTTTAAAATGAGCTGGAAATTCATTTCATTTCATTTTCAATGCATGCACAGTCAATCTCTCTTCGCAAGCAAATTGCCCGTAAACACTATAGTAACCTTTATTAGTGTCGTAGCTTTAAGTTGTATCGTTTTTATCTATGGTCTTCTGCCATCTGTTGGCAAAACATGGCCCTTACAAGTTAAATTAACCAAGCAAATACATTCTGCTCTGTGACAAAAAACTAAATGAATGAAATCCCTTAAACAGAACATGTAGGTAGGCATTGATCAATCCTAAAGAGCATTTGCAAAACAATTGTCTTGCTTCCTTCCCCCTTTAGCCCCTTCGATGTCGAGGACCTGACTCTCTCGTCTGGTAACGTGAGCAAAGCCACAGCACTGCAGAGACGAGTGTCAGTCTACAGCCAGGGCACACCGGAGACCCCCACCTTTCAGGATAACTCCTTTTTCGTGAGTAAAACTGCTTTAGCTTCATTAGTGTCGTAGTTGTATGTAAAACTGAGATCACTTAGACATCATCTCGAAAAGAAACATCAGCACTTTAAGTTTTTGAGGCTTAATCTAGGTGAAATTGTATTTTACACCTCCATAGTCCCTGCACACTAACCTGACTAATAGCCCCGTGATTTTGAACACAATCATTTTTGTTGATGCGTCATGCTTGTGTTAGAAACACCAGTGCTACCCTTAAACTAACCCTCACCCGTGTCGCTGCTATCCTCCTCTCCTCTCCTTGCATTTCCACGTCAAAACCCCCTTACCCACACTCTGTCCCACTTTACACGTGTATCCATCCCTCCTGCATCTCACTCACCTGCCCCTCACTCGAATACCCAACACCTTGTCCTAAATGCCTGCGTGCATTGTGTAAAGAAGTGGCGGCCATATCCCGTGGAGCGCCAGCGCCTCTCCTTCCTGCACATGCTCCGAGAAACCCTGCTAGAGAAGCTCAGGCGCAGTCGCTCGTTTGGTGACCTGGCCTCTCTCCGGCCAAGGCCCAAATCCAGTCTGGAGGTCTATGTGAGTGTGTTGTGGCCCTTCAACCCTCCTTACCTGACTTTTGTGTGCCCCCTTCCTCATTGACACAATGGGGATGTATTCTGCTGCTGGTGTGGACACACTCGGGCTTGTCCAGTCCCTTTCTGTGGGCTGCAGAATGCACTCTTTGCATGTTTATTTGCATGCATTTTTGTTACCTAAGTGGGATGCTATCTTGGTTGATAAATCAATCAGCCTTATTGAAGAGACTAGCTTAGATCTGGTCATTAGAATTTAGAAAGAAAAATGGAGTAAGAGTGGATTTTTTGTGTCTGCATCTGTTTTTCCACTTGAAAGGGCTTTCTCTTGTGCTTTTTCATCTCAAATGCACTGATTTGAAAGTGTTTCCTAGTCTTACATCTTTTTTGTGACACATACTTACTGTGCTGTCTGTCCATTCAGTCCACTTTACCAGATGACATCTTTGAGAACGGCGGCTGCGGCGTGGCCGAGTGTAAGCGTCTCTCCTTCACCTTCTCGGACACCTCCGGTTCTTCGCCCAGCCCGGCGCCGAGCTCCCACTCCCACCGCCATTCCAACCCTGAGATCACAGTCACCCCCCCAGAAATTGACCTATCATCGACACAAATCCTCCCTACAAGGGAAGACTCCATTGCTGAGGAGCATTTAGTGGAGGAAGAAGAAGAAGAAGAGGAGGAGGAGGAGTATGAAGAGGATGGGGAGACCGCTAGCAGAGGAAGTCGGCGCACCAGTGCCAGCCTTGCCAGTGAGGAAGCCGAGGTGGCAGAGGATTCAGAGTGGGAGCGCACAGAGTCGCAACGAAATTCTGGCTCCAACTGCGGTTCAGCGTCGCTCTGCTCTGACAGGCACCTCTCTACGGTGGCTCCTGAGGATGTTTTCTTAGATCAAAATGATGAGCTGAAACCTGTGGAACTGGACACAGAGGAGGCGGGCAGCCTGACCAGGCAGCTCGTAAGGAGGCTAACTTCTTCGGAAATCATGTCGCCAGGTGGGAGCTCGACGGAGGGAGGAGGAAGTCTGAGCTGGGCAGGCGAGGGGAGCAGGGCTTTCCTGGAGAGCAGCCTGGAGGAGGCTATCCACAGCCTGCTGATGAGGCTGGAGTCCCTGACGCACCGCTGCCGAGAGCTGCAGGATCTGGAGCAGGAAGTGATGCGCCTCGAGGATCTGCTCAAGGTGACCGACCTTTCTGTCTCCCTTTTACATGTATATCTGTTTAGAAAACACATTAAAGTCTTCATTGACAGGGAGTTCTTGGATCTTAGGCACCCTCAAACAATGATTAAATATTTATAAAATAGGGAAAATCACACGAGTTAAATTAAATAAGAGTTTATGACTTAAACTACTCCAAGTTCAAATATAGAGCCAAAATATAAATAAAGAAATAAAATGGGGTTTAATTATTATCTCATAATTGATTTAGTAAAATGCTTATCTAATAAAGATAAACATATTTAAGCTATAGATGTTACTCTTAGCTATAAAGTAACAAGTCACTCTAAAGCTAAAGGTGATAACGTACACTAAAATAATCTATCTCCCCCTTCTTCTTCACAGTGTCGTCTCCCGGGTCACAGGAGCCGGTCGTCCAGCCTCAGTCTGACGGTGGAGAGCGCCCTGGAGAGTTTTGACTTCCTCAACACCTCCGACTTTGACGACGAAGACACTGGAGACGAAAACGCCATCCTCAGCCCCCCCCCACAGAGGTCTCCGCTTTTTGATGCTGATGGGGAAAGGATCGGGTGAGTGGGAGATAGCACGTGAACTTTATGTTGGTCGACATTTACACTGAGTACATGTTATTGTATAATAATAACTGCTTATTTGAAGTGTCTCTACAGTGTCTCTGCACTCTAATGTCTTTGAAAGGCTATCACAAACACAAATCCAGTTTTAGAGCTGAGATAGAAAACTCATTGGGCTTGGTTATAACTCGCTGGATGCTCTGAATGAGTTACTCGGATAAAATTCTGAGTTACCTTGCATCATAGCAGTACCTCATTGTAATCCATTTAGTGCAGATCAATGTTCAGTGTGTGGCTGCTGCCCCTTGGTGGTGACTCTGGCTATGTGTCTTTCAGTGGTCAGCATCCAGAGGCCAGAGGACACCTGAGTGAAGCCCTGACAGAGGACACTGGGGTGGGCAACAGCGTGGCAGGAAGCCCCCTGCCGCTCACCACTGGAAACGAGAGCCTGGACGTGGCGATCGTCATCCACCTGCAGTACTGCAATCACCTCATTCAGGTAGATGTTAATGAAGTATGAATGATGCATGTAAAAGTTAGATATTATCAGTTTAATGCAACAACTCTTTTTGTGTCTTCCTCTAACAGCTGTTGAGCAGTGGGTTGGGTTTGTGGCAGCGTCGCAGTCTTCTCCTAAAGCTGTCCGCCCAAACTCAGCTGTTAGAAGAGCTCTCAGAGCTCAGTGCGGACCAACTGGGATCCATTACATCTGCTGGTGACGGTAGGTACCAACAACTGAAAACTGTTCTTTTTGCATCTTAGAAAGGTCATTTAAGGCTTTTTTCCACCCTATGTCTCTTTTTACTGGAAAGAACTTTGGATACAACCCCTTTCTATTAACTATCCTTTTGTTTAGTCGCAAAAGCATTATGTCTTAGTAACTGTAAAGGATCAACTTAGGACTTACTTACTTATTTGAGTATGTTATAAAGCATGATTACTATGCAACAGAAAGGGCTCTCTCTTGTGAGGGTTTGTAGTGTCTGACCTTCTGTTTTGTCCTTGTCTCCCTCAGTGCTCCCAGGCCTCGCCGAGCGGCCTCAGCTGATGGCTCTGTGGTCAGAGTGCAGCGGGTCTGCAGGACTTTTCCACACCACACTGGACCGAGTGTTCAAACACATGAACCAGCGCTACACAGCAGTGCTGCAGGAGAGACACCCACACAGCGCCGACACAGGTTTCATCATCTCTATTTTCGTTCTGCAAACAAGCCAAAGGGCAAAATGGAATATATTTGTTTTAAATTACTGTTAGGTTTTAGATAAAGATTAAATCATTGCCTCTGCTTAGTTTCAAGAACATTTAATTTACACCGCACTTAAAAGGCAGGGGATTTTTGCACCGAAGTGCTTCACAAAGACAAACATGTATGTATACTCATAAAGACGTGCACATATCTGCATAAATGACGAGATAAAATAATAATGTTACCAATTTAAAACCAGGGTATCTAATAAAATCAGAAACAGAGGCAAACTAAATTGAATCAAAGACAAAGAATAAAGAATATGCCAAGTATCAAATGTGGTTTTAAAAAAAATACACAATTAAAGAGGCTAAAAGGAATAGTAAATCCATAGTGAATATTTCCTAGATCTTTCAAATGCAGTTATAGTTGCCTCAAAACAATTTCCACTGACCTCGTATTTCGTTCTCTTCTCTCCAGTGATTGGTCTTGTAGTGAGTGAGATGGTGGACAGGAGCGATCTGATGGCAGCTCACAGTCCCCTTGACGCTGAGTTCTCCCAGGACGTCCTGACCGTGTTTCAGTTCCACAGCTACATCTTACAGCATGAACTGCAGGACATGGAGACACACCTGCTGCATCTGGCCAGAGAAGGTGAGCAAAAGCGGGATGACCAAAAAATACAGAAAAAAGTGCCTGTGCCTCACTCTCTACAGGTGTAATGTGTATCGACTAATCCATCGTTCCACAAATTTAAGCAGCTTTAAAAATGTAAACATTTAATCAGCTATTTTGAGTTCATTCATTATAAAAGTGTAAGAAAAAAAATCTTTTCAGCATCTCAAATATGGTAATATCCTGCTTATGTAAATTCAAAATCATAATAAACTGAATATTTGTGAATTTCGGACTGAAAAATCAGGAAGATTTAGAAAAACTACAGATATGGATATTTTTTAATACTTTGTATTTCTTTTTTTATTTTATAGACTAGTGAATTAACCTTAAAAAATAGCGGAATATTAATAATAAAGAAGATATTGTTAGTTCAAGACCTTGTTAAAATCTCCTGACGTGTGTTTCTGTGTGTGTGGGTGTGTGTGTGTGTGTGTGTGTCATACTCAGAGGTGTTTTCAGAGGCTCTGTGCAGCGGGGATTACTCTCAGTGTCTAGCAGAGCTGGAGGCCATGCCTTTGTCATCGCTGTGGCCCAGAAGCAGCTCTCTAAGGGCCCTGGCCTCCCTGCTCACTGCGGAGGACCCTCGGGTCAACAAGGCAGCAGCCGACTACCTCTCCTCTGCATCAAACAGCCACTTCAGGACCAGAGTGAGTAGTGATCGAGCATGGAGCCTGTTGGAGAGATGTGTGTGGAAGGAAAAACAGCTCAAATAGTTCTGACAGAAGCTGTTAGCTGTGTTTTAATGTTTATGTTTCTGTCTACAGGCATTGGAGTGCTACACCCACGCCCTGTCAGAGGCTGGATTTCAGAGCCAGAGGGCGGCCTGCTCGGCTCTCAGCTGTCTGCAGGTCAGTGTCCTCTAACGGCATATAGTGACGTGATACTCTGAGGATATGGAGCTGCTGTACTACAGCTAGTGATACTATTTCAAAGATAGATTTACATTTTATCATGTTATAATAATATGTCTATATAAGTAGCACACTTGATTCATTTCGCTACCAGCCTTCCTCACAGAGCTTTTCTCATCTGTCTGTAGGCAGTAGAGAGCATCAAGGCGGTAGTCGCTCTGTGTGACTCAGCTGATGAGGAGCTACGCCATGTCGCCATAGAAACCCTGCTCACGTTTGGTGAGTAACACATTAATGGAAAACCATTGTTCCCCTGTGCTCTGTTGATCTCTAGTAGCAGGTCATTTGTCTTCACTGAAAGCTGCTTGGGGTTGCAGTGTTTATAACGACCCTTGTGTGTGTGTGTGGCAGGTGAGGAGGGGCGGCTGGCGTATGAGCAGCTGGACACGGTGCCGGGGGAAATCATCCGCCTTGGCACAAGGCGAGGAAACGCTGTCACCACTGCCTTCTGAGCCACCGTGCCACTGAAAAACATCACAAATGACATCTCAGCCTGACCTCTGAGAACAGCAGAGCTTACAGGGCTGCTTAATGACTGATCACTTTCTCCATCTGCTTTTGGCTAAGATTTAAGGATCTCCACACCGCCACATTAGATCACTATTCTTGATACTGCCTCCTAAAAGGAATTAACACAACGGTCTTAACCAGAGGACACACAACCTATACCCCTCCTGAACGCACACTTACACTCCTCATTCCTCCATTATCTCCACTTTCACACACCTCTACACTCCCCCCTTCTTCCCCTTGCTTTCTGAGCCAGGCAGACCGGTCACGCTACGTTAAACTGGAGAGCACAAATTTGAGTGGACACAAAGACGCTGAAAGCTACGTTGGAAACTAGATCTTTGAGAAATGCATCTTCACACATGCTCTGTCAACAAGCCACTGCACAACACACTTACATCACTTACTCACGGATCTATAATCATCTCGATTGTTGCACAGTCAGTTGTATCACGGAATATACTAACTATGATCTTTGTATAAACACTGTCTATCATAAGAGATGCTTTCTGGCGCTTTCGGAAGATTTGCACTGTTGCAAGGCATGAGCTATTATTTTACACAGCAGGTGTTATATATGCACTTGTTTTCAAAGCATATTTTTGGTTCTGTTTTGTAGTACGTTTCATTTTGTGTTTCAGGGATTCTTGTACAATTGGAAGATGTGCGTTTTGTGGCAGGGAGGCAATAATAGGTTGAGAATGGCTTTTGAAGAAGTGTTCTGATTTAAAAGCCCTACCTTAATAGCAGTTTACAGTCTTGAATGGATTTTGACCTTGGGTATTTATCAGTGGAGGAAAAGTAAACACTGAAGTGCAGAGGGGAAACTGATGAACACAGTACCCACGTTTCACTCACTCAGCAGTTTATATCTGAGATTCCTCATACTTGCAGTTGAACAAGTGCAATTTTTCTGTAGATACGTGACTCTTTTGCACCCAGCTGACACAAGAAGACATTTGATAAAGTCAGCGCTGACCATTTCAGCCTTGATGTGTACGAGCAGGCCGATCTCCACAGATACTCTCTTTTGTTAATGTAATTTTCCTACCAGGTACAGAGCGATTCAAGGGCAATACATTTACTGTACATTCATACAGTATGTGAGGTAACCGCAGGATTAGAAATTAGGCTTGTCTTCTGAGAATGGTTGTGTGTTGTGTTTTCGGTCAGTTTTATTTCCCTCCCTCCCAAAACTGACCCGAGGTAAGCGCCTAACTCCACCTGCTCTCATTGTAACTGTACTACTGAGTCTTGTGCTCGTGCACAACGACAACTCACATTGGTTCACACACCTTATTTATTATTGACTTCTAATATTCTTTGGAGTTATATTGTAATAGTGCAGAAAACATTGTTATGTATATGAAATGTATATTTATGTTCTATTTTGAATTCAGGTCTAGTACTTGAAGTATTGTTTATCGTTTGAAAAAGCTTCCTTGTTATTACGATGCAAATGATCCCATGCTTAACTTTAATTGGAGTTCATTTTGAAGGAATTATATTAGATGAATTATTATTTTTGAAGATTAAGATTTGCTAATAGTCTAATAATATTATAGATTTCCTTTTCCATAAAAGGTCCCAAACATATATATTAGACATTTTACTTTTTTAATTACTTAAGATTTACGTAACCAAAGTAAGAATTGATTTTTAAATTATAATAAGAGCTCATAATTCATAAAGGAGAACATATTTTTCAACATTTGCATTTTGGCCAGAATGCTCAGACTTATCTTTAAAAGCACAAGTTAAAAATAAGGCTAACCCATAATATATGAATCCTGATGTTTGGTTCTAACTGCACAGTCCAAAAGCCATATTGAAAAAAATTAAGTGGTAATATTTTTATGAGATGTATTTTTTTCTTTTGTATTATCTGCAAATGTGTGAAGTTGTTACTAAAAGCTGAAGAAGTTTTTTTTCTATACAACCTTTTTGCAAAACATTGTCCATATTTTAAGTAAGAGTTACTTTTATTTCTTCCATGATGTGAATAGCATTACAGTATTTTATTCATTCACTCATTCATTGTTTGTTTATTACTTTTGAGTGAGCTACGTTCTTTTTACAAACTTGCAGTTTACCAGTGTTTACTTCAAATTGATTTATGGCTGTTCAATTTCTGATTACCACACAGTGCAAGTTGTCAAAATCTGCACATGTATTCTTATTTAGCGCCTGGTTTTAAGAATAACCTGGTCTACTTTGATCTGTTTCTGTGGTCAACAGCTTCCTTACTCATCAATTAAGTTGCATAATACCATTTATCCATTGTGGTTAGCAGTATTTACTCTGCTCATCAAACGTTGCAATAAAGTTTATTTTTGCATAATTAAAACTGTGAAATTGTGGATTTCTGAACAAAAATGAACGTTTTAAATGTTGGACAAGACCAACATGTATAGATTTTTGCTAGAATTGTAATTTTCACAGATGAAATATTAAGTGGACAATAAATGTCACAGTGTTATACATAAATGAAATACCAACATGTAATAATAGTCATTTATGCTTTGTTGCATTTTAGAGTTATTAATTTTTGGGTCGGAAAATTGAAAAAATGTGGCATTGAAGGTGTAGACTAGAGGCTAGGGATGGAAGATGAAAAGACTGAAGAAAGGAAAGAAGGCATGGGTGATCAACAGAAGGAAAATTGAAAAGAGAAAGAAGGGATTGAGAAGACAGGAGAGAGTTAAGCAGGAGAAGGAGAGAAGTAACTTTCTTCCTGTCCTCTTCGTCCTCCCACTATCCCCATTTTTCTTCCTACTAACCATCCTCCCTACCATCACCTCTTTACCATCCTACTCCTACTACTCCCTCCAAAAACACATCCTCTTAAACTCCGCTGTCAGATGTTCCCCTCTTCCAGAGCGAAAGTGCCTGAGTGATTCACAGTGCAGCCTTACATACATATTTTTCTCTGTGGGGTTGTGACAAAGCTTGGGAGTGCTGTAACATTGCATTATTAGCGTTAACCCAACATCTCAGGGCCCAACTGGCAGTGAATGCGGTTAATTGGATAAAAATCAATAAGGCTTTCCTTCAACATGGTGGCAGTGATCCGCACCAGAGACAAAGCAGATTTTTCTTTGAGAGTTAACTCCAGGTTATCAGGATTGCTCTCACTAAAAGGCAATTCAAAAACTGAAATATAAATGTGTTTGTTATTAAAAGTGCAAACACACATGCGGATGAGTCACATCTTTATCCTGAAACAAAAATGCTACATGTTTACCTTTTGGTTTTCCAGTAAACTGAAGAGCATTTATTTTTACCTTGTAACAGCAGACGATACCTTTGATCAAAGCCTGTGACTGAGTGGATACGATTTTTAAGAATCATTCATTAAGGTTTCAAAATAGTATTTTAAGAGATACAAGCTTTTATCTTTAAAGCCTTTGCGTTAGGAAAGTGTAGTCTTTCTCGACAAAGTGATAAGACGCAGTATAGACATTTTGTTCCCTGAATTTTAAGTTCAATAATGTATTTAGTTCTGTTGAATCAGCTACAGAGTTCACCTTTTGCAGTACTTCTATTTGTGGTGTGGCAAAATGGCTATGGTTTACTCGAATGTTAAAACATACAGAAATCAGCCAAATATATTTGCACCAGACTGCATAAGAGACTGACCCATATCATTTAAAAAAATAATGTAGTTGGTCTAGTACATTAAATAGTTAACAGAAGTTCAAAAGCATGCTACGGCTAGAAACCAAAGCAGATCAGTTTTCTAAAAAAAGTGTTTATTTTAACATGGCATTATGTACAGAGCTGTGCCACAACATTTTTACAGTGTAAACCAAAAACACTTTATGGTCCAGGCCACATTTAGTCAGGAATGAAGCAAAATCAATAAGGCTTAACAAAACACTTGGACTCCCCACAGCAGGAAAAGCACAGGATTTCAGTCACATGGTTGTCATTGATTTATAATGTCAAAGGAAAAGACCCCACAGGGGTTTGGGTGGTACCTACATCCTTTCTCTAGCATCAAACAGCATACATGGTGGCACTGCAGGGCTTTGTGTCAATTTAATCATTGCAACAAAGTCATCTGTGCTGCGACATATCCAAAAACACCAACAAAGGCTGTGGTCGATTCGAGTGTCCCAGTAAGCCACTGGCACCCTACAGGGGAACTGAAGCACTAATGGAAAACAGCCATTGTCATGTTCTCACACCTGTGCTTTTCCTACTGTGACCTGCCACAAAGGTCTGCTGTGTAAAAGGCTTATAATGGCTTCTTTTTTAACACAAAGTCTAAAACAATTAAAACCAGACCCCCGTCTGTTTCAGGCTGAAAAATATAAAAATTGCAGGCATTCGAAACCATCGCAGTTTCAAGTAAATAAATTACTCTGAAAAGCCAAGTCAGTCAACGGATGGCCACTTGTTGCTGCCAAAGAAAACTTTAGCGTAAATCTGCAAACATGTATAAGCAGGTCAAACTCCCATGACAGAATAGTGTCAGTTAATCCTTCTTTGACGAAGGTCCAGCTTCTTCATTGTCTGAGGTCTCTTCTTCCTCGGCATCACTATGACTGTGAGCCGAGTCTTCCTCTTCACTCTGATCTGCCACTTCACTGTGTCGTCGTCGTCCTCCACGTCAAGAGCAATATCCCGCAGTTCCTCCAGATTGTCTGGACTCTTTCCAGTTAGCCTCTTAAAAAAAGACAAGATGAAGTATATTAAGTTAACATACAAGTAGTTCATTTAAACTGAACCTCATCTCAGCAACTACAGCATCAACACCCAGTAACACCAGAGCAAGAAGTCCAGTTTGAATAGGGCTTTAATTACACTGGATCTTGTGATGGTTCCATCTGATATTTGTATATGATGAAAGGGTAAATAATGTAAAGACTAATCAGAAGGAAAAAAGATATGAGCTCAAACCAGTTAATGTACCAGTCAGGCAGAGAATGTCCCCAGACATAAGGACATTATGAGCACGCTCACCTCAATCATATCAGCCATGTACTGTACGTGCTGTGCCAGCTCCTGCAGCTCTTCGTTTTCACACTTCAGCTGTGTTATCTGAACATCTTTGGCCTCAATGTCTTTGTGCATCTGGAGAAAATAAAGAAACCGTTGAGCTTTACATCATGCTTTAAAAAAGGCAGTCAATCCTACCGTTTCAAAATAGTCATACAACAGACAGATCTGTAATGAATGGATACATGAAACGGAAAGGAAAACTGTTTTATGAAATACTGAGGCAACAATCCTGGAAAAACTCTTTGCTTGCAACTTTAACTGGTTTATTTGCATTAAGGTGAAAAACAACTTCAAAATCCACAGCCTGACGGAGTGCAGCTAGCTCTGTTTGACTCAAGTCAGTGGGAGCGTGGGAACAAGTCAATTGACAGCTAAACATTAGCCAGCTCTCAGTGATTAACTCACCTTCTCATTCTCCTGTAGAACATTGTACAAGGCCTTCCGACGCTCCTCAGCTATCTCTTTCCAGTAAGTTGGAGGAGGAGTATCTGCAATGAGAGAAACTTAAGGTCAGGATATAGTGAAAATGATCTGCGGTAGATTGCATTATTTGATTGAATTGGTTAAAAATACCTACCAACAACCATAAGATCGTACGCTTCACTGGACATGCCATCTGTCGAACACAGAGTTTCTTCTGTTTGTGTAGATTTGATCTCTACCTTCACCCTCTTTGGACCTCTTGTTTGTTCTGAGCTCCACTGTTTCCGTTTGGGAATGATCTTTCCAGCCTAAGAGAAAATAGGGTTTCCTTTATATGTTGAAGTGTTACAGGGAACAATTCAATTCCCAAATGGAAACTAAATTAATGAATTCCTGCAACAAGCCACTGCATACCCGAGCAGCTGACCTTTCCAAATCTTGGTTGCCAGCTAAGGGTTGGAGGACCTGCAGACTTGGCCTGGGAGGACCCATTGCCATTTGAGATGGTTTGAAAAAGCTCTGGATGACAAAAACAGGTGTTACCTTACAGCTGATTAAATCAAAGACAGAATGGCTAACAAAGGGCAAGATCAGAAACCCTTCAGATGTGTTTAGGGAAACGCCATTGAGTCACAGGACGCTAACATGACCAGTGTTCTCATTATCAAAGCCTCCATTCACCATGGCTTAGCATAGCTTTACTTTAATTTCACTGTCACCATGGGAGGGGGCATAACTGAGGTGGCCTACAACGCTAAAGCTGCCGCCATGTGCAACACAGGTGTTGAAACAGGGGCAGGGCAAAAGCCGTGGGAAAGTTTATCCTCAACACTCATTAGAGAGCAGCCAACATGCTCACTCAGTTAATGTTTGGCCACAGCCTCACAACACTGACGGGGTGTTTCATGACAATAGTTTCAACCATGAGGGAGTCTGAAACTACATAGGAGGCACAGACGAAAACAAATGGTCAAAGCTGCAGAAGCAAAGGAAACCAATTATTTGAAACCTTAATTCTATTGAATAAAGAATGGGTGAACCAAAGGAGAAAAAAAAACCTGAATATGCCCATTTTTGGATAAAGTGGATGTAATAGAGTACATTTTTGGTCACATAGCTACCGATACTAAAGATCTACCAGCTGATAATTAGACAGCAGACGTTTGAAGCGATAGCCTCATTACAATATCCCATGTGTACACTACGCTTTACATTTCATACATTTTTAAGTTGAAAAACAATTTATACATTTGAAAACAGACCCAATCAATTACTCACATGCACATTCTCATCAGACTTCTGTTGGCTGTTTTTTAGCTTTCCAGTGAAACTCATCTTCTTACAAGAGACCTGATCGGAAAACATTAACACGTCACTACACATGAAGGAGGTTACCCACATTGGAGACAACAAAACGGCTCATTACAAAAGTAGAATGAAAGTGTATAGCTTAGTTACTTTTACGTTAACACGGTACTTGCTCTTAGACGTTTTATTTGTAATGCGACCTCGTAAGGTTGTTTAAAGACACGTTTAAAAAGAAAAATGTCGCCACCTCCGATAGCGAAGTAGTTACAAAACGCCACCAACGACGTTAAAAAACGATGATTTAAGAGAGGACCGGTGAGCACACTAAAGCATTGCTCTTGCTGACAGAAACACTTAAAAACGGTAATAAAAATATGAAATTAAGGCCCTAGTGTAGTAGATAAATCGCCTTACCGTTGATTCTCATAGGGTAGCACTGTGTTGTAGGTGGGGACTGCCTTTCTGTTCACTGAGAATCCCGCGCCAGGGGCTTAAATACGCCTACTCGATCACGTGGTACAGCGTCACTGACGAGGAAGACTTTTTCGTGCTTTTGTTCAAGAACATATCTTTGTTCATCAAACATTATATTCAGACAACATTGACCTCAGGGGTACACTGGTACATAAAATGTTTTAAATACATTTTTAATAGTGGTGGTGCTATAGTTTTTTTTTACTATTCAACAAAAATATATATGTAAATCAAATATAAGACACAAAACATTGATATCAGGGTAACCAAGGAAAATATAAAACATATAAAGAAATAAATTAATATAAAGAAAATAGTGCTTTTTTTAGTATGGGTGTAATATCAAGCTGTCTTTGGCTCTTTCTGCTGTAAAAATGAAAATGTCTCCTCTGTGGGACGATTAAAGGTATTTTGATTGTGATTCTGATAACATTTCAAGTAAAATAGCTATCAAAATGCACACTGATGTTCTAATGTAATAAAGCTGAAGCAAAAGAAATAGTAGGAGTGTCAACACAATTGGGACACGGGAAACACATGACACCTTTATGCACTGCAGCCAAATATCAACAGTCAGAACAGTCAAAAGGAGCACCAAGGAGGGTAATGTGTTAACTAGGCTTAGACTACGAAATACTACACTGAACAAAACATTATATTTAGTGGGGGAAAATCCATTAGGATTATGTGAACACTGCCAGGCTGAGGAATCAGTAGAACATGTCATTCTGTATTGTGGCAAATACAGTCAAGAAAGAGAAAGATATTATATATTGGGTCAGGGAAACTAGCATATTATTTCAGACAAACAGAGTTAATAACAAGTATTTATTCTAAACCATTTTTATTAATCATTATTTTTCTGGAGGGGGGGGGGGGTAGATCATTCTTTTCCAAACTCCAATACAATAGGGGGCGGTAATGCACCTTTAACGCTGGTTGCCACCCGCCATACAAGCAGAAGTAGAAATACAAATACATTAAAAAGATAAATATAAAACAATAAAGTAAGAGATATAAAGAAAATTCTGATAAAACAAAACGTGACATTTTAAGAAACATATTTATCAAATACACGTTAGGTTTTGATTGCCTTCCTATTTTTAATATTTTAAATTGTTACCATATTGTTTTAATTCGAAGTTAACAATTCAGTCCATTTCTTCTCGTGGTGGTGAAATGACCTCAAAAATAAAAGAAGTGGTAGTGGTGTTGTTTTTTTCCCCTGCTGTGGTCACATGTCAACACACGTCACATCTTTGTAGTTGTCTGCGCAGCCATTTTGGGGGAGGCTGTGGATCGACGAGCTGCTTGTACCATTATCAGCTGCCCCAAAAAAAAAAAACACACAAAGAAACCAAACGCAGAAACGTTGGACAACACGCCGTTAACGATGGGCCCGCCGGGAGACAGAACAGGCCACATGTCGACTGAAAGAACGGAGGACTTCAGCTGGATTGTCGATTTATCTTGACATGGCATGCAGCAGGGCGAGTCGGAGGTTGTGACGACTGAAGAAAAGAAGAGAAAGAAAACAGCAAACACCTCGAAACTTCAGACGTGAAAACTTGGGGGAGATTTTGTTTAAGCTAACGTTAATTTCTCCACGCAGCGTTAGCCGTTGATTCCCCCGTTTTATTTTGGTCGATGAAGTTGTTGACAAGACACGACACCTAGCGAAAAAATGCTGAGCTCAAGCAAAACCAGTTAGTCAGTTTACCCCGCAGGTCGCTTGACTTTCACAACACTGGCAGTCGCATTGAAGCTGGAGAGAAAATGTAAACGCGTAGAAAGATGACTGTACGCTAAGCTAGCCAAACCACACATAGGCCTCGATTAAGCCAATCAGTCAGAAGATAAGATGTAGCTTCATCAACGGGTCACTACTAGTTAGTGTTGGAAGTGAATGCCTAGATTAGCTTGCTAGCTCACCTTAGCTAGTGTGCTAAAAATACGCCCACATCATGACTCTTAGCAGTGGCAGCACCGCAGGCCGTGAGCTATATGAGTGGCAGTAAAAAGTCAAGGAAATGTCAAGGCAGTAGTCTTCGATGTTACCCGGTGCCAATATCTCCTGGCATCTCTATTTACCTGCCATGTTCGTCTGTATCCTAAATCCGCCTGTAACACGCACATAACTCGACAGATAAATAATTAATTTTAAAAAACCGATAGCCATGGTTGAGGGACTTAGAAATGACCCAATTAAATATGTGTCCGCTTGCTAGTCTCTGTAGCCCTCAATTTCACTAGCAAAAATATATATATTGTCAGTATGGGTTTTTACAGTAGCAGCTGTTTCTGTTGATTTCAGTAACATACTCAGAAAGGTTGCTCTTTCATCTCGTTGGAATCCCTTGTCGATGGCAGGTTGAAAAATAGCTCATTTGGCTTTAAAAGTCATGTCTTAAAACATGGATTTCTGAACAAGTAATAAGGAGATGTAGTCTTAGCTTGTTGTCCATTCCCCTCCTCAACACTGCCCTTTTACAAAAATTAAAATGACTTAGTTTTGTTTCTGATTTGTTGACCTTCTCAGTTGGTAGTTAGTGGGTATTTTACAGATCTAGCCTAGAGTTGTTTGATGCGTTGTTTCTGCAAAGGGTAGTTAGCTCCATCCTTTATCCAGCGTATGAATACAAAAGTATAGAGTGAAGCCAAAGTTTTCTGCACAAGAGAAGGCAGTACCATCAAAATCTAACCATGGGGGACCCAACTTCACGAAGAAATCAAACAAGAAATCGACTAAGAGCTCAACTTCGGAAGAAAAGGGAATCTTTGGCTGATCAGTTTGACTTCAAGATTTATATAGCCTTCGTTTTCAAAGAAAAGGTTTGTCAGTAACGTTGAAGAAAAGCGTTACCCTTAAATCGATCTCTTCTCTCATGATTTAATACACATCATTTTCTCCACATTGCTAATTAAACATTTACATTGTTCATTCAGACTTTTCTATTGTTATTGAACCTAAGTGTGTTTTTATCTGTGTTTTTCATCACAGAAGAAGAAGTCTGCACTTTTTGAGGTAGCTGAAGTGGTGCCGGTGATGACCAACAACTATGAAGAAAACATCCTACGAGGTGTGCGAGATTCCAGCTACTCTCTTGAGAGTTCGATAGAACTCCTGCAAAAAGATGTTGTGCAACTGCACGCCCCCCGATACCAGTCAATGCGAAGGGTAAGTCACCCCACCATTTAAAGAGGGTTTAGCTTGAGTTAGGGAAAGACCATTTGTGATTTTAAATTGTTCTCTCTTACAGGATGTGATAGGCTGCACACAGGAGATGGACTTCATCCTTTGGCCACGCAACGACATTGAGAAGATTGTGTGTCTGCTGTTCTCCAGATGGAAGGGGGCCGATGATGAACCCTTCAGGCCTGTTCAGGTCAGAACATCTCACATTGCGTGGGCAGTGAATGTTTGGAGCCTGGTCTTGTTGATTCTAATTATGGCTGAAACCTTTTATTTATAGAATTATAATTATTTTCTTTATCAATTAATATACTGATTACTTTCTCGATGAATGTGCTGATTATTCAGTCAATTAAATGAAAATGAACAATATTCAACACATAATAGGGAGTTTAGCCTTGTTATTAAGCTTGGGAGGGGGGGGGGGATTGTGTTGTATATTACTTGATTTTCACTACATATTTTACATGCGTGTACATTGTCAAAAAAGATACATTTAATAATTAATTTATTTGATTGCCCTAATCAGGTTTTAACAGAATATACTTCTTGGCTCACAAGTTTGTCTGATTTACAGGCCAAGTTTGAATTTCATCACGGAGACTACGAGAAGCAGTGCTTGCATGCTCTGGGTCGTAAAGACAAGGCTGGAATGGTCATGAACAACCCAACTCAGTCTGTATTTCTCTTCATGGATAGACAGCACTTACAGGTGAGTCAGTCCTCTGAAATTATAACGTTACTGATCTGACGAACATAAACCTCAGACAGCATCCTAACACACGCACCACAAATGTTCTTTGTCCACCTCTCCTGCAGACTCCTAAAACCAAGGCCACAGTGTTCAAGCTGTGCAGCCTCTGCCTATACTTGCCCCAGGACCAGCTGACCTGCTGGGGTGTGGGAGACATCGAGGATCACCTCCGCCCATACATGCCTGACTAAGGCTTCCTGCTTCACCCAGCCTCATAGGGAAAAGCCCTTCCTTTCTCTCCTGCCTAAGCCTTCAGAAGCAAATAGATGTACTCATCTCCACCCTGTTCTTTTAAAAGATTTGAACTTGTGCTTGGATCTCTCCTTTTTTGTTACCTACTTGTTCTCCCCTCCCTGACCTGAAGCTGGTTCGATTCCCATCCTTGTTTTTCCTCACACCCCCAATGTTCCTCCTCTTCTCTCTGCCATTTTTTGGATTGATTTCCCCATATTTTTTTTCCTTTACTCCCTCTTCATTCCCTCCTACTCACTCAGTCATTTTTGTTCATTTGAACCTGCACGAACATTGATTTTGAGTGGTTGGTTGTTCTCTTGGAGCCGCACTGTCAACAGCACCGGTCATTGAAGGAACTCTTTATGTTGCATCAAAACAGGAACAAACAATACACAGGTCTTCACGGTGGTTCTCAGATGGACGTGTTTGATATCCTTGTTGTCATAAGAAAGGATTGTTAAAACTTGTTTGTAATGTCAATGGGGTTTCTAGAACAACTTGACACAATCTTTTGACCAAGGACAGGTGTGAAAAGGTGTTAAAACACCCGCATAAGCAAAGATGAACAATATTTGTCAAATCATATGGTGTAGGTATTGCTTCTTAAAAACCGCCTTAGTTTTTTTGCTGGACTTTTAAAAATTGTTTTGGTGTCATTTGCTTTCCTCTGAAACATGCTAGGCAGGCCTTTGTTAAAATCTTGAGTGACTTGAAAGGCATTGTACACAAGTTGAGACATGTTGGTTACATTTTGAAGGTCATTGTCAAGCCGTTCATGCACCATTAATTTAAGCTACTGAAATCTGATGTTATGTTTTGTTTGATTTGGGATGTGGGTTGGTGACAAACTGAAATTGTGATATAGTTAATGTTTAACTTGCCTAACAAAAGTTGCTGGAAGCTAACTGATTTTTTTGTTTAATTTGACCTACTAAAATGAATATAATTTGCTACCATGCTCATTAAATTAAAATTGGATTTTGCAGGCTTGCTTGTTAAAGAATATGAGGTTCATAGTACATATGATTTTGCTCCTTGTTGATTCAGTGTGTTCAGTTGAAAGGGTATAAGGCGTGTAACTTCTGGGTTTTTTTCTGTTGATTCTCAAATCAATTCTGCTGAGCATATCCCAATACAATGCAAATTCTGAAAGCATATCTCTTGTCTTTTTCTTTTATTGCATGTGCATGAAACATCGATAGTGTTTCCTTCAGGAGTGAATCAGATAGTTGTTAGTTTTCCTGTAACTTGATGAACGAAGTGTAACAACATGCATTAAGTAAGCAGCTGAGAAGGATTTGTTAACAACATTGTTTTCACAGTCAGAGATTAGTTCACCTCTTCCCCAACTGTTTTGACCATACATGATTTACAGACAGGCACATAGGAGAGAGTTCAGCTGCCACCGAGGTGTTTAGTGTGTCTGCCTTGTGCTATGACCTTCCCGGAGTCTTTGCTGGTGAGGTCTACTGTGGCAAATGCCAGTGTCCGTCCTTGCTTTAGAACCTGTGCAGTGATGATTACGTCCTCTCCTATCTTGGCAGCATTCATGTATCTGTAAGACATTGACATTTGTTCCCAGTCATTTTTAGTTCATGAAGTTAATCTTTAACCTGTGACCTGGTTAACACACTGAAGGTCAACACCTGAAATTACAGCTGAAGGCACCGCTGAATATACTGAGATCATGCTCTGTAGTTTTTAGTCACACAACTTAAACATGATGGTGTATATTTTGATTAAACACATTTGTGGACTCAGTATGCCCACATTTAACCCCTTTTAGGCAAATAAAAATAATTTCATCATAGAAATAAGTCGAGCAATGCCTGATATTATGTATAGTATTAAACCTTAAGAAGTCTTAGTGATTAACCTGGAATGAAAAATGACAAAAGTCATTTGGAGGAAATAAAAATAACAATACAGTCTAATCGTCAGGTCAATATGCAACAGGTCAAGTCATACGTTTAAGAATAGCACATTTAAGTGTGTAACAGCCACACGTCACATCAATACAAAGAAAAAACTGAAGTTACAAAGCAAACATAGCTATAACCAAACATCAGTAAAACAATTGGGGGAAGTGTGAATCTCAACTCAATCAAATGCCATCAAGAAGAGGTGGGTCTGCATTGAAGGTTCATGGCACACATTTTATAATATAATCATTAGATATGAAGTATAAACAATACAATTGTTATACGTGGATACTAGGGCTGAACGATTTTAAGTAAAAATTGAAATTGCGATTTTTCTGGCAGAGATTGCGATTTCGATTTCTCCACGATTTTTTTTATTTAAACAAGTTTCAGTGTAACAACAAAGTGGAGCAAAAAAAGAAGTCTTACCTTAAAAGCAGTGCAAAATGTCTCAAAGGAGCTAGCTTATGAACCTCAACATCAGCAGCAGTTACAGATATTCAACCCGTGTATCCAGAAACCTGTGCTGCTTCAAATAAAGTGGCAAGAGGAAGTGAAATGTAAAGGTAGTAAAACTAAATAATAATAATAATAAAAAAAATACATTTTCCTCATCAACAAAAGATGTCCAACTGGTTACATTATTTAACATCTAGTCTGTAAACAAAAGATAAGTAAAAAAGAGTGAACACCTTTTTTAATGGAACAAAGACATGTCAGGGTAAGGTGCAGAAGAACAACAACAAACCTTGTCAACCTTTGCTGGCTTCAGACTTGCACGCTGACATGTGACAATATTGCCACTGGCACTGAACAGTCTCTCTGATGGTGCACTCGTTGCTGGTATGCAAAGGTACTTACGAGCCAACTTGCTAAGCCATGGGAAGTTGACATTGTGCACTCTCCACCAGGCCAGTGGATCTTGCTCTCCATCAATGGTAGGAGTTATGAGGTAGTTGTCCAGTTCTGCTTTAATGGTATCCTCCAACTGCACAGTAGAGGAAGCAGGGACCGCCTTGGTCTTGAAAAAGCTGCCCAGTGACCGCTTTCGCTTTGTAGAGGTGGAGGGTGGTTCTTCTTCTGCACTCAGGGGCATGGGATGGGTTGTGACACAAGCCCTCTGCTCCTGCAACACACAGTAATAAGAGGCATCAATGTTTTGCTATCAGTTGTGATAAAGACCAACGAGGCATTTTGTCTAAAAGTTTAAAATGTCAGTAGAGTATAGTTCAAAAATTAAAAACACAAATACAACTTTGTTTTATTTTGAAACAACAAAGAAAAAGGAAAGCTTACCTTTTGTGCCACCTGTTCCATTTCCATCTTCACTCTGTCTTTGATGTATGGGACATTCTCTTCACTTATGTAGCTCTTCTTGAATCTTGGATCAAGGAAGGATGTGATGTCCAAGAGCTCCTGTGTCACTGGGTCGCTGTATTTCTCTTCAATGTAGTGGAGAGCTCTTGATTTGATCTCCTTGGTGAGATTCGTGTCCTGGTCAGTTTCAGCAAGCGTTGCTGTTCTGAGGAGATGGAGCACTGGCTTCAGGTATGACACGCTTACGTAGTCCTCACCTGAGAGGGCGTCTGTGAACTCCTGAAGAGGACCGAGGGCATTGTTTACAGATTCAAGGACATCTGTGTCTTGCCAAGTGAGGACCAGGTGCCGCGTCTTCCTGTCTTCAGACAGAACCTGGCACAGTGCCTTGCTCTGCTCCAACACCCTCCCAATCATTTTCTGCCGGGAGCCCCATCGTGTCGGACATTCAGTGACCAGTGACTGTTGAGGTAGGTTCAAGTCTTGCTGTGCCTGTTTTAGTGCCGCCTTCTTCTTCCAGCTGTGAGTGAAGACCGCAACCAGCTGCTTGCAAAGTCCTGTGGCCCGTTTGATTCTTTGCTCATCTTTGACAGCATTTTCTGGGGGAAAACATTACTTGTATTACAGTATGAAAAGCCATAAGGATAGCTCATAACACAGTATTCATAACATACCATTGATTACATCTGTTGTCATGTATTTAGTTCAATGACGTTTTTTTAGCAGCAGACTTCAGGTGGTACTACCACAGTAAGTTATTGCCCATAAATTAATTTGTAATTGGTAATTAATGCACAAGCAATTAATATGCTTCTTAGATATTCCACTAAAAACCAAAAAATCATTTAATCCGTATAGTGGCATCAGCTGATGTTGCACCAGCCTGACATGTGCTACTACTAAAACACGTTAGCTGTTTATTGTACCAAAAACACGTTAGCTGTTTATTGTACCAAAAACACGCTAGCTGTTTATTGTACCAAAAACACGTTAGCTGTTTATTGTACCAAAAACACGTTAGCTGTTTATTGTACCAAAAACACGTTAGCTGTTTATTGTACCAAAAACACGCTAGCTGTTTATTGTACCAAAAACACGCTAGCTGTTTATTGTACCAAAAACACGCTAGCTGTTTATTGTACCAAAAACACGTTTCCCCCTCGCACCGAAACACACATTACATGGCCTCACTAATCCCTAATTCTTAAAACGTGCACACACACACACACACAAAGTTTACCGATGAAAGGGTTCATTTTTCTCCCTAGGATAAACAGTATGTTAAAGTAGCATTGCGCTAACAGTTGGTCAGCTAACGACAGCTTGACAACAAACTTCTCGGCGCTTCGTCCCCAGATAATACGAACTCTCACACTTGTAGTAACCTTGTAAACATACACACTCGCACAAACACACATTCTTGTACTTACCAATTGCAAGATGCAGCCTGTGTCCGAAGCACTGCAGTCTGGTCCATTGGTTAAGTCCCATTGCTTTGACCATATTTGAAGCGTTGTCTGTTATTATGCACGTCTGGGCTTCTTCTTTTAGACCCCAGTTGGCCAAGCACTCCTTCAACCCCATGGCAATATTCTCCCCGGTATGGTCAGTGGGGAAGTATGCTTGAAATTGAATGACAAGCTACACACTGACTTGGGTGGCGAACACGTGATCTGGTCACGCGCAGCCTGCAGCTTTCTGATCGGTAGCTGACACAGAGCCTTGGGCATTCATGTGAAATTATTGACGAAATTATTATTATTAATATACACCAAGCAAAAACCGCAGCTTTGACGATCCCAAAATCGTGTTGTCTGAGATCGCGATTTTCGGTCCAAAACGATAGATCGTTCAGCCCTAGTGGATACATTTGTCCATTTAAGTGATCAATTGTCTAGTTCACAGGTAAAGCTACAGGTGATGCTAAGGTTTAGGGAAACAAGCGGGGAATAAACCTGAGCATACTAAGGAGTACACAGGACTCACGTTATGTTCATATCCACACTGACTCCTGGTGATCCCCTCTCACTGTACATGATGGCCATGGTGGAGATAACATCCACCAGGGTGGCTGTCAGTCCCCCATGGAGCGTCCCTCCTCGGTTGGTGTGCTCTTCCTCTACCCGCAAACCACACACCACCTTACCCGGGCTTGCAGACAAAACGTCCACCTGAGGGAAACACAAATACAAGGTTGTGTTTAAAAGAGTATCCCCGTGTCAGTAAAATACATCTAAAAACGTTCAGAAATGTAGCATAATATGCACGTTTACCTTGCGCAGGACTCTGTCAAAGCCTGGATTATCCACCATTGCTCTCATTATTTGTTTAAAGGAATTTAAAGACAGAGAAACCATATTTAACGCAAGTAAGCGACCAATGTCAAAGTTGTGTTTTTACTTCAAACCGGAAACTGTTGCGTTTGATAAATCGTCCGGGCAGAACTTAAAGTTAATCAACCAGAGAACGTTTGCTTAAAAAAGCAAGCGACACCGCAATATTAACAACATGGCGTGGTGTTAATTCCTAAATGAAGATAAACCATATGTTTTCTCTTTCAATATACAAAGAATGGGTGGTCCTTCTGGTATTCGTTGTAAACTAATTAGCACATTCAAATTCGGAAGACTTTAACTGGTACACCTGAGATAACTTGCAGAGGAAAACATTAACTTATGTCCGCAATAGTGGCTATAAAACATGGCCTCTACATCTGACTTGGACAAACCCTCAGTTTCTAATGTGGAAGAAAAAAGAAGCCGCATGTGCAGTGAGTTTGCGGGCATAACAGGAAGTGATAGCGCGGTGTCTCAGTGCTACCTGGTGGACAATGATTGGGAGATGGAGGTACAGTTGTTCTAATGTTTCATCGCCCTGCTGTGGTTTTAGGCAGGACAGTCCGCCGGACGTCTGGCCACCCTAGCTGTGGTACTGCTAGATACAGAAGGCTGGAGACAACGTTTTAGTTTGTTTAACACTAGTGCAGTTTATTTTACTGTGTAGGTAACTTTCTAAGGCTAGGCAAACACTAACCAGTAGGTAGGCCTATGTTGTGCACGGTATGAAAATATTAAATGGAAATGTCTCAACTGTTTTCTTACAGAAAGCTTTGAACTCATTCTTTGAGTCTGATTTGGAGAAAGTATTTGAAGAAGATTTGTCAGACAGTGAGAGCGGCTCCAAATCAACGGGACAGAAAATGGAGGGGAAACCTCCAGTAGAATGGTAAGTCTCCTGCCTTCTCACCATTGTCACTGCCCGATTAACTGTGTTTGTATTCGTCCAGGAGTCTTTCTGATAGAGCCAGCAAACATTTACAACTCCAGAAGAATTAACAGTGTTTTAAAAATATCCAGTATAGATTTGACTGGAGATAGTCCTGTCTCAAAACGCAAACCACCAGAAGAAGAAGATGATGATAAACTGTCTCTGATCTCCTGGAACGTGGATGGACTTGATACAGACAACCTTGGAGAACG
This sequence comes from Eleginops maclovinus, assembly GCF_036324505.1. Lineage (NCBI taxonomy): Eukaryota > Metazoa > Chordata > Actinopteri > Perciformes > Eleginopidae > Eleginops > Eleginops maclovinus. Next base: position 14,253,320 of record NC_086361.1, read on the forward strand.
GGCCAGAGGCTTGTGCTCCAACTTAGCCTTGTAAGCTTTTTAATATACAGTTTGTACACTGTTGATTTTGGTTGTCATAGCTTGATATTTTGTTTGTCGCTGGTAACCTAAACTTCTTAATTACAATCTATTGAAATGAGAGGTCAGCTGCAGCTGGATATACATTGTTTAATAGTCGGATAGTGTATGAAAAGTGAAATGTATCTTCATGTAGATACACTCCTGACGTGGTGTTCCTTCAAGAGCTCATTCCACCTTACGTCCAGTATTTGAAGAAGCGGGCTGTCAGTTATTTATTCATTGAAGGTACAGTATGCTCAACTTTCTCATGGAGTACTTTTTTGAATTGGTGTAGTAGTGATTTATACCAGTGTTAATTTATGATAGTTTTGGCCCTGGTTTAAACTGGGGCTGCACAATACGTTTTTGTTTTTTTAAACATCAATGTTTTTGTGTGGTCAGCTCAATTTACTAAAGAGAAAATGCTGGTAATAGTTTACTTTCACTTCAATGCACAATTGTATTTGAGCAATATACAGAAAGCAGCAGAGTAGATTATATATTTTCTTATTTATTGCAATTAATATTGTGTTTGCGATATAAAAAAATATTATCACTTATTTTCCTTAAATTGTGCTGCCATAGTTTAATTTATTGCTGGTCTTAACTTCCGCTGGTCAGGTGGTGAGGAGGGTTACTTCACTGGGATGATGCTGAAAAAGTCAAGAGTCAAATTTGTGGAGAGCGAGATAGTTACTTTCCCCACTACTCAAATGATGAGGAATCTGCTTGTAGCTCAGGTATGTGCACATATAGATTTCCAAAAAGTCGTGTGCCACTTTGAGCTCACCTTGGTTGATGGATTTGTCTCTTTGAATTAAGGTGACTTTTAAAGGACAGAAGCTGTGCCTGATGACTTCCCACCTGGAGAGTTGTAAAGGGCAAGCAGCGGAGCGGATGAAACAGCTGCGGGTTGCTATGCAGAGGATGAGAGAGGCACCTAACGACGTCACCGTCCTGTTTGGAGGGGACACAAACCTGAGGGACACTGAGGTCAGTCATTTGTCTATAAATATAAATCAAATCATGTGTGACTTAAAAACTATGATGTGTGATGGCTGAATAGGTAATCCACTCCCCTTTATTTGGGAAATCCACTCTTTATCAACTTAATCCTTGTCTTGGGAGATGTCTGGTAGAAACATCCGACCCGACTTTTCTTTTCTTAACAATTTGAAGGCTTCAATCCTTCCTTGCCCTTCTCATCAAAATAAACTTGTCAATGGATAGAATTAATTTCAATTTCCTCTAGATTTTTAACAATTTGTTCTTTATTTCCGAACCCTTTTATACAATGCTTTAGGAACTGTACCTTTTTTAAACTCTTTCCTTTATTTTTATTTTTAATGGAGTGTGCTGTAATGTCCAAGGCCTCACCTGTTCTGTGTTCATACATTATCTTTCAATATTTTGTTTATCAATTTCACCACACCTGTAACCACATAGTGTTCTTCTTTAATAATCTTTCCCCTTGACTCCACCTCAGGTTGCTAAGGTGGGTCTTCCCCCCCAGGTCAGCGATGTGTGGGAGCGACTGGGAAAGCAGGAGCACTGCCGTTACACATGGGACACCAAAGCCAATAGCAACAAGACTGTTCCTTACATCAGTCGTTGTCGCTTCGACCGTGTCTACATCCGCCCGGCTGCCAAGGACGGCATCCCATGCCTGGCCCCCGACCACATGGACTTGTTGGGTCAGGATAAGCTGGACTGTGGACGCTACACTAGTGATCACTGGGGGATCTACTGTAGCTTTGCCGCTTTGTAAAATAACAAAAAAAACAACCTGAAACGTTTCCTTTAAAGTTCAAGATAAGCTGTTGTGTTGAGGCCTTTGTTAGTGCTGGCATTAGAAAACAAACACTTTCTTTATGAAGAATTATCTGACCTCATCTGAAGGTTGGTTACCTGTACGTTTTAGATCCTGATTGAGTTTTATCCTCAAAATGTTCTTTTATTGGGCTAACCCACAAAGCGTTTTTTGTTGTATAATTGCTAAGTGAATCTAAGAAAATACCAATAAATGTTAAAATATCAAAGTTTGCGTCACTGTGTCTATGTAGTTCTGGTATCTGACCACTAGAGAGCACTGCAGAGTTGAAATGTAAACAAATGTGGTTCCATGTCAGTGTTAACATTAAAAACAAATCAAAATATGTTTGGCTAGAGAATCCAAATTCACCTTGATGTTAACCACTACATCCTTGTAGTTTTAGCTATAGGACCATAAAACTTGAATTGCAAATTACTCAACGTTAAATAGAACAAAAGTAATTACACTTTTAATGCATTTACAGCTGATGTAACCCACCAAACCATGGGTCCTACCCAGTAATGCTTTATGATTGCTTCCTTATATTATGGTGGCATGTGCCTGCTGTGAAAAAAAGCATATTAGAATGATATGCTGCTCTCTATTATAATTTAACACCTACCCTAATCTACAGATCTACATTATGACCTCTGTTCCACCCCTAACCAGATGTAACTCAGTCTCCGTCGCCACACTGTTGACTGTGTCCTGTAGCTGCCTGTAATGCACCCTTCAGACCTCAGAGTGTGTTTTCATGTTTGCACGGCGTGCAGACAGCACAGTTTTTACATCTCGGTCACACAGAGTGAGGAGCATCTGACCTCAGGAGAGGACACAGATGCGGGAGCCGGGAGCAGGCGTCATCGGATCAGGCCTCCCTCCCTCGTGTGTCCTCCTCCCGCTCACTGGTTCCTGATTAGCAAGGACATGTGAGCGACGTCTGTCCAGCTTTAATGAGATCACCTAAAGCCTCAAACATATAAACTTTAGGAATGATGTTTGTCATCTTGTGCCTCTGTTGCCAAAAGCATCGTGTTTTCGTGTTGTCCGTCTGACCCATTGTCGGGAACGCCATATCTCAAATATGTCATAAACGTTCACTCTGACTGACTGATGAGCTGATTTAGATTGTGGTGGTTTATATCGCTGTAACTTCATAAAACACATTATTTGACCAATACTCAAGAATTCATATGACCTCATATTTCAATCTTATTGCAGTCAAGCAAGCGTAGTTAATTTAAACCCCCGTGCCACACATCTGACAATTTACATATTGTCTGCTTTGACTTTTGATTTGTATGAGACTGAACCTTCTGAAAGACCCTTGATGTGTATGTACCTGCAAAATAAATCCAGATTTATCAGTAGTTTGTTAAAGCAGGTCTGTAATAATGTTTTCATTTTGCTGAAATAATCCTGAATTAAAGCAAATCCTAAAATAAAAATTGTGTTTTAAAATCTAAAAAAGTCTAAAATCCAATGATATTCAGTTTACAATCACACACGCAGAAAGACAGAACATAATTATTTATAAAAGGCTTGAATCAGGAACATTTTGGGGCATTTCTTAATAAAGAATATTGTTTAATAACACTTCCTAACAGTCATATAATCATTCAATCGTAGTTTTAAATCCACGAAAGCATTAGACATGCTTTGTTGAATGCCCAGAATATTGTAAAGTAATAAATATAGGGCAAGGGGTCAGCGTGCATGGCATACTGAACAATGAAACAAAAATCAGTGTAAATGTGTCTCTCTTGGTACTTCAGAGGTGCAGTATTTTGTCCTATTTGTGTACTGAGCAGCTTTCCCACTTCAGCAGAGAGGAGGGGAGCAGCAGCAGGTCATTGGTGCTACAGATGGAGGCAACATCTGTCGGGGCCAAGTAACTGGGCATGTGATCTAGCGTCCTGCCTTGAGCAGCTTGTCTCTGCTGCCAGAGGCCAATCAACGTTTCCCTCCTCCAACAAATCCATAAGCATCCATAAGTTTCCCTCTGGAAAGCTGTGTGGATGTATTCCAAGATCATTTCCCTCACCCTGTTTTTTTCTTTTATATTTTCACTCTGAGCTTTTATTTTCAACAGCCTCACAGATTTATTTTTGGAGCTCTCCTCCAAAAACATAGCCCTTAGTGAGAACTAGGGCTTTCATTTGAGGCCCGTCAAAATGAATGTTCTTGGTTTGTGTGGACATTTCTGTGTGCTGGCGGAGAGGCTCAGGGACGAGGTTTGTCCTTTGAAGCAGGACTGGATGATGATGGATCGGACACAGATCTGACCTGAGCCCGGAAGAGATCGGCTGGTCTTGTGAAGATCAGCAGACTGTGCTGCAACTCCTGGTTACAAAGGGGGCGAGACCAAATGCAAAAAGGGGCCTAGTGTGCTGTTTGATTGATGGACCGTGGCTGTGCTTTTTGGGTTTTTGTTGTATCTGGGGTGTGAGCAGATGGCTGTGGGCAACGTTCCCACTGTATGTGTGTGAGCAGGATCTATCTGGACTGTGTGTGTCAGACTCCTTCAACACAAACACACACCTTTGCACCATGTATGTTGAGTTGTTGGAGGAGCACGCGACATAAGATTTTCATTGCCAACATATACGCTGTATCTGCTGTGCATATGACAAATAAAACCTTGAAACCTTGAAACCTCCCCCTGTACAGATAGCTTGTCACAGGCAGGGCATGGCAAGGGCAAGCGTAAGTGGTGCTCCACTCTACATCACCACCGCTACATCCATCATGATTCCCTTCAGAATCGCCATGACAAAGTGCCCCAGCAGCCAGCGTTATTTCAGACCTACAGTGCATATTTGAGCACTGACAGCTATTCCGATTTTTTTGCAAGATAAGGGGAAACCTCCTGAGAGAACATTCTGTCTTTCAAAGGGTTGAGGACGAAATCAGGTCATACTCGGGGCCACCACTGGAGGTGGATACGGTCAAAATAAACCTAATAGATATCAACATTCAACTTCCCTAGCTGATACTACACTAAGATCTCTCTTTGAAAAGGTTTCTGAAAATGTGTTATTAATGATGTACTAATTTGCATATATTTCAAAAACAGATATCTGGAAATTGGGAAAAGCCAGAGTCAAGAGGACATTTAGGATCTTTTTAACAGATAGTAAAATATTTTGCCATGTTTTTATGAATAACATATTAAATAAATAGGGCTATGAATTATATTCATTCATTAAACCCTTCAGATATAGACTCATGTGTCATATGGTATTGTATATTTCTGTGTGAGCAAAAGACTACATGTTGATTTAAAATTCCAAACTATTTGCAAAAATAAACAGGGTAAAACATTTTAAGGTTAATAAAATTGCATAGGACAAACCTTTTGGTATTATAATTCCCTAATGTTAGGTTTAATATTAATTCAAGCCATTATCTAATGTTTACGGTTGGATAGATGAAGAGAAACCTGCAGATTAAAAATAGGCAACGTTAGTGAAATGAACACGTTCATGTGCAATATGGAGGTTTGTCTTTCACTCGTCTGAGAGAAGACATGTAATGGAAGCACAAACTCTCAATATAGTGTCTTGGGCGAGGGTGTGGGGTGAGGTTATGATAAGGGGGACAGTACATGATGTAATGGTTGAGAACAGTAACATTTCTGAGAAAACATCAGTCAAGTTTCCCACTGATACCTATCACTTCAGGCTGTTAAAGTCCATCTTAAATAACCAGTGGTTGCAGGCAGGGGTTGACTCTGTATTACACAAGTTATGTAAGAGATGTAAATTATTAAACAGAGGAGTGGACTTCATACAAGCGTGAATTTTGAGTAAAAAAACAAACTGATCCAACATTTTGTAACAAAGTCTGACAGGTTTTATTTTCTCTCTCATAAATAACACTGAACAAGCATTGTACAGCGATAAATATCAATATTTATACACTGTAAAATTCTCTGTATTACAAAATACGGTATATGTTTAATGCACTTGATACAGATGGGAAGTATTGCATTTCATAGCACCGACCGAGACCCTAAACGTGACCTTTGAGTTAATGACATCACACTGTACTCCTCTTTAACGGTCCAGTTACCTCCCAGGTGCAGGTCTTGTGTGGGTGTCTATGAAATATACTTCCCTTAGGAATCAGTTGTTGCATAACTATATCTAAGTTAAGTAGAAACCACCTAGGAGGAGCTAAAGCCTTTACTGCTCATTTTCCCACAGCTCAAGTTTTCAAAATCCCAGTTAAAACATCGTGAACTGCGGCTGATCAAGTTTCGTCAATTAGATTTTTGCATTTGACACGGTATAACGTTTACTTCAGTGACTCGCATTTTGTTTGGAAGGTAGCATCACTGTTAGCCTTGGGGTAACTCAAAATAATTTCAAAAAGAAAGTGAGGGGTGACTAGATTTTATAGAATCTCGCAGCCATATAATGAACTCATCTCTCTGTACCTAACCGTTCAATTCAAGTAAGAAACTGGAAAACGTGTCCCAATTTGGATTTAGCAGATTTTCATGTAACGAGAGGAGCGGGATGTGGATCTCTAAACGTCAATGATCGATCAGTATGTTTCGGGACTCAGATGTTTTCTCGTTCACGCTGAGTGGCAGCGCAGAAATATCTGTCAGAGGCAGCGGGAGGCCACAGGCAGGTTGAACACTGAAACAAAAACCTGGGAATATGTATCTTCAATCTTATAGAGGAACATGGCTCGACTCACAACTCACATACAGTTTTTGTTCCCTCTTGAAAAAAAAAGTTTAATGTTTACGAGCTGATCTTTAACATATGTAGTAAACAGGTTTTCACAACACTTGGCAACAGATCTCATGATTTCTATCATATTGTTTTTGCTTTTCAAACATTATTGCTAAATTCAGACAGGAAGGGGCCCTTTCAACCAACATGACAATAACTCTACAGCTTTGAAGAGGACTGACAGCATGGAATGTGTAGGGCGAACATTAAATCTGGCTTTGAAGAAAGAAAAGCAACCATTAGTACAAAACATGAAAAACTAAATGTGGTGCGAGCATTACAAACACAGAAACGTAGAGATGAAGATTTCATAAAGGAGCCCTTATTATTCCTCAACCAGACTTTGCCTGAGGAGCAGAATCACAATAATTCATGTAAAAATAAAAAACATTATCACATTCATCACTTAAGTGTCCATGTTGTGTTTGATTGTCGGCTTCTGAGACACATCAGCTTCAACTTTTGAGCAACCAAACCCCTTCCTAGTTTAACTCATCTGTATGAAAATAATGTACACCTGTTTGTGGACTGTGCAAGAGAACCTACAGGATGAGATCTTTGTTGTATTATAAAGAACCGATCCATAGTTAACATTAGGTAATAAAATCAGTCAGAAGTCACATATAGCCTCAGTGACACGCCGTCCGTTAAGCTTTACCAAATGATGGCACATAAAAGATAAACAGCTTCTATCTCATCTAGCTTACTCGCATAGAATCTAAATAAAACCTTAAATAAACACAGACTCAGCGTTGTGTTATGTTGATGCATTAGAGCATTTCTGATTAGTTTGGTTTCAGCAATGAAATACGACATTCATGCCATTAAATCACCATATGTTGATGTATTGCACAGAATTGTCAAAACAACTATCTAAAGCAACAATTATGTAATAATCCTAATGGATAATCTTAGTCAAAGATGTAAAACAAAACACAAATGTAAAACCTAATTTAAAATGAATATAAACATTTACAGGAAAGCTTTGACATCTCGGTTTCGGCGCAGTGTGGGAATCTTTCCGTAGCAGAATGTGTGGCTGTGCGACCGAGGAGCTGATGATCACTTCAACTTTCCTGGCAGAAACATTCCTGAGTTTCGTGCTGTGAAATCTGCTCTGCTCCCCAGCTGCTCTTATCAAAAAACTGCAGAAGCGCCAAAAAGCGATGTCCGGGCAGACAAGGCCAATTCAGCTGATGTGGTAGAAAGCCAGCAGAAATCACACAGTAGTTCTCGCTGAGAGCTTCCCCCTCTCTCCATAGTCCAAAAATAAGACACTTAAAAAAGGAACTGGACTAAAAAGCCAAATTTTCTTTTACAAAAGTAATAAGGCCCTTATTATTTGTACCGTGAATTAGCACTGGATGTAGACAGATCATAAATAGCTTGAGTAAAATAAAAACGGATGAAGTGAAAGGTGCATAGGTTGGCATTTCTTTGACACTGAAATGGAAAATATAATTCCTTGGTTCTCCAGAAAGCTCCAGATTGCACATTCATGGTGTTAGCAGGCAGTTAATGCCTAGTTATTGTTTTTAAGGACTCATTTAGCCACCTCTTAAATCTCTAAATATCATATTTCGTTGATCACTCCTGTACCAAAGTAAATAACTTCATAGGTTGAGAGTGCCTTAATAAAAAAGAAAGAAGATCATTCGAAAAGATGTGTCGCATTTTCCATCAGCACCGTTTCTTAAAGGGTGCGTGGTCCACACATCTAAAACATCGTACCGACTAAGGATGTACGCTTTCAGGGTTTTCTCCGTAGTGTGGTCAGAACATTATAAACCCTCCAAAACATTTCAGAGACCGTCTAAACATAGCGGGGTTCCCATGAGCTCGGAAGTCTTACAATTCAGCGACTGAGTTGTAGGAGCTCCAGCGGTCACACCACGTTAATGCAGTTTCCGCTGCCTGCCGCCGCTCTCTTGCTGCAGTAGGTGAAGCCGCTGTGATTGGTGGAGGAGCCGTTCATGTGCGACGACTTCAGCTCCATCTGGCAGGCAGCGATGGCGGCGTTGAGCTCTACCTGTGCCCGGTGCACGACGTAGAACATCAGGCCGATGCTGATGACGATCTGCATGGGGAACACGGTGAAGTGAGGATGTGTTGTTTGACACACACATAAAATCTGTACATGACAAAACATCAAACTCATTATCTGTGACCCAAGCTCCATTTTCAAGCACATTTGAGGCTAATATTGGAATGTTGCCAAAAAGTCAAGTGGATTTCCATTTCATTAACTGGTTTGGAGCGGATAACAGGTTGGTTCTGTTCGTAGATGTTAGTGATAAAGCCTACGCATGGCTGTAATTCACCAGTAAACAGAAAACGAGGTTTAAATCAGAAACATAACGAGTTTCCTTAGTCTTCGAAATTATATATGAGGTCGCAGCGAATTTGTTTCAGTTGGATAAGTTACATTTTTTCTTTAAGGTCTTATTTTTTCGTAATTATTGTTATGTTTTATGCTTTCTGGCGACTACAAACTACCGTAAAAAATATATTTCCCCGCAGTAGAGAACGTTATATAGAGTTATGCCATGTGGGAACAGCTCTTCTTCCAAACACACGTAAAATATGTGATTTGTTGATTATTTATTAGACACTATACATTTTCTTGACTACTAGTGTTAGTAGGACAACTCCACACTGGAGAAATGTAAAGCCAGCCCAAGATTGGAAAAACAGTAGGGGATAATCTGGTTTCCCACCACCAGTGCTCAGAAAGCTTCCTCCTGATTAAGGCCAGTTGGCAATTAGGAGCAACAGCTTCCACATGAGACCCTGAAGCCTACTTGATGTTCAACTGACCCTTGGCCTTGACCTCTGAGCCCAGCTAATGTGTCAAAAGCACCTACCCATAATGCCGTGGCACTGAGGATAAAAAGAAGCTCAACAGGTGTTGGAGGCGTGGCGACAGACTCAAATGACCTATGGGGGAGCTGAGCAGAAGTGCGGGCATATTTAGCATTACTGCACAAGGCTTGGCCTTACCACTGTAGACGGTAATGCAACTGAAGACTTAAGGAGGGGCAAATGTCGAGGCTTGTTTGTCCTAGGATACGGTTTGACAGGCTCAGTAAGATGTCTGTTTTAAATAAAAGGAAGGACCAACCAAACATGTGCCTAAATTCTGTGGGTCAAACCAAGACAAGTTAAAAACAGACTTCAAAAAAACTAATATTTTAAGGACGTGTGGAAATGTGTATCTTTAATTCAAAGTCATATTTTACACACAAAATGACCATTTGCATATCAAATGAATATTTTGGACATAATGTATTTTTCTTGCACACCTCCTCGGTGAACAAAGAGTCAAAATTGAAAAAATCTAAGCAAATGGTTGCCGTGGAGACATTGAGGTAAAAGCGCTGCTGCTCACATAAAGGATCTTTCAGGTTTACTGTGCTTATTCCTCCTGAAGGAAGTCATTGTTTGGCTAGAATATGATCTCAAAAACAGGTACGAATGTAATTTCTCCCTCCAAAATCATCTAAAGCACATGGCAGGGGTTTGTGCAAAATCAAAATGCCTTTTTGGCAATTGTATATTTAAATTGAGGCTGCCATAGGGTGTAATGGTGACCGTGTGTAACAGCAAAACTATTTCAAAACCTCTGAGCATACAAATGGATATGCAAGTTTGGATTATACTGCAAAGTTGTTTGAGAGTTTAAGAGGAATATGAGGACAATAGTGTTTGTTAGGGCTGCCCTCGACTAAAGATTTTTCTAGTCGACTAGTATTCGTCAATTCAGGCGATTAGTCGACTAATCGTCTCACGTATATGATACATCATGTATCATAGTCCATTTGTTTTTCTTCTCCCGACGCGGTTTCAGTTTCAAAGGCGGATAAAGAACGTTGATATAACAGCTTGGTACTTTGTGCTTCACATGAAATAAAACTGTAACAGTTAACCGTTGAAATACAAATCAAACAGCACACGTAGAAAGCTCATGAGAGTCACAGCGCACCGAGCGGTCCGCCCGTCAGCGCTACAAACCTCAGAAGCTCCGGTAAGGATTCTTAATGCGTGTGTGTAAACAAACAGCGAGGACACACACAGAGCATTGAGTTCTAGTTTCCATAATTCATATCCGAATATAACAACCCAATAAATACTACACTGGATACAGCGACAAATACGCTCGCCGGCAAAAATCCCTCGGCACATAACGCCCTGATCATGAAATGAAAGCTTGAATTGATCGTTTTCTGAGCTCAGAATGATAATATATTATAGGTTTACATATGTTGATACAAAGCTAGGCTACTGCCTGACTCACTGCTTGTTTCCTCCGAGTCTGAGAAAGGAACACGTGTTGTCTGGGATAATAAAGCTCCGTGTTTTATTATTTTGGCGTGGATACGGAGGCACCTTTTTTCCAGCAGAGTTTGCATGTCACCGTTTGGGGCTCGTCCCGAACATGCTCAGAAGGATCGCACACTTTGGATTTCCTGCCCGACAAAATAACGTAAGGACCAGGCACGGCTCTGAATGAGGTCTGATGGGGTTTCCGGCTGACGCGTCATAGCACATTCAGCACGCAGATGGACCTTTTTTTTTTGTTGACTAATCGGTTAATGAGAAATTAGTCAACAAATATTTGTTCCGCCGATTAGTCGACTACTGGGGGGCAGCCCTACTGTTTGTAGATGTAAAGATAAACAATGTAAAGATAGGGAGCGTGTGTGATGCTTCTTTTGCTGGTGCATGATGACCGTCAGCTCACCTGCAGGCTGAAGACGAAGTATCCGCTGACGCTCTGCTCAGCGATGACGTCCTCCATGGTGCGAAGTGTGGTGCCCAGGTATGAGTTGAGAAGCTGAGTGGGCAACAGGCCCACAGAGGAGGCCACCAGGTAATTTGGCAAGGACACGTCTGTGATCTTTAAAAAAATAGAGTAACATATTATAAAGACATTATAAATAGGAGGATAAAGCAGTGGGAATGATCTCCTATAGTCCTACAATGACCTGACCATGCTATCCTAAGATTTAAGAACTTAAATGCTAAATACCTCCCTCAACATTTCAGTTTTCTAACAAAGGTTAAGACATTAAAAGTGAAATAAAAACCGTGTTAAAGAAAGGGTCAGCAATACCTTTACATTTTCATTTACTTTGAGCACAGTGTTCATGCTGCCGGTACCATCTTATCACACATGCAGCTCAGTGTCTCATTTCATATCGCAGCACCGCCACCTAAATATAAAGAAAGGTCTGCTTGGCCATCACCCTTGATCCCTTGATTAAATGATGACATCAGCCAGTCTGTGAGGATGTGACCTTGGCACTGCGTGCACTGTGGCTGATAGCGGTGTGTGGGTGCAGGGCACTGCCTGGTCCAAACTACAACAAGGAGTGGAGAACATTTTTGCTACATCCAGCTAGATAAGTGTCTCCTCGTAGTGATAAATCCTAAACCCTCTCATCCTACACACTGATAAGAGCCTGGCTTACACTTTATAGGAAAACTAACATTATGGAAAACTGGCCAATCCAGACTATACAATAAAGTCTGTATCCTTGTAGTTGTGCAGGTTTCCTCCACATAATTATGTGAAGGCCTTTCTCCTTGAAAGATAAGCAGTGATGTGTCGACACCATGTGTCAACACATTCAGGATGCCTCCAGCTGATCTCTGAGATATGACATGTGAGCCTGTGAGAGCAGGAGAAGAATGCATTCCCTTTCTCTCTGCCATTATCCCTGAGTTGTAAAGCAAATGTCCTCTGAAGTCTCTACCCAGCGAGGCATGTAGCGTATGCAGCTGTCTTATATGACCAGGGAAGGGCTAGTCGGTATTTTTATAACTGCGCAGAGAATTCCCGCTGAACCTCCCACTCGCTTCTGCGAGCCTGTGTATCAAGATAAATTGCAAATTCAAGTGAAAAAACACCCCATCCTCGGCTTGACCTGATTTATTTAGAGTAGCAATGCAGATCTGAGTTTGTGCTCGTAAACAAAACAGGAGTAGTGTATCTTGACTGCATAGTAAATGTAGGATTGCTTCTGTAATGCTCTTCAGATTTCTATCTGGACACGCACAGGGTTTACCCTTTGAAGTGTAGGGTGAACAACAGTGCGTAATTACTGGCTGCACAAACATGTTTGCCCTGTAGTTATGGTTCTGTAAATCACATGAGATTGCAAATTCATCAGCTCATGAGCGTTTTATGACAGCAGAAAGGTGGACCCAGGCCAGCGAGCAGTGATATAATGTCATAAAATGCACACGCAAACTTTAACATGCCCACTTTGTGCACAAATGATTCTCAAACATTTTTCCTTAGCTCTCCGATGTTTTGCTAACTACTGCAGTCTTGGTGTCGTTTTAGGTTACCCGCTATAATGTAGCACCATCCATTTCAGCAGAAAGAAGCAGCGGGCACAGGGAAATGCAGCCTCATCCAAAGAAAATGCTTACCAAGGGCAGAGCAGACAACACATAACTCCACAGTGGGGTCCATAAAGTATCTAACCACGGTCGGTTTGACCTTTTATTGTAGAGAATAAGATGATAAAGATAAATTATCAGCTAGGCTTCATAATGAACGACAAGGTAAGATTAATTGCAAGGTATACAGTTTGGAGACTGAGCTGGGTTTGAACTTCCTCCAGGCAGGAGGGGAAGATGTAAGAGGGGAAGCAGCAGACTATGGGATTCAGCTTATTAGCCTGCTCCCCTGCTCCTGGCGGGCCTGCTAACCCCCCCGGTGAAGTGCTCTGACCTTCAGAGTTCAACTATGAGGTTTGTGAGAGGAGTTGACAACCTAATTCTTTCCAGTCGCAACCTTTGGGCATTATTCTGGTAATGAGAATATTTACTTGAATATAGACGTTAGGCCAAATCATTTCCTTGTACAAAGCGGTTTAATTATATTAATTATTTAGAAATGTCTTTCATGAGTAACCACTCACAAAAAGTGTATTTTTCCATTAAAGAGACTTTGATGAAGATCAGATCAACTGTTATGGATGCATTATTGTAGGTAATTCTAAAGGGAGTTGGTTAACCTGGCCCTGTATACGTTTGATCCTGTAAAGCGGAAAAATGTAAACGGGAGCATTGTCACAAGTCATGACAATGAGTCAAAAACAGAGAAGCTGCATATACAAATACAAACAGCTGTCATAAGTTGAAACTATCCAAAGGAAATATGACAAATGCAAACTGGCACACAACCAAATGTGACCCAGTTTAGAGCAGTTGTGGTTGAGCCATTTGAAAGCTAACGTCCTTTTTCATTATGTGATTGTTTGCTTGCTTTTGTAGTAAAAAAACAAACAACCCAGAGCAAGCCATAAAAACGGGATTGTACCATGCTCTCAACTAGCATGCCTTTTAATTTGACCCCGGGAAACTGATTAAGGAGCACCAATAATTCCAGTGACAGCAGCTGGGCAACTCAGTGTCAACAGTCTGTCCCGTTTCATTTGACACCTCATTTTCACCTCTGCAGAATGAAACAGTGAGTTCAATGCTGAGCCAACTGTTTAAGCCAAAGCCATGATCCTTGCACAAGTGACACATCGCAACCTTTGGACACAGAGGCATGTACCAACACAGCAGGCCAAGGGTATGAATCAATAACAAACATAAGCCGTTTAGGTAAGTCGCGCAAAAGACCACTGTGAAAACAGAACAACTGCTGACCATAGCGTTGGACTATGAGAGAGGAATCAGTCATCTTTAGCGTCACAAACCGCCTCTCTTTAAGCCCGAAGCTTCAACTCAACCCTAAATTTAATTCCCAGCAGTATATTGAAGACTCATTCTCAACATTAACTTCAAAATGAATTATCCCTCATTTTCAAAAGCACTCACAGGGTCAGGCTCTGACTCATGCGGAAATAACTACTCACTGTTCAGCTCTAATATCACAGCCCAAGAATTTGAACTTGAGATGGTTCTCAAGTAGCAACGTATTGGTCAATAAAGACGAGTGCAATTAATTATAGCCCTAGATTTGATTTGTCACAGCTGATAGAAAGCTGTGTTTTTGTGGATGATGGTTTGAGCTGTGAGATATGATAACAGGAAATCATTTAACTACCAAATTATTTCAACTGGCAAAAGATAGTCATTTCAAACATGTAGTGACGCCTATATACCGGGTAACAGGGGCGCTTCTTCCTCTTACTTTCGACGTGCTCCCTCATACCAAAATGCCGATTTCCCCGTAATACTTTAAAGTGATGCCAGAAAACAATATTTCTGTTAGTCAGAAACTGTATAATTAAACACAAATATGATAATCGTGTCGAACAGACCGTCAGACGGCATAGACAGCTTTGTTTTTACAGAGCTCCGACGTCGTGAAATCCTTTACGTCTGCGGCGCCAACTTGTATACCGCCATCATGTTCCTGCGAGAATTGATATTTCTTACACAAGATCAGCGCCCTCATACTATACTTTCCTACAATAACCCTGGATGTAACCATTACTTTGAGCAGTCACTGAAACGGAGATCCCGTTGTTTTCTTTACAATAACCCAACACAATTTATTTGGCAGAATAACTGTTAAAATAAATCCTGCAATGTGTGTTCCTGTAATAAATACTACACTGGTGAAACATTTAGTTACTAATTCATGTTGGCACTCAACAGAGAGAGTTGATTCAACTCTAAAATAACTCAGGAGGTTGTAGGGTTATTATTGTTTTTGGTTACATCCCTGTGAACACATTAGTTAAAGTGTGTGTGGGGGGGGGGGGGGGGTAGATAAATCATTAGAAACAGCTTCCAGTTAGGGCTGTGTATTGTGCAGTATCAGGACACATAGCCTACATATAAACATACAGGGGTTACAATTCAATATATTGGAATGCATAACAGCACTGTAACCAAGGCAATGTATACAGTGTTCACAGTATAAAGAACCTCCGCCATATGCAAATCAAACGCTAGTCTTCTACCATTCATAGCATCAAAATTGACCAAAGAAGGGCAAATAAAGCTCTGCAATATTTGGGAATATTTTCAATGAATTGCACAGTGAGTTTATTTTGGGCTGATTGCAAGTGTGTATGTAGAGCTGTCAAAGGCCAAAGCCAAATACCAAATCTCCTGAGATATGTCCAAGTAAATCAGTATCGCAGAACACTAACTGGTTTTGCAACATGCAATTACTGTGAATCTCACCAACGTCATCTTATTTTCCCTTCTCCTGCCTCAGGCCTGTGCATCAACTCCTTAATGCTCTCAGCTATAAATGCTCCCCTCTTTGCTATCACTTCTGGATATTTGTGCCGCTGCTGGTTTCTGCCTTCAACACTATTTTCAGTCTCTTCTCTTCAGATATTTTTCCAATAATAAAAGTGCAATATTCAAAACAGCAGAAATATTAGTAGAGCACTTAAATAGACTTTGAATTATAGAATAAGATGAGGACTTTGAATATAGAATAAGATATTCCCACTTCTTACTGGGATGTAAATATTTTTGCTTTTGAAATGTGATGTTTAAGTAAGGATGAATTCTAATATAAACTGAATCAACTGAACTTTGTTATTTTGGACATGTTTGAATGCCGTTATATTTCTGTATTTATAAAGTAAAGCATTGAATGAGACTCAATTAGAACAGCGTAACATTTTAAATCCGAAAATGTGTGTTTGCATGTAGGTATTGACGAAATAGCCAAAAACACACTGAGTCTAAAAACTACTTTACATAAATGGAGAACATTTCATCCTAGACAGATTTTTTGTTCGGTCAGAATTTTTCTTTGTGTATCAATGTATGAAAAAGGCACTCAGAAACTCAAACTCTACAGGCAACCACTTAAAAACACAGTTCCCTATTTTTAAAACCAGATATCATTTTGCTGTTAGTACAGCTCCAGGACATAAAAGTTTCCACTTTTGGAGCCTTTTTATTTTAATATTTAAAGATATGTGGATTATTATTTTTTTGCAGAGAAATGCAACACAACTGTGATGGGAATCATTCTGAAAATGTGTTATTTGTGAAAAGGGCTGCATTTATTGATTGTTTTCATGATTGATTATTCTAGTGATTTTTCTCTATATCAATAGATTACGTGTTTTGGTCTACTTCTAAAAAAAGGGACAAATGTCCATCCTGGTTTTTCAAAGTACAGGGTGTCTTTAAATGTCTTAATTTGTCAAAAATATTCCTCTTAATATAATAGAAAACTTTGAAAAAGCACATCTCTCTATTTGAGAGTCGGAAAAACGCATTTCCTGACAATTTTACATGAACAATAGCTAAAGACTAAAAGATTACCATAGTATGTATCTAATAGTAGCCTATGAATTGTATTCTGATGTTTGACTAATCGATTATTCGACTGATGGTTGCAGCTCACCTTGTGAGAGATACAGCCAGGTATATAAACATTTGGACATTGAACACATTTTCATAATTTGGGCTCTGTACCCCACAACAATAGATTTTAAATTAAATAATAAATATGTACTTTAAGTGAAGACTTTCAGCTTTATTTTGAGGGTACTGACATTGGGATCGAGTGAATGGTGTAGGAATTACAAAACATTAGTTCATTTACAAGGAGGAGAAAAAAGGTCTAAAGTTCATTTCAAGTGTGTTATTTGCATTTGGAATGTGTTGCTGTCAACTATCAATATGAAGTCCAAAGAGCTGTCACTGTCAGTGAAGCAAGCCATCATTAGGCTGACACATCAGAGACGTAGCAAAAACATTAGGTGTGGCCAAATCTACTATTTGTTACATTCTTAAAAAGAAAGAACGCACTGGTGAGCTCAGCAACACCAAAAGACCTGGAAGACCATCGAAGACCACTGTGGTGGATGACAGAATAATTATTCTCCTGGTGAAGAAAAAGCCCTACACAACAGTTGGCCAGATCAAGAACACTCTCCAGGAGGTGTATCTGTGTCAAAGTCAAATATCAAGACCTCACCAGAGTAAATACAGAGGGTTCTCCACATGATGTAAAAGGTAAGTAATCCTCAAAAACAGGAAGACCAGATAAGAGTTAGCTAAAACCCATCTAAAAGAGCCTGCACAGATCTGAAAACATCCTATGGAAAGATGAGACAAAGATTAACTTGTACCAGAATGATGGGAAGAGAAGAGCATTGAGAAGGGAAGGAACTGCTCATGATCCAAAGAGACTCCTCATCAGTGAAGCATGGTGGAGGTAGTGTTATGGCGTGGGCATGTTTGGCTGCCCAAGGAACTGCTTCCCTTATATTAATTGATGATGTGACTGCTGACAAAAGCAACAGGATGAATGCTGAAGTGTTTCTGTCAATATTATCTGCTCATATTCAGCCAAATGCTTCAGAACTTATTGTGCAGCTCTTCACAGTGCAGATGGAAAACGACCCGACGCATACTGCAAAAGCAACCGAAGAGCTTTTTTAAGGCAAAGAAGTGGAATTTTCTGCAATGGCCAAGTCAATCACCTGACCTGAATCCAATTGAGCATGCACTTCACTGGGAAACTGCCCAAAGAACAAACAGGAACTGAAGACAGCCGCAGTAGAGGCCTGGCAGAGCATCACCAGGAACCAAACCCAGCGTCTGGTGATGTCTATGGGTTCCAAACTTCAGGCTGTCATTGACCGCAAAAGACTTGCAGCCAAATATTAAATGTAACAATTTGATTTATGATTAAGTTACTTTGCCCAATCACTTTTGGTCCCTTTAAAAAGAGGATACCGCGTATAAAAGGTGTTGTAATTCTTACACATTTCATCTGATTTGGATGTAAATACCCTCAAAATAAAGCTGAAAGTCTGCACTTAGGGGACATATTTAATGTATAATTTCAAGTCCATTGTGGTGGTATACAGAAAATTGTGTCAATGTCCAAATATGTATGGACCTTCTTTGGTGGTAGACAGTGATAAGAGCTTTTTTGCAGCAGTTTAGCTTGAAATACTCCAGAGAGCCAGGCCTGAACAGCTACAGAACATCCAGTTCTCCCACAGGTCAGAATTTTTCATTAATCATTCAATTAACACTGGAATAACATTTTTCAGTTTGCGTGACCCCCCAGCTGACGTCCTACTTTACAGTGACACATCCCTCAAGGCTTTTTTCCATTTGGAGGTATCAATGAGTTGACTGAGAAGGGTAATCATCAGCGAGTATAAATTATTCATGCCATGTATGAAGGTCAAGTGCCTCGGGTTAAGTGTAGAAGTGCAGGTGAAAGCAATATCCTGGAACTGCTTAGCTTTATAATGTAGATCAGATGGTGTTTGTTGTCTTAACAAATGACTGAGGATTTACCTAACAGGGGAAAAAAGGTGTCCATGGTTTTGTCTACATATCAGAACATTGTTCAATTCGGGCAAAAAACATTGCTCCTAAATATGAAAACCAAAAGTAGGAAATGTGATATTGATAGTTCATCCCTTAGGCGACATTAGTATCCATTTAACAGGAACGCTTCCTTCTTCTAAAAGAGAACTCAGTCTTGTTTCTCTGAGGATTTGCTTTATATTTTCTTTCCTATGAGACTGTAACCTGCCTTGAATATGAAAGGAACAGGTGTCCAAAATTCATCAGAACTAAAATGATGAAATTCTACATACTCCCAGTCTCTTTCTCGGCGCTATTTTCTGTCCGGTCATGATTTCCCTATTGTGGTAGGTTGGTCCGTATAAAAGAAAATGATTTTTTTCCAAAAATCTAAATAAGGTCACAGGTTTGATTCTCATGACTGCAAGAAATTGTTGAACCATCCTCTCTAGGGGTTAATGAGTTCTCCTTTTTGCCGGTTCATTGCTGTGACCTCTCTGCTCAAATCCATATGAGTTTACGATTAAAACTATATGGTTAAATAATCATTTGGTTGATTGACAGAAGGATAATACCCAACTTTTTTGTAAATGGATTGATCATTCAATTAATTCCTGCAAAAATACGAGGAAATGCTGTTTTCAGCCTCTGAAATATAAAGATTTAATGTGATTTGTATCATATTGAATCCTTTGGTGTTGGTTGGATAAAATTAGACAATTAAAGACCTCACCTTTTAGTAGGAGGGAGATGTTTCACTGTTTCTGCCATTTTATAGACAGAACAATTAAAGGAAATGTAATTTAAGAAAGAAAAAAGAAATCATCTATGTTTGCAGCTCTGGTGAAAAGGGAATGCTGGTAGTAAAGTTGTAATACTCACCGAGAAAACTGCATTTTGGAGCCCAAAAGGTATTGGGGTGAGTCTCGCTAAGGCCACAACTTTGAGTCCACTCCCTCCCTCCACCACTCGTATGACAGCACTGAGCTGTTCGCTGTTCCCAACTTTGTTCAGCACCCAGTCAGTCAATAGTCGTTTGCACACCAGGTGTGCCACGAAGGTCCCTATTAGAACTCCTACCATAACAAGTCCCATGCCCAGCACAAAGCCGTAGAGGTAGCCAGCTGCAACATTAAGAACAATATATCCCCATCCACACGGGAAAGACACGATAATCAAACCAACTATAAACAGCAAGGCTCCGACGAGGCTGTCCAAGCTCTCCACCCAGAGCAGGAGGTCCTTGAGGTATTGGCGAACAAGTGCAACTGAGGAGAAGCACACAGCAGTCAGGACGCAGGCCAGCAGGGCACTCTTGAAGCAGAAGGTGGTGATACAGCATGGGTGTCTAAACTCTCCAGTGTTGTTGAAGGTTGATCCCCCTGAGTCACAGATAACCTCAGGGTCTCCATCTGACTTTCCAATGTTGGCCCCTGTCTCGTCGAAGGCGCTGCATATCAATATGTCAATTTTGTCACACTCCTCTGTGGCAGTCCTCTGCAGCCAGCGGTTCAGCTGAATCTCTGCCTTGCCCACTGCGTGCTTGACAAGCTTGGTGAAAAGCTGCACAGTCGTGGACCCTGACATTGACATGTTGGCCCTCAAATAAGCTCTGGGGACAAGCAGCAAGGCTCACACAGCTGTGACGTTTGAGTTTTCCAGACAGTCTTTACATCCAGGGCAATTCCATATCTAACGTTATCAATGTGTTGAGCTTCAACAGAGACAAGGGTTTAGAAACATTTAGCAGTGGTAACCCATTGCATGCAGTGAGACATACACAAGAAATCCGTCACTCTCCTTGGCCATTTGATGAATTGTCCAATTTAACAATGTTTATCATGGGTACACTAGCTGGGCAACGTGCCAGTCCAGTGATTTAAAAGCGCCAGTTTTGTAGTCTCGGTGTGAAACCCTTGCCATATTCAGAGTTTTTCCCAGCTCAGGACAGCAGAGTGAATGGTCGAAGGGATCTGTCAGTGCAGGAAAACAGAGTGAAAAAAACTCTTCTTTAGACTAAGATGAACAGAAGCGAAATATTGCGAGAACATCAACTTTTAAGACTCCACCAGCATTGCAGTCCAGCAACCGTTGAGGAGTTAGCATTAATCACAGCACGGCTAACTTACTGCTGGACGTTAGCTAACTAGCTCACTGCGTGAATAAAGTCCACCGTTGCATCTCAGGGACTAAACCGCCGTCGCTGGCCTCCTCATACGCTGCTTCTCTCCGACAACAGAGCGACAAATAAGCCGCAGGCACCGGATAAGGAAATACAGTTATATCTTTCTCTGTTTGCTGGCTGTTGTTGTTTTTCCGGTCTACTTGCTTCTTCCACTGTGGATTGAAACTGCTGCTGTTGACGCTGTTTATAAAGCTTTTCATACCGACTACTGTTTGTGTCCCAGAATGCCAAGTGACCCTCTGTGCCCACGTGACATTCTCATCCAATCAGAGCGCCCCTGCTGTCATCGCGAGATTTCTTTTGCGGGGTTCCACGACAAATTCTGTTTGTTTTGTATCAATAATCATTCATTGATGGGGGATTTTGATGGATGAGTATGAGTTCAATTTATCTGCTTTACATGGGCTGCTTTGTTGCGTTGTTTGATTCGTTATAATCTATAATATTCCTCTAAAATGTAGTGCACGTTTAAAGAAGCATACAATTGAAATACTAACTACATAAGTACATTTGGATTTAAACTTCTCAACCAGAAGGTTACAGAATTGAGTTCCTTTAAGAAATATGAAGGAATTCATTCAAAAGGGTCAAAAGTAGTAAACCTGCCTTTGTATTTATTTGGTATAATTAATATATTGATATAGACTGAGAGAAAAGCTTTAAAGTTACCAGAGGTGTGTCT
This sequence comes from Eleginops maclovinus, assembly GCF_036324505.1. NCBI lineage: Eukaryota > Metazoa > Chordata > Actinopteri > Perciformes > Eleginopidae > Eleginops > Eleginops maclovinus. Next base: position 14,275,084 of record NC_086361.1, read on the forward strand.
GAAAATATAGCACTGTTGTTATTCAGATAATGCAGTTACTGTAGAGCAAAAAGGCTACATGTTGACCCTCTTTATTCCTTCTATCATCAAACATATTAAAGGACAACTCGTGTCTTTGGGGCTTTGCCTTACTTTTTGGCATACAATTAATCTTTTGGTAAACAGTGCTGCTGTTAGATACTCAAACAATGTTAAGTAAAAATTCATGGTATCAATCTCACTTTCTTATTTGAAGTGTACTAATTGTATACATAAAATTCAGTATACACACCAGCACATTTGGAAAACAAAAAATACATTATCATTACATTTTATAAATTAGTTTCTGCTGTCAGACACTGCTATCACAGTTTTTTAACAACCTTTGATTATTTAGATTAAATTACTATTGATTATCAATTAGGTAGCAGTGGTGGTAGATGTATTTAGATCGTTCGCTTATGTAGGGTTTTAAAATAACACAACTTTACTTAAGACACAGAGCCATTAACATACATTTTAATGTAGCTTGCAATTTGTTTTATTTTTGTTTACCGTTCACTATTGACCCTATAACAAAGCATCATCAGTTATAATTAATACCAACAAAGGATTTACAATTTGTTAAATTGGGAAGTACACATGATACAGAATGGCTCAGTTATCATTTAATTCATATTATTAGCTTAATGACAAATGTTAGCTTAAGGTTGGGTTGTTCAATACAAAGCTTCTCATGAGTTTAGGTTAAAGCGTAATCTGCTAAATCCTAGCCTTCAAAAAACGTGTATAAAGTACAATATTCCTCTAAAATTGAGTAAAGTAGATTATTAAGTAACAAGAAAAGGCAACAAAAAAAGTCCAATCTTTCAAAATGTTAGGCTATTCTGTTCATGAATAAATGTACTAAGTTTTACATAACATAAATAATATGTTCATCAATTATGTACAGAATTCATATCACATACAAAATTGAATTAATACTTTATCAATTTAGAAAAATAAAACAGATTTAGCATTCATATCCCGTATTTCTGAGAGCATACAGTAAAATATTAGCCTTGGGGTAATCTCCTTGCTTTGCATGCTCATCATAAATTCACAACGAGGGGAGTGGGGCAGACAATAAGTGCATTCATGCATACTGCTCACCGCCAGTCTCCCAGCTGTTAGTAATAAATAAAATGTGTGTAGTTTTCACTAAAAACTTGCCTCCACTTCTTCAAAAGCTTTCATTTAGAAAAAAACATACACCTAGATATTACATCAAATGCTTATGTTTACAGATGCTAATTTTGATTTTGGATTGACGACTCCAGTGCGGTTTTAACACTCCACTAGATGGAACTGTTTCACAATTTTACAACCAGTCCGAGTCTTTTGCAAGGTTTATTCACGAGTTGGATTACTGTATAAAAGTGGAACATTTAAGGCTTTACAACAATCTGATCTGACAATATCAACAGGTTTAACATATGTGAGCAATCTGTTGCACAAGCAAAGCTATTTGAAGTAAGTGCTTCTTTCTCAAGTGTATTTTTTTCTTGTTGTGATTTAAGAGCTTATTAAAACAAATATATTGAACATAAACAAGTCAAAATATAAATGTTTGTCATCCACTGTATGTTACCTAACCATTTGGTCAATTTAAAGGAGAACATGTACATTTGGAAAACCTAAATAGTTTACATTAAACAAAGGCATACTGACAAGAAAGTTTAACCATAAAAATACCCTGGGCTAGATGATCAAATATAATATATAAGGTAAAAGAATAAGAGACTAAAATTACATCATTTTTAAGCTACCATGGGGAGAAATGTCAAAGGCCAGAACTTTGATTCAAGCTCAAATTACCTTTACCGGCCTTCATCTTTAAAAATAAAAGGAATATATAATATTATATAACTATATAAATCTTTATAGTTTATAGCATTCATATCTGGACATTTGCTGCTGCTAATTTGGCTTTGTGTTATTCTGTAGATAATATGTTTGATTGTTCTATCCATATGTTATCTGTCATTAAAAGTAAATTAGCCTCTGCAGCACGATGTTAAAGTGCCTAACATGAATTGGATTTGAGTGACATTTAGCTTCCTCCAATGTAGGTTTTTTTTTACTTATCACAACAGCAGCAAGCCCGAGAGGCACACAGCACATGGCAGGAAGTTGAGTGACTTTGCTTTCAAAATAAAAGCATACGTATTCAGGAAACGTGCAAATAAGAGCATCAACACTATACACAGAAAGATGTGTAGCTCAATGAGGGCAGACACAAACATATAGATTATGTTGGTCGTGGTATTGATGTATTACTAAAAGAGAGATGTGTTGAACCTTAATCCGGAAGTTGTGCGCTTTATTCAGTCTGACTTGACAGCGTTAAGCAGCCGCTCGTTTTGACCATTGGCTTCGATCAGATAAGAGGTTCACGCGGACACATTCCCCTGCACTTCTGAAACTACATTTCGAAAGATGGATTGTTCAGAGGAGGTTCAGGCTGTGTGTGAGGAACCCACAGTTGAAATGGAGCTAAAAAAGGGAATGTCGATTTTCATTGATGTAAGTAAAACATACTTATAATAATTATTTACAGAACAACATTTCATCTTCACTATTTGTGAAACAACCTAAGCATAATACAGGACTATATTATCATGTTTCGGGTAACCTATAAATCTAAAGCCTATATTAGCAGAACAATTCAGGGAAAAATACATTACATTATTCCAGATGTATTTATTTTGATTTGTATTGCATTTCAAGAAGCAGTTTTACTTTTGAAATGTATTTTTTTTGTTATTTAAATAGTTAACTGTGGAGGTTTTTTGGGTGCAGAAAATCCCTTGGTCCATATCAATAATTAATTTGATTTTTCAGACCCTTAATTTAGATTCCTCATGTAATGACTTCAAAGGCTGGCCATCCTTTTTTATGTCAGTGTTCAAAACCAAATACCAGTTATTGAAACCTAAAAGATCTTCTTGGTTTGACCAAAGCCAGGCTTTTATTCATTTAAACTATATTTTTAGATGATAAGGATTAACAACACTTTTAGATCTCCTTCAAATGATAAGGAATTACATATTTAAATAACATCTTATATCCACATAATGACATGGCGTTCTGCCTCTGCACCCACCATCTCATTATATTCCTTGTCATTCCTCCACTCTCTCATTCCCTTGAGATGTTTTGGCTATACACCTTTTGGCTGCCTTCAATGTTTGATAGAGACAAGGGAACCTTAATGGGAATCAAGTGATATTAAAGGTGTATGGTGTATAATATCAAATGTCTTGCTGTTAATGAACAGGTGCTTAATCTTCTGGCAGTGAATGAAACTACTGCTTGTCTTTACAGGCGAGTTGGACATCAGATTTTTGCTTCTGTTGTTTTCTTGACATTAACTATAGCTAGCTCAGTCAGGTGTGTGTCATTTGAACACACACCCTTAGTCCAAACAGTTGTTTCATTCTTTAAAAGGTTAGATAAACTGTGTCTCCATGGGTGTTGTTCTTCATTTTGTTCATGCTGTTATGGTGCTAGATGTTCAATTTTTTGTGATGAGTAAACAGTATGAGCTGGTATAATTAAATCCAATCAGCACACAAAGTTACATGATTTTCAACAATATAATTTGCATGAATATTACAAATAAAATAAAAAAGAATTTGTCTCAGACCCTTGCAGCGTACAAGGAAAACCCTATTTCAAAACAATGGCAGACACCTTGGGAAGAGCAAATGAAGGGAGAGGAGGGATTGGGACAAGATAAATGAAGATATCAGAATTATTTTTACTTTAAATGTTTGTGTAAATTTAGATTACACATATGAGGGATTTGCTTTGGTGTAAGTGGTGCATCCAAAGACACAGCAAGAAGAATATGTTATGAAATATGTATGAAAAAAAGAGCAAACAAGTTAATGTTAAAAAACTATTTTAAAAAGTATTTTATTGTAAGAATTTACACAAAATATAAATTTGTAAGAAATTGAGTACAGTGAAATGGAAAATGACGAATACTATATTCAAAGTGGAGATCTGTGCAGATTTAAAAAGAGGTAGAGTTGACTAGTAATGTGCAACATGTGTATTTAGTATAATTCATTACAGATACAAGAGGTCAAATGTACAGAGAAAGACACCAATAGCAGTGTATAGCTTGGGGGGCCGCAGACTAAGACAATGACTGATTAGAAGAGAACAAACAGAGATCTAGAGGAAGGTGGGTGGATCATTCTTACAAATTGCACCAAAGAGCTGAGGTCCCCCAGGCTATAAATTCAAAGATGAAAGGATGGCATTTTCAAATTTAGATCTCGTACATTATGCTGTCAGATTTAGCCCATAGTGTTAACGTGTATGTGGACTTAAAGCATGTTCACATTTTTCCTTGACAAGTACAAACTCGATAAGAAACAAATGTAGGCCGGGCTATTTTGATGTGTTTCGAGCCTTTTAGAGCTGATGTGGTCATCGCCACTTCGCCTTTCATCTTCTCTTGACTCTGGGACAGCACTATCAATAATTTATTGACACACTGCTTTTGAGAGTGGGATCAATGATACACAAACACACACACACATTAATTAAGTTTGATGATGTAAACATTCTTTTGACGTCTCTCCTTTTCCCCTTTCTTGTTACAGATTTTACGGAGAGCTGATAAAAACGGTAAATATTACGCAAAACAGATCTTAGCAGACTGACACCACACACGCATACGCAGACACACACAGACAAACACAGACACACACACACAGACACACACACACACACACACACACACACACACACACACACACACACACACACACACACAGTAAAACACTATTTTCTCAATGAAATTCTGGTCATGATTTATTTGCTGAGACTCTTTCAGTTTCCATGGAAACAGGAAATTGACCATGCCCACTGAGGTTCAGTGTCAGTGCATTAACGAAAAAAAAAAACATAAACAATTTATACCACCCAGACAATGTTTATCATGGCTGTCTGTCACACTTAACGACTTATTAGCTGGACGTCTTGCCCCTTGTGTGTAGAAATATCATAATATACAGTATGAACAGAGAGAACACACAAATACATTGTTGATTTACTTGTTTTACTAGAGACATCTTGAGTTTAAATCTAGAAATATTTATATTTTTATACCTAGAAATCTACCAGCTCCCAAAAAAACTGACTGATGTTTTAATGTTATGTAAAAGATGAAGAGAATAAATCATGTGTACAATATTACTTGCCCAAAATATCAAACTTTTCAGGTTTTGTTTGTAATGCACTTTCTTCTGACTGTTATATGAATTATAGTCCTTCTTTAAATATACAGTTTTTCATTGTTGGGCCTGAAATGCAAATAAAATAATAGATAACACCACAGTATGTAATCTTATCCTACATAGACAAGCTGCCATCACTTTTTCGGAAAGGACAAAGGGTGGGATATAGATTGCAAAATGAATGACGTAAATGTGGTATTTTTTTGTTATGGGGCTTTATAATTAAAATTGACTTGGAATGACCTAAGGGGACATTATCCACAATGTGTTGATCTGATTTCTGAACCTCTATCGTTTTTTTCCCCTACCATTTGATTGTAAGACTGACAGTTTGTGTTACCTTCACGTGTCGTAAAATATAACCCTGCAGTCACATTCTTTCACACACCATGTAAGACATTTACAAAGTGACAATGATTGCTGGTGCACAAATAAACCACATCATGCTTTTCTTCTGACATTTAGAGACTATAACCCTCTCGATGCAGAACAAGCTTGTTAAAATTCATTATTTACATGACGTTCTTGGTGTCTTGTCATGCAGCAATGTAAGAAGTCATTCCAGAAGTTTTGTTGTTGTTGTTGTTGTGTAAACAGCACTAATATTGCTGGTCTGTTCCAAGAATATTTCTGAGCTCATGGAGTGAGTCATTGCGCCTTTGATGATTGTGTGTTTGCCCCTGTGCATCCTTGTTGCTCACATATAGTGACACGAAACACACACTGAGCATCCTGTGAACATTTTAACATCAGCCACCTAACAGAATTCTGCAGCCAGGAAAAATATGTCGCCTGTGGACGTTAATTTTGCTGCAGGAAAACTTGTTGTTTACTTTTACCTCATCCATATTTCACACAGCTAAGGCCTTTTTATTCGAAGCATGATTGCAGAGCCTCAAAGCATAAAAATCAATCATTGTTCAGGATTTCCATCGAGTTGGTGTAAAGCAACACATGTTAATGCACCCTCTCCCTGTTCTTTACTACTACATTAAAAACAAGAAATAATCAAATCAGATAAGATGGACCTTTATTTATCCCAGTGGGGCAAAACAATGTTTCAATTTGAACCTTTTTAGGTTTACCGCTTGTTTCAATTTAATATTTGATCAATATGGTTGATGCTGTCTTTTGCTGATACAGCCCCTGTGGTTTATAATGGGCTGAATCTCGTCATGTCAGCCTCAGTTTTTTCTGCTTAGCATGTCGACTTACATTTTTGATGTAACATTATTACGTTATTGAAACATGAGGAGTTAAATCCGAGCTACAGTGCTCTTTAAATCTCTTGCCCTCTATGAAAGCTTGAATTTCATACAGTTGTTATGTCCAACACACACGCAGACAAAAATACCCCTTTGAACTAAAATCATTTTTGTATGTAGTGAGTGCAATCGCCACCCCACCCGATGTCCTGGCACTGTGTTGAAAAGTTCCCTTTTGCGCTCCTTCCCCAGATGATGGAAAACTGTCCTTTGATGAATTCAAATCCTACTTCTCTGACGGAGTCTTGACAGCTGAGGAATTGCAGGAGCTCTTCCACACTATTGACACTCACAACACAGAGTAAGTCAATGTTTTGCTTTATTTTATTCTCTCTTATTCCATGGAGGTCAGAAATGAGAAGTGAATAATGGAGGAGATGTAAGGCACTACTGTTTCGATGAAATGGAACTTGGCAGCTTTATGTGATTTGGTTTGCGATGAATAGGAATAAACCTTCCAGCATTAATTTAATCGATTCCTGACATCTTGATGGAAGTGATGTCTTCTTCATGAAGTTGTAGGGTGGACATTACATTTCCTCAGCACAGATGTAAGTTCTTGCTCAGACAAGGTCATAGTAGTGTGTACACAACCAACAGGTACAAAACATATAGCCAGCTAGAAGGTGATAACAGAGGACTTACACAGCCAGGTTAAAGATATCATTCTGTGTTAACATAATAACTTTAAGTCTGAATTTTTCTCATACTGCCTGTGCTGAAGCAACTCCTTTCACCCTCTGTCTGAAACCAGAGCCCAGTCTGCTATGATTGGTTAGCTGGCCGGCTCTGTTTTAATCGGTCAACCGCTTAGAGATGTCACACCCCTTAGCCTATCACAGACAATGTGTAAGATGCGTAATGATGTCATAATATCACAGAATTAAACAAAGGACTACGATCGAGGTGTTTTAGGCAGGGGGAGAGTGGGAGAGCAACTCCCTCTGTGGTGGCCTGTGGGATTTTATCCTTTGCAGACAATTTACATGCACAAAAAACTATAAAACACACTGGGAACTAGGAAAAAACCCTAAAAGCATAATTGGGCCTCTTAAATAAACTGCATTAAATCGTTTTTTCCAATGGTACTTAAAGTAAGTATACTCAAACTCAAGTAGAAAGGGAATAAACTAAAGTTACATTTTCCTATTTATCTTCCGTCAGTAGGTCTACGTTAGTCAAGCTTACGTTTCATAAGTGAATCAAATCTTCTCTGCAGGGATAGAAACGGATGGTATATTTTGCTCTAGAAAATGCTGTTGAGGTGATGTTGAAGCAATATGGTTGCAAACCACGATAAATGTACCTTGTTTAGGTGAAATAAGAAACTGAAACTCATTTACCAACGTCCCTTTTAGAACATTGATGTGTTTTTGTGGGCAAAATGAGTATCATAATAACAAACACGGGAAAAATGATCCTGACAGAAAAAGTCTATGGTATACAGTATACATGATTAATGTGTCTGCAGTCAAAGAGAATAAGACATGACAACGATGCATTATCCTTGAATGCATTTGTGGATTATGATAATATCTGTAATTTATGTCAAACAAGCAAGAGTTGTTAACAATGATGATGTTATATAAACTGTTTCATTATGTCAACAGCATACATACAAGCAAACCGTATATGATGCGCATCTAGAGCTAAAGTTAATTCAACCGAAACAAACGTGGTTTCCTTTGTGTTCATCTGACAGAAAGGTGTTAGGAAGTTGGAATTGAATCCTGTATTGATCAATGGATGAGTCAATAAGCTGTGAAGTCTGGCTGGAAGCAATTTAAGATGAGGTGAAGGTGAACATAATATACGGTTTGCTTGTGCAGCTAGTCATTTCTGTTGACATAATGAAACACTTTATACAACACCGTCATTGTTAATCAAGCCACCTTTGTTCAGGTTGCTTGATTCTTCAAATAAAGAAAAAGCAAAGACATTTCATGTAGTTTAAATGTGTGCATGAATCCTCCTCACGTGTTTAATCCTCTCGTAATACGTTTGTTTTCAGTGCTTTACTTGTGCTTGGTCCAGTCAAAAAGCCAAAAAGGCCATGTTGAAACCACACAAGTAAAAGCCTTTCAGTGAGTGGCTCAGTTTATTTGCTAACCCCTGATCTTCCTCCTCGTGGCTGTAAGTGTTTTTTCTCCTGTTTGGTCTGATTGATCGCCCCTGCACTTTCTCCCTTACGAACGACAGCTATGAGCTTGTGTGAAACAGAATTAAAACTGGTGTAAATCCCCAGCCTCCTTCAATGTAACAAGGAATAAAGAATAGCGAACAAAAAGCAACTTATTGATTCAATTATTTATGACATGTTTTACTTGTTCTCGTTTGTCACCTTTCAATGATTCCCCAAATAATAGACTGTTGAGAAAAATAGGGACGTTTAACAGGGACGAAAGATAATTATGTGAGTACTTGTGAGGAATTCTCTTTTTTAAATGTCTTTCTCAATACTTCTCTCTGCAGCAATGTGGACACCGATGAACTCTGTGGTAAGTGTTTTTTCACCTTTTATAATTACTTTTAATATCAGTATTAAGCTTTACCATTATAGCTTTATCTTGCTTTACTTCACAGTGAGAAGCAACACAGACTAATGCTATTTGACATTTTTCCCAGAGTAAATAAGAAGCATGTAAGATGTCACATGACTAAATCCCCACAGGCTGCATGACTGGGGTGTCACACACTGCTGCTTCAACAAAAAACCTACAGCCCTGTCCTAGCCGTTTTACTCATAAAGTGTTTCTTTTTTTTTTTGTCTTTCTTGTGTGAAGAGTATTTCTCCCAGCACCTCGGTGAATATGAGAATGTTCTCGGTGCCTTAGAAGACCTGAATATGTCCATACTGAAGGCCATGGACAAAACAAAGAAGGTATGTTGATAAAAATGAAGATAAACTTGCAGTTCTAAGCATGTTTATGTCACTGTAGGAGTTAAGAGTTTGGAAGTATCTTCCAGACATACACGGTAGGATGTTTTACATCTATGTTTGAAATGACATGTATCCCTTTGTATGCATATTGGAAGTCAAGCTACTCGCAAAATATACAAAGTAACATAAGGTACTGGCATTTGTCACATCAAAATTAATCATTTCTATTGAAACCCTACCTTTAAAAAAGTCTAAAAAACAAAGCTGTGTTCATTTTAATGGTGCAGATGTAAATCAGTAGAAATAGCATTGGAGGTTTTAAACCTATTAAAATATATGTCAGAATTGCAATATGCAAATATTTATTTTTATTTTGATCTATAACGTATAATGGGAGATTTGAATTTTGAGAAGTGAAAACTTTGCCAAGTGTAAAACCAGAGGAGCATCGACGACATCAGAGTGTATCCCTTTTGCCACCATTGATATGTTATGTAAGTGGAACATTTCTTGGAAATCCATCCAAAAGTTTTGTACTGAAAGCCAAGATTGTATACTTGGTGATGGCTCTAAGAAAAAGCAGGACATCAAAGTCATGATTAGGTTTCTGATGACTATGAATGAGTGCTTAATATTACATGGCATATCATCAAATAGTTGTTGTGATATTTGAGTTTTCACCAAAGCGATGGATTTACTGATCTGCATCGTCATCTTTTAGATACCATGGCTAAAAATAACAGCAGCGCACCGTCAGTAAAGCTTCATCATGCACAACACAACACAACACAACACAACACAACACAACACAACACAACACAACACAACACAACACAACACAACACAACACAACACAACACAACACAACACAACACAACACAACACAACACAACACAACACAACACAACACAACACAACACAACACAACAACAAACTTGAAAACTGATTCAAAGTAAATGAGTGAACTTTGCTTAATTTCTGAATATCAATCTTACATTTTTGATTTGTTTTGATTTGATTCTGAAAAAAGGGGTGTTAAGTTTGTGGAAGATTGTGTAAATCATGATCACATCACACTGATATCTCATGCAGCACACATAATGATAACAGAAATAGTTGAATTTCTCAGTGTGGCCTAAACTCCACACTGCAAATGTCTCCCAGCATGCTCCTCTGCTGCCCAACAGGTTTCCTCTGATCTCCCATTAGTCAGACTTCCATTACAGAGCCAAAAAGGACAAGCCAGTTCTATTCATGCTACCCATTAATCCCGAGAACAAAACATGTTATGATGCTTTTTTGTTTTTTTGAAGCCAACATAGATGAGGTTACCAAAGAAATTCTGATTTTGATGTTTTGGAAAAAGCTTTAGGTTGTTCTGATCTTACTGTGGAGATGTGGAAGAAGACAAGTACCTTTTAGATTATCCAAAAGGAGAGCAAAGGGATGACTAAAGCAAGCGGGCAGAGATGAAGGTAAGGGTCAGACATAGAGGAGGACTGAAAGGACAAATGATGAGGAGAAATGGGAAGATGATATCAGGATGAGAAAGAGAGGTGACTTATTATTTCTGCAGGAAGAGGCTCTTTTTCTTTCCACCATCCTCTGTTTCCCCGTAGTATATCATCTGGCACATATGACACATGCTGTGAATCTCACCACTCAGATGTGCATTTACGCAGACACTTCTCATTGTGGCTGCTTCAAGACACAGAGTGGGAGTCAAACCGTTCATTTGATGATGCGGTTTCTTTATTAGCAAAGACAGAGGTAACACAATGTGACATCCAACTTCAACACCTAGAAACTGTGGTTAAAAAGATAAATGGCAACAGCAGATAATGACACTTAATTAAACGAGGAAAGACAGCAGTGAGTGGAGATCAAATTGTATCAAATAAAACCTGATTTCAAGAGATGCACGTACAGTATACATGAAGTAAACTTTACTATAAAGTAGTTAACAAACAACTCCATTGAAATAGCTCAAAGACCGAGAGAGGCTATCTCTCTTGAAAGGTTTTGCAAAGGTTGGAACTTCTGCATTATAATAGTGTAACACATGAACCTTCATTTCTACAAAGGAATGAAACATTGATTCTTTTGCAATCTTTCATAAAGACTTCAACTATTGCCAAGCTGTGAAGAAGACTGAAAATGAAACTGCACTTCAAATCAACTTTTTTTCTCCAAGAGAATAGCTGAGAGTTGGAAGTGAGTCAGCACGGAGAGGAAGAGACTCAGCAGAAGCAGCATGGAAATGTATTGTTAGGTTGTGTCATTTGAAAAAGACTTCACACCTTGCTGTGGACTTTTTAAAAGCTGTCATGAAGTGCACAGGAAACAGCCAGTCCCACAAATTAGGTTTTTAGCATCCATGTACTAGCTCATTTTAAACAAATTACTCTGCGCAAATTGGACCGAAGTGAGGGAGGTAATAACTCTGAAACCAAATTATAACATACACACACTGCGTTTGTCCCCCCGTTCTGTTATAAAACAACAAGAGAGAGAAGGAATGCATGAAGAGCTTTATTTCTCCGTTAGCAATTAATGGCTAGCGAGGAGGAGAACAGATGCTGCATTAAAAATGCTTGAACATCTCTGTTGAACTGTGTGTGAATGTGCGGATTTCTGACTGTGGATGTGTGTGAGGGGGCTGGTGTGTGCATTTGTGAGGTGGTCCTCATTTTTCTGCGTTGGAGAGAGAATCGGTGTGAGATTTTGTATGTGCATGCTGATGTGATGGATATGACGTGAGTGCGCTTTTGTGCCATCAAACATCCGTGCACATGTGTGGGGGAGAAGGAACAAGATTGCGCCGCTAAATCAAAGCCAGGCACGTAAACGTGTCTTTGCTTAGACACTCGGGGTTTAATTTTGCACTAGATATTCCTGCCAAATCTATTTGCATGCTTTCTCTACACATTCTTCCTTTATTGTTGACTCCAAACCAGAGGAAATCTCCGGTCTTTCACAGCTGCTGTTCTGACAATTCACAGTTTATTTCAGTGTTAGGGGTTCAATATTTTTGTTCTTAATGCAAAATAAAGGTACAACAACATAATTACACAAACACTGTGGTAGCATGATAACATGTACACATGCAATCGGCTCCAGGGGCTTTAAGCATTTTCAGTAATGTGTTCAGTGGAGATTTACACATCACAAAATTAAAACCGGTTGCACCAAACAAACATCTGTATTGATGACTTTGTTATTTTAATTATTTGATGGTGGTTTCTGCCAACTGTAGCTTAGTTTACCAACTGACAAAGCTAGCATTAGCTTGCTAAAATGTTGCCCCTTTCAAAGCACGAGCAATGCTAACAGGTCATCATCTGACTTCAAGTTTGTATTTGTCGTGAAAAAATATAGAAACAAATTCAAACTAATTATAAAAACGAAAAACAACAGATCAGATAAAAAGCATGAACAGAAACAGGGAGGAAAAACGTTTTGTAAATATATACAAGATAGTAACATTTTTAAGGGTTAAAAGGGGGGCAAGTAAAGTAAACAGATGCATGCATTGCATTGTTGATGATGATATAAAGTGGCATTTTATGTTTAAAAAGAAATACGCATTATATTTCAATCTAGGAATTGTATATATACATATTTTTAGATGTTGGAGTGAAGTTAGAAGAGCAAAATCAGAGCTGAGTATTGAAATGACATTCATCATGTGGACAGAAACACGACTCAATTGCCATTGAGCACAAAAAGTGAGGTATGATTGTGTCACTGGGTGAGATTATAGGGTTATAGCCGTGATTCTAAGGTTTAAAAAGTGTGATTTGGGCAGCATTACTCTGCCGCCAAAAAATAAATAATGTTACCTTTTTGTAGATAAAAGATCAGAGATCAGGGCAAAGGCAAACAAAGAAAAAACATCAGGCAGACCTTAAGCTGTTTAAAAAGACTGTGTGAGTGAGAGAGATACACACACACACACACACACACACACACACACACACACACACACACACACACACACGCACACACAAAGATCACAGGAGGTAACCTGTGCTCAATGGCAGACAGGAGACTGACCTTTACCAATTTTGTCGTGACTCACTCTCTGTGTGTGTGTGTGTGTGTGTGTGTGTGTGTGTGTGTATGTGTGTGTGTGTGTGTGTGTGTGTGTGTGTGTGTGTGTGTGTGTGTGTGTGTGTGTGTGTGTGTGTGTGTGTGTGTGTGTGTGTGCGCCCATAGTCATAATGTCAGGGGATCAACCTGTTAGCGTTTTCTTCTGTGCAGCACTGCAGAAACCAAAGATTTTGTGTTTTAGAATTGCGGTTGGTAATTCTCTTTGCTCAGGTTTGCTGTTGGTAAAGACTGATGGGAGAAAACCTAATGGATCTAATGATCTGCTCTGTATTCTGGAGAGGGTTGCTGCTCTCTCGCGGAATAACTCAAGATGCTGTAATTAATGTGTGTGTGTGTGTGTGTGTGTGTGTGTGTGTGTGTGTGTGTGTGTGTGTGTGTGTGTGTGTGTGTGTGTGTGTGTGTGTGTGTGTGTGTGTGTGTGTGTGTGTGTGTGTGTGTGTGTGTGTGTGTGTGTGTGTGTGTGTGTGTGTGTGTGTGTGTGTGTCTGTGCCCTATTCATTGTACTTTTGAAAACAAAGTAATTATCAAAGCACTGAATTCTATTCTATCTTTCTTTCTGTCACACACATAATCATATTCAATCATTAATATTTTTCTAATCTAAGTTCTATTAGCATTTCTCTCAAACCCCTCATTGTTAGTCGAGTGCACAAATGGTCGCTGTGCTCAAAAGTGGGAGCAGGTGTTGCGTGCAAACAGCAAACTGTGTCGTACAGAGCATTGTTTCCTCTCCTTTCATTTGAAACAAAACAGCACTCATACCTCCTGCTCCAGTCCAGGCATCACAAATGACGCCTCTCAAAAATGTCATTCAGTTTGAACAAACACAACAGATGACAAATTTACCATGATTTCCAAAATGACACATTGCACCTTGGCCTGAGATTATCGCTATGGGGGAAATCATGTGGCTATGATTGAAGTGAAAAATATTTTCACCATAGAACGTGTCGACAGGTTGTCCACCAACACTTGCGCATATAGATGCAATCATAAACATGACTCACAATACCTTCATATTCATGTTGGTAATTATATGTATCCTTCAATTAGTGCTTTTAAATTTGCATCTTGTTTAATGTTGTAGAATCACTGAACGAGGGTCCAAAAATATTTTTCCAGCTCAAAATATCTTTGAATATGTGTTCATATGATTACATTTTTTATTCTTTAGTTCCTATTTTATGGTGTTTCTTACAGGGGAACTCCACTGACAAATAGAGGTGGATTAACTCACCATGACTGATGATGGGATCAGGGTTATTATTGGAGCTATAAACTGCTTTATATTATTTAATAGTTTAACATGAATTTTCTTGTTGCTTTTGTGTATAGTAAATGTTTTATTTAGGGATATAATTTAAGTTAGTTAAAGTAGTTTTATGCTTTTATTTTAAAGGCATCTTTGGACATTGGGTTGATTGTATATATTGGAGCCAGAGCACTAGTAGTCACATGGTTTTCTACCAGGGTGATTCAAGCAGGACTAAACAAGGCATGCCATAGGACAGGCTCAAATGTCTTTGAGTTACTTTCAGGCACCTAAAGGATGTGGACATGTCAGCCTATATTGTAGCTAATTTGGACCAATCCTCTTCCAAGATGTTATTTGTAAACCCCCAATCTTTATGAAAGTGCAGCACTATATCGCCTCAATGCCTCAATGCCTCATCATCATGATTATATCCGCCAACCTCATTTGTTTGCGATAATTAGCTACAATGGGGTTGACACAAAGACACATCTACGAGTCATTCATGACATATTTTGAGTTAGTCATAATTCTGTCTAGAGTAAAATGATTTTTTACGCACTCATTCAAAGCTCCCCACTCTGTTTGCATTTACATGTTTAAAATGATCAAACACTGTTTAAGAGGCAGGTTTCAGCAGATAAGAGACTGCAGATTGTTCATGTCTCTTCTTTTTCCCCTCTCCCGCTGCTGTGTTATGTAATATTTTCGAACTGACAGATCTGCTTGGCATCTTTTAATTAGCAGAGGAGGACTGGACATTGAGTGACTTCTGATTACATGGGAAATATCTTTTCTTTCTATTATTCCTCCCACTCTCACTCCCCCACTTCATTTTCTTCTCCTAATCGACAGGATTATCAGGAGTCCACCCACCTTGAGCAGTTTGTGACCCGCTTCCTGCTGAAGGAGACGACCAATCAGCTTCACTCGCTTCAAAGCTCTCTCGAGTGCGCCATGGAAACCACCGCCGAGCAGACTCGCCAGGAGAAGTAAGAACAAAATGTCACACATACAATTAGTCCTTAAAACTTGGACAAATTGTATTGTACAATGGCACCTATAATTATGGCTCTCACATTTACTGTGACAATTTTATACAAACCGCACTCTCTAATTTGCGTCCTCGTTTAAGATTTAAATGATGCTTTCATCCAAGGTACTGAGCAACAACAGGTTCCTGCCCTTTTAAATGTCCTCTTCCTGCTATTTCAACAATAGTTTATAATATTTTATACATACACTATATAGTATTAGGACACCTACACTTTACAACTACAGGAGCTTTTATGACATCCCATTCCAAATTCTTAGGCCTTAATATGAAGTTACTCCCCCCCCTTTGCAGCTTCCACTCTTCTGGGAAGGTTTTCTATAAGATGTTGGAGTGTGTCTGTGGGAATTGTTGCGCATTTGTCCAGAAGAGCATTTGTGAGGTCAGTCACTGATGTTGTACGAGAGGGCCTGTCTCGCAATCTCCGTTCTAGTTCATCCCGAAGGTGTTCAGTGAGGTTGAAGTCAGTGCTGTGTGCGGGCCGTCAAGTTCTTCCACACCAAGCTCATCCACCCAGGCCTTTATGGACCTTGCTTTGTTCACTGGGGCACAGTCATGCTGGAACAGAAAAGGGCCTTCCCCAAACTGTTTCCACAAAGTTGGAAGCATAGAATTGCTCAGAATAACTCGGTTAGATGGAGCATTAAGAATCCCCTTCACTGGAACTAAGGGGCCCGGGCCAACCACAGAAAAACCATCCCATTAGCATTATCCCTCCTCCACCAAACTTTACAGTTGGCAAAATGCAGTCAGGCAGGTAACTCCTGGCAGTCACCAAACCCAGACTTGTCCATCAGACTGACAGATAGAGAAGCGTGATTGGTCACTCCACAGAACACGTTTCCACTGCTCCAGAGTCCAGTGGCGGCGTGCTTTACACCACTCCATTGGCATTTGGCTTGGTGATGTTAGGCTTAATTCAGTTATATGTAATTGTAAAGCGTTTTGAGCGCCTGGAAAGGCACTAAATAAATCCAATAAATTGACATTATTATTATTATTATTATTATTATTATTATTATTATTATTATTAATAGAATTAAATATACAACAACAGAAATTATAAAGATTTTAGAGAAAGTAACATGGAGGACAAAAAAAACACAGACATAAACCGATTATATATTCACTGCAGTTGTAAATAAAGTACAATAAAAGGACCTTTTTGAAATTAATTAATCTCATAATGTATTAACTCACTTTGTAAATTGACAGTGAGATTTGAAAATGAACCCACCATGCAGATATTAACAACCCTGTCTTTCGTCTAAACTCATAATTTTTCAAGTCGTTGTTTTGGTTTTACTATCCACAACTTTAGTGTGTCGGTTCAGTCTTGTGGCTCCCATCAGCCTCATTTCCTGTCACAACAGGCAGCACAACAAGATATCAACTAGCTTGGTACTCAGCTAGGATGACAAGGAAGTGAGATCATTTCTGATGTACAGGAGCCAGGTGTACACAAACTCCAAATCAATAGTAATGTTTCTCTGTGTAAAAGATTTTTAGAGCCAGGAAATGAGTTAATGTTTTAGCACTTCCAGATGTTTTATTCTAAAACATAAAATACGTCAGGAAAAACCCTCGGGAAAGTCGAGGCTTTTATGTGTCATAGGAAGTTGCTTTTAAATGGCTGAATAAGACCACTAAACATCATCCCCAACAAGTATCCACCTTTAGCCTAGTGATTGAAGTAATGTGAAGGTGGTTTAGTTCAATAACACCCAATGTTAGCTTTTTACTTCTGGCAATTTTTATTTATGCTTCAAAAATCATGAAAATGGTGTTCATTTGGGAACATTTACTGCAGGCATCACAACTTTGTTTTGCCAGAGCTTATTTTATGCATTCTGAGGTTGTGTGTGTGTGTGTCCTGCAGGTAAAGTCAGTGTTCATGTTATATTCTATTTAAAGAATTAAAAATACATATAATTAAAAGTTAAAATGTGCAATTAGAGTCCGTGTTTCCAGCTGCAGCTTCCACAGCCAAGCGGGGATTTTTCTGCCAATTTCTTCCAGTTCGACATGTTTTTGGCAAAATTTAAATGTAAGATATTCTGGTGTCCCTTTTCTCACTGTGACCAGTTTGACACTTAATGATGGGCTTGGACAA
Organism: Eleginops maclovinus; assembly: GCF_036324505.1. NCBI lineage: Eukaryota > Metazoa > Chordata > Actinopteri > Perciformes > Eleginopidae > Eleginops > Eleginops maclovinus. Next base: position 14,293,035 of record NC_086361.1, read on the forward strand.
CGTCTTCCGACAGCGACTTGCTTTTCTTTCCTCACCTCCTCTAAATGTTTCTTCAGCCATGTCATCTCAAAGTGTGACTGTCCCTCGCTCCCAGAGCAGCAGCCTCTCCTCCGACATCCTTCTCAAGCACAGTTGAATTATTCCCCCGTGCATCTAAATGCAACCACTGTTTCTGTTGTGGTTCTAAATTGGATTCTATGGACATTTCTTGTATGTGTGAAGAGGACAAACAGGAGCTGATTTTTATTCATGGATGCATGGTATGACTCAGACCTGAACATGCAGCTTTGTATTCATACCTTGTGCGGTTCACTTCAGAAGCGGTATTGCTGTCTTCTATGTAATAAATTATCTGCCCTTTAGATTATTCTTATATGCATCATTAACTTGTATCATCATTCAAATCCTTTCAGTAATCCCTTTCTGGCTTTGACACTCAGTCTCAATAGGCTTTTGGAGTCACTTGATGATGCATCGGCCACTGATCTTTGCTCTAATACTGGTCTCAGATGGATTAGAGTTATTAAAGCTGCTTCAAAGCCGAGAATACATTATGACTCACTAAAACATCAACGGGGACCAGCCACCGATCCTCCTCCTCCATATATCTTGCATTCATTTCACTGGAGCAATAATTAAACTGATTGACTACCATATTTGAAAAGGAGCATTTGAACATTACAAATACTACAGTTTACTAATATAGTAAGTGGTGTCACATGAAGCAACCGCAGTCAACTATAACATAAACTGTTCTGAATTAGCTGACTGGGTTTTAGAATTTTAAATGACAGATCAGTGGTTATCTCATGTCACGATCTTAGTTTTAGTTTCCTGTTTTATTTTGACGTTTATTTTCTCCTTGTGTCTTACATATTGTGTTTTCCCTCCTCTGCCCTCCAAGTATTCCTGGTTTGTTTTAGTTTTAGTTTGTTCCTTTTTTCTTTTTGTTGATCATGCCTGCTCGTTAATTGTTCTAGTGTTTGTAGAACAGCTTTTATTTCATAAAAGTTGCTTTTTGTTTATTCTTTTATACCCCACGCTCTTTATTCTGGGTCCTGATTACATCCTGCTCCTAACAACTCACTCTGTATGCACTGTTACGTTCACACTAAAATCCAGTTGCTAAATAAAGATCAGTCGATAAAAGCCATGGTTCAAAAATAAGTCAGATTGTATAGAAGTCTATGACAAAATTGATTATCCAGTTAATAATTCTTAGTCAGGTGCTATTTGCCCGTCTTAAAAAACTGTTTTCATTTCATTATGATATAATTAATTTACAGCCTTTATTTTAACATACACCCACCTTTTCAGATATAAAAACCCTTGCTTCACTCCGATAAATGCAGATGCTATTTGCACCCTGGTGATATAGTGAACAATGTGAAAGGCCTCATAAGGATTTGCTGATAAAGATTCTTAAGAGACCATCGTGTTGAATAGCTGTTTTAATTTTTAATGTTCATGCTCTACAATTTGCACAAAACTCACCTACATGAATGCATTCAACTGTGCACACACATCCTCTCAGAACCCCTAAGGACTTCTCAAAATACAGGACTGAACAACTTGACACCACAAAACTAAATCGTAGGTGATGTCTCCCTGCGGCTGCACATACCTTGTCCCTGGCATTAGCATCACTGTCAGACCTACACCTACACCAACATCCATTCATTAAACTGTGTACTTTGGACACCTGGTGCATCTTAAATTGTAAGACAAAAAGGAAATACATATTAGAAGTTCTCCCTTACGTTTTCACTTTTGAATTTATACAATGTTCATATTGCCCTTCCTGCTCAGGTGCTTTTATGTGTAGTGAACAGAGAGACAGTGGAGACCAAATCCATGTCAGCTGTTTTATTTGGACACATTGATGTGGTGTGTCCAATGCAGCACAATATTCTGATAATTCTGATAAATATCTCTCTGATTTGACTCCAGGCAGGGCCCGCTGAAGCCAGAGGTTTTGTCCATCCAGTGGTCAGGTCGTCGCTCCAATCGAAGGCTTCAGAGGAACAGCAGTCTGTCTCCCAACAACCCTCTCCTCAGTCTCGTCAATTCAGGTGGGTTTATATTTTCTGCTGTCTAAAGCTGAGTTTGTATGAATAAATAATCAGTGCATCCTGTTTTTCACATTGTAGCGCTCCACTCCTGAGTTGTGTTGCCTGGTAGCTGCTGGAGGTAAAAAAGCTGCTCGGCCAGAGGCAATGTGTCTCCACAGTCCGGTGAAGCCGAGCACAGGAGGGGGTAGGGAGGTCGTGTAGGTGTGAGAGAGAAACTGGAGTGTGAGAAAGAGAGGGAGATTGAAGTGGAGAGTTGTGTTCTCGTGTGCTGCTGGGGGTAGATCTAAAGCTTTAAAATGCTCTGGTACTTTCCCTGTGCTGCAGATAGAGGTTATAGGTGAAGAAAGACCTCTGTCTCAAATCCCCATGTCCTGCGAGTGTGAACTTTTATTGTAAATAAGAAAATGTTGTCATAATGCGTACCAGCAGATGCAGTACACAGTAGATATAATTCAGTATTGGGCGATATGAAAAGTATTATATTTCAAATAGAGTCATTTTATTTTAAAAATTAGACTTCATTTATGGTGGATGATAGGTGCATTGATTTATATATTATTATTAAATATTTGGTGACATTTCTGTTAACACTGAATCACAAGTCATATTGAAGAATTCCAGCTCCAGTTTTAAGGACACCGTTATGAGTCCAGGTGAATTTTAGTTAAAGATCCAAACACACCAGACTGACATCAAAGCACAAGCCGCAACAAAAAGGGCGACTGTTGCGTCACCTGTCTGAGCCAACATGTTAGAAGATAGATAGAATCGGAGGATGAAACCCTCTTTATTATCACATACATGCACACAGCAGAGCACACACAGTGAAATTGGTCCTCTGCATTTAACCCATCCTAGTACTAGGAGCAGTCGGCAGCTATCGTGCAGCGCCCGGGGAGCAATGGGGAGGGGGGATTGGAGGTGTCCGGTGCCTTGCTCAAGGGCACCACAGCAGGGCCTAGGAGGTGAACTGGGACCTCTCCAAGTAGCAGTCCACCTTCCATATTTCAAGTCTGTTCGCCTCTACTGACTGAGCCACTGCTGGACAAAGTTACACATAATGGGTCAATTCAGAATTGTGGGTACATTTTGAGTTTAGACAAGAGTGAAAAAAAAAAGTTTTTTTCTGTATTTTTTTCTTTCATTTCTCAGAGAGAATACTTTATATTTTACTCTTCCAGTATTTGCCACGCTTAATCATGTAAGAATTTTAATGTTTTAACAGATAATCGGTGAACTAAGAGTAAAATCTGTCAACTCTGTTATGGACAAAGTGGGTTGAATATTTATTGTACTAAAATGCAATACATGTTTAAATGATGTCTTCCCTGAGAGAACATTTGTCCCTATATCAATTAATTAAAACTTAAGCTTTCTAGGATTAATATTATTTTTTCAGGAGTTAAAACACTGAGACGTTTCATTGAAAAGTTGCCAAGGGCCCTTTCATTTTCTCATAATTATAGATTTAAAAATTAATCAAATGCTTAGAAATGTCCTGTAATGAGTAAGTTAGTCATGACACATCTTCTGTTTTTTTGTTGACAATAAAATGCATTTAATTGTCTTTTTTTTTTAACAAAACATAGGACAAACAGAGTTGACGTGACTCGAACAGAGTTGACATAACAGAGTTGACACACCATGAACTAAAGTCCAAACCAGTAACATTGCAATTTTAAAAACTTGTCTTTAAAAAATGTGAACACATTTTACATGACTGGTAGCAACATCTATAAAGTTGTACATTTTAAGTTGTAAATTTGTTTACATTGTCAATATCACAAAATCACAATATAACGAACCCCCTCCATCCCCAACCCACTTGTAGGCCACCATCCTGTTCATCTATAAACTCATTGATTTGATCAATAACAATGCAACAAAATAATAGTCCCTGCATAAAAAAATATTCAGCAATTTCAGACCATATTTCTTTGTCTATTTCAACATGGCGCGTTGGCACTTTGGTAGGTTGTGGGATGATTCTGAGGGAAATTGTAAAAACTTGTCTTTCAAAAATGTGAACACATCGTACATTAACTGGTAGACTGCATCAGAACATCTATAAAGTTGAAAATGTTAAGTTGTTAATTTGTTTACATGTTGTCAATATCACAATATAACACCCCCCTCCACCCCACCATCCTGTTCATCTATAAAATCATTGATTTGATAATTGATTTGATCAATAAGAATGCAACAAAATAACAAATGCACCCTGCCCCCAGTCCCTGCAGTAAGAATTATTCAGCAATTTCAGACCATATTTCTTTGTCTATTTCAACATGGCGCGCTGTCACTTGGGTAGGTTGTGGGATGATTCTGAGGACATCATCAAAGGGATACCATAAAGTGTCCTCACGAATTGGCCTGTAGAACCAATTTTTCCCAGCCTTGTGCATGCATGTGACTTTTGCATGCGTCTCATTGACCTCAAGAATGGTTCCAGGATAAACGTCATCGTCATATTTAATGACGCAGGAGTTGTCAACTCTTTTCAGAGATAGGAAGAATCTGCATAAATGTGTTCAATCAAAACAAAAGGAACTTGAATATAACTCGTATTCAATTGCACAGTTTAATGTAACAGACCCAAAGATTTGACCTGGAATATTTTATTTTCCCAGCATCGTTGTTGTTGTTTGTATTGTCAATTTTTTCCACACAGTCAGTTCTCCATTAACTTCCACTGTAACACCGTTGATGGTTGCTAGGAGATATTTGAACCTCTATAAGCGTTGGTGCCTCAAAGCTTTTCAATTGATTGGCATGTTTTGTGTATTGCTTTACATGAAAGAAAATCTTGAAATGCCCTCTGGGATGCCGCCACTATTTTCGAGGTATTCCGTTCAAACAATCAATTGAGGAAAAGGATTTTGAAATACAGTCGATGTATGCAGCACCTTTCATCCCCTCAACCTTTTGTTGTTCCCTCTTCATGTCTGAATCCTATCCTCTCTGTTTCTATAGGTGTTTATGAAGAAGACAGCCAGTGGTTAGTCCAGGTCAACAGACTGCAGAGGCTTATCGACCGTCTAGAGAAAAAGGTTATCCTTTTATTTGAACACTTTCCATACTCTCCTCCTGCCTCCTTCCGCTTCTTTCCATCTATAATTTACATCTTTACGGTCCTCTCACTATCACAGCCATCTGGTATTTACATTGCCTTCTCAGAATAAACACTGATTGAGTGAACTTACAATATTAACAAATTAACTCAACCACACCTCCTACGCACAAACACGTACACATATGCAGCGTGTGCAGGGAATATGGACTTCTTTCAAACTCTTAGAGCAACAATCTGCCTGTTTGAACATTACATGGGAATCTGAAATCTGATTCATTTGATTTTTTGTTGACTTTTTGGGATGCTTTATAGCACTTATAGCACAAATAATACATCTGGGAATACAATTCATGTGAGGAGAAAGTAAAACTAATATACACTTCTACTCAGAGGTGGAAGAAGTACTCTGATCTTGCACTCAAGTAAACTTAGAAGTACCAGAGTGTACTAATACTTTGCTATAAGTAAAAGTCCTGCAATCAAAATATTACTCAAGTAAAAGTACAAAAAGTATTAGCATCAAGTATACTTAAAGTACCGACAGTAAAAGTAGTCATTATGCAGATTGGTCCGTTTCAGAATAATATACCTGATATGTTTTCAAATCTGGTAAAGGTGCGGCTAGTTTAATGACTTTATATATTGCAGGGTAGCTTGTGAATTTACTCAAGGTGTAACTAAAGTCTGATTTTAGTGTTGATTGTATTTGACATCATTAATCCAAATCTGGAAAAGTAACTAAAGGTATTAAACAAATGTAGTGGAGTAAAAGTATACCATTTTACTCTGAATCGCCGAAGTACAAAGAAGCATTAGATTGAAATACTCGAGTAAAGTACAAGTCCCTCAAAATTGTTCTTAAGTATACTTGCGTAGATGTACTTAGTTACTTCCCACCTCTGCATTTACCACAGACAGATAATGTTTACCTTTTTATCCTATCTTCTTATCTTCTTTTTTCCGCTCTCGTTTTTTCCTTCAAATTATTGACTTATAGAACTTATTTCCAACTTGTGAAATATTATATAAAACACAAGCAATTACATGACATGTTTTCTCCTCTCGCCGATATTTTGTTATCTTCACAAGTGATTTGATTGCGCTCTTATTTTATATAATTGCTCTCTTTCCATGTTGTTTGCTGACCAGCAGGTGATAATGATTTCTGCTGATTTCTGCCACCAGAAATGCAAATGAGCACATTTTTTTGATTTAATAGCAACACAACTTATCTAAATGATAATGATTTGTGCAGGCACATACTATGGGTAATTTCTGAACAGCAAACGTCAACCTCTTGTGACCAGCTGGTTCACACCATCCATGTATAAAAGGGATGGATCTAGGGCAGGCCGTGAAATGGGGGCGAAACTATAAAAAGAAAAATGATCACATGGTCATTTTGGTTAGTTGGGTTTGTGCCTTTCAAAACATGTCTGATCATTTGATCATCTAATTTAAATATAGTTTGCATTTCTGCTGCTTCCAAGGGGCCACTTACTGAAGGTTTAATACATTTAGATAGCGATGGTGCAAGACGTGCCTCCTCAGGGCACGGTATAAATGTTCATTTGTCCTGCAGGAGATTCGCCTGGAGCCCGTTGAGGAGGAGGTCTTGGAGAGCAAAGCGGTTAGTTTTCTTTGACTTTAATTTACTTTTCTTCTGTTGCTGCTGCCGTGACCCTATCTCTGTTCACACACTTTTTACTGATAATAACCACTTAGCAGTTGTCATAGCAACAGGAGGGCTGAAACCTGGCTCCCTCCGCACTGTCTTTCTTTATCTGTAATATTTCTTTTGAAAACGAATGATTAGACGTACGTGTGAGAGACAGAGAGTATATGTCTGAGTAAGTATGTCTGGGTATGTCCTTAAAGATCTATAAAACACTTTAATAACACAACATATATGTGCGCATACCATGTGTGTACATAAACCTATACTGGATGATTAGATCTTCCAGGCTTGGGCTTGTTTATAGTTTGTGTGTTTTCGATGTGTTTATGTGCATGTTTGTATTCCCTGTGTCATCACCGCATCCTCATGCCAAAGCTAAGGGAGACTGTTATTTGTGCTCGAGCTTCATATCACTCATTTCACGGCTGATAGACTCCAAATACCGTGCGACACAGCTGACCAACACACACGCACACGCACGCACGCACACACACACACACACACACACACACACACACACACACACACACACACGTGCACACACATTCACCAGAGGATATCAGTGTGAGGTGGAAGAACATAATATAGTCAATTGAAATTGAGCTCTTTTTTTTATAGCTGCCTAAAAAATGGAATCCTAACACCAATACTACCAGAAGTATTTGGGTAAATGATACAAAAATTATATTTAATGCATAAAGATGGATACACATATTATGTTGAACAACTGAAAGGAGGTTTAGGTTACAGAAATGTAAAAAAGTAAATGTGGGAGGTAAAGTTCAGTTTCCATTTCACATATTACTGGGGCCCTATGACTCTTATTTTCAGGTTTCATAAAGATTTTGTGTCTCTACTGAGACATCTCTCCATGCTTTAATGTTCAAAAAGCTCTTTATTTTTTGCATACTGCCTGTGCTGCAGCACCACTTTTCACCCTCTGTCTGTAAACAGAGCGAAAAATCAGAGTCTGCCCTGATTGGTTAGGTGGCCGGCTCTCTCGGGATTGGTCAACCACTTTGAGATCTCCCACCCCTTAACCTATCACACACAATGTGTCTGAGCTCTAGCCAATTGAATGGCGAGTTTTACATAGTGATGTTTCGATGTTACAGAAGTAAACAAAGGAGTCCAATAGAAGCGTTTCAGGCAGGGGTGGGTGGTGTGGGAGAGAAACTCCCTCTGGAGGGAACTTTGGGATTTTAGCTATTGCAAACCATTTTTATGCACAAAAACATATTACACATAGGAAAGGGAAAACCCCATAATAGGGCCTGTTTAAAATATCGAGTGATGTTTTTTTGGACATTTCACTTGATATATCTGCTTGATGTAGACACTTCATTTTAGAAAAGATGAATACTGTGCCTCATGCGGCTCCAGGCTGTTTTAACAACGCATGGTGTGGAAAGGAAGTCAAATAAATTGTATTTGAATTAGACTACAAACACAGTCTGAGTCAGCTTTAGCTTGTTTAACCAAAACAGATTTATGTCTCAGAAACACAAACACAGTCTGACAGTAACAGAGTACACATGAGAGGTTTTCATGAGGCAAGAAGCCATAGTGAGGAAGTTAATCTCCTGTTTCATAGAAGATTTGGTTTAAACAAATATATGTATCGATAGATTTCAATCTTAAATATTTCACCCCCCTATGGACCTATACTTAAAATGCTGCTGCATCTTCTTATACAAAAGAAGGAAAATTGCTGAGTATCTAACTGCTTTAAGCTTATTTTCTAATTTCCTGAAAAATGTCTTCACTGATTGGTCAATACACATTAGAAGAAAGTTGTGAGACATTGCTTAATAACAACTTCAGATTGTTAAACCAACTAGTTCAAAAGATTAAAACGATTACAGAGAGAATAGTTCATGTGAAATCATTCATTTTGCATTCCTTTTTTTTAATCAATAGTTAGTATTACAATATTTTACCAGAATTATCATTTCACAGGAACACAAAGGAAATTATGCGTATGAATATCTCATCATGCAGACATCTGAGTGTGTGAATTAATCAATACATAATTGGTGTGTGTCACTGGGAATAAATGTGGTGCTGAGAGTAAATCACACACACTGTGTGACTCTGGTGTGTGTGTGTGTGTGTAATGAACGTGTCCCCTCGTGTGTGTGTGTGTGTGTGTGTGTGTGTGTGTGTGTGTGTGTGTGTGTGTGTGTGTGTGTGTGTGTGTGTGTGTGTGTGTGTGTGTGTGTGTGTGTGTGTGTGTGTGTGTGTGTGTGTGTGTGTGTGTGTGTGTTTCTCCCAAATTAACAAGTTAGAGAAAATTACTCAGGCATTTTATCAGACACACACACACACAAACACCTCAGGCTAACAGGCAGACCATTCACTTCCTGTTCCCATCAGCCCCTCTGCCTCTGTCACAAACCTCCCGTCAGCCACAGGAAATGATAAGCAGGTTTTTTTATTGTTATGATTATAGTAAGTCCCCTTGTTTCTCGTTCCCTGTCAGTCACACTGTCGTTGTATATTCTGATATTTAATTATTACATTTGAAGAGTGAGAAAAATGCAGTATTTCTAAAAGCCCCATAGTTGTGCATCAGTCGCCAGTTTTTGTTTGGATAACTGTCAGTATTTCTATCTCTTCCTGCTCCGTCAGATTCTCTCTCCACCACAAGCAAAACCTGACCTTCTGACTTCACTGACTTCACATGTTGTGTGTGTGTGTGTGTGTGTGTGTGTGTGTGTGTGTGTGTGTGTGTGTGTGTGTGTGTGTGTGTGTGTGTGTGTGTGTGTGTGTGTGTGTGTGTGTGTGTGTGTGTGTGTGTGTGTGTGTGTGTGTGTGTTTTGTCTTCGCAGCACATCCTGATAGTCCAGAGGCAGCTCTCGGTGCTGGAGGATGAGCTGGAGGACTTTCGCTTGGCTCTCAGACAGTACATGGAGTGTGCCTGCGCCCAGACGGGATGTCTACAGTCAGTTCTAATTATCTTTGCTCACTTTATATCACTTGGGATTTAGAACATGACATGGGTGTTCTTTTTTAACAGTCTTTGCAAATTGCATTATGAAGAGCAACATGTGAAAAAAAGATGCATTCAAAAGGAAAAGTATAAAACAGTCCTAACATTAAACATAGCATTTAGCATTCAGATAGGATACCATCTGTACACACATTTATTGCAATCATAAATAAAGGAAAAACCCCACAGAAGAAAATATTTGATGGATTCAAATTGCCTGCTTGCAGTCGGAGCGTGGTAAACATCTCAGCAGAGAGGATGTTCTCGGGGACATAATGTGGCACACTAATTAGTGATTGCGTGACTTGTGTTCTCCCCTGTTTTGCATTTTGCAGCATCGCAGTTCAGCGTCTTGCAAACGAATCACGCTTCATCCTCTACGAATTCTGGGAGCACAACAACGTGTGGAAGAAGTAAGTATTCGCCAGCACACTATGCTTCATGACTAGTGTAGCGTTGCCTGCTATAAATTGATTGAAGAGAGAGAGAGAGACAGAGAGAGAGAGAGAGAGAGAGAGAGAGACAGAACTTTAGTGAAAATGAGAGGCTTAAAAAAAACTAATGAGGAACACAAGTATCACTGCAGTAGGGGCAAAGACACAGAGAGGAATTCATAAACCTTGTTCTGAGATCAAAATTCAATTAATAAGGCTAGTTATAGGTTCTTGTGATTGCATTCATGTTTCAACATATGACTTCTTATTTTGTATCTAAGGTGGCCCTGTTTTTTTTGTTATTTTCCATAATAAACATTCAAAATGAACTTTAATGTCTCAAAGAAACCAAATACTATGCTGCTGGAACTTTGAGGATAGATAATCACATTCAGAGGGGAAAGAAAACATATATATATTTGAATACTCTTTCTCGAATATTACAATTCATCCCAACATGCCAGAAAACGCAGATTAGCGCAATGAACCTACAAGGGTTTCACTCATTCAAAATTCAAAGGTTGCTAAAGTAAAATCCTGGATTTGCTTTTATGTGTGTTCTTATGTTTGCAAACCAAACTTGAGGTATAAAAGTATGAAGTGATTTTGGAAAGAAATGTAAAATTATTTATGTGTGATTGACTGTCTGTGTGAGGACCCCAGGAGGAATAGTCAGTGCTATTAAGTCCTAATAAAGATCATTCAATTAGATACTTTATTCAGGGAGTTTAATTAGCTGGTTGTTCTTCTCCTTGGTCACTGATTGAGCCTGTCTGTTTCCTCTGCACAGTCACCTGCAAACCAACTACAGCAAGACCTTCCAGAGGGGCAACGTCGATTTCCTGGAAACTCCGGAGAGCATCAGCACCATGTTGGTTCCTGGTAAGAGCATTCATTAAAGCGCCTGCTGATTTTCCGCTGGCATTACTCAAATAAAAAAATCTAATAAGATCCAGATAATATTCACCTGACTGGTCTTAGACTTTTAAAGGGTAAACTCTTCAGACTCAGCTGCCCTTTGATACGTGACGTCTATCATCAATCAGCCCACTGGCAGTGCAGATGTTCATGCTTTGGATTAATATTGACCTTCATGGTTTATTCTCAACCTTTGAGAAATTTGATTATAAAAATGCAACAAAGAAAACAGTTCATTAGTTAATTTAAATAATTTGTTTATGTAACTTAGAGTTAACAATAGAAAGTTAAATTACTTTAAACTCCAATCTAACTTTTGTCATTTTGTATTAAAACTGAGCAACTCTGGGGAAATGCCATGAGATGGTGGTCAGTGTCTCAGTTGTTATCAGCCCATTAAAGGGCCATTCTCAGTTGTCTGTTGATATGTTGGGTTAATTCTCCTGCATCATTACATCAAATTGATCCTAATTCTGTCTAACAAGCATCATTACCCACTTCACATAATAACCAGCCACTAGCAGCACAGAGGGCAAAGCTGAACACATTTGTCATGGCATACATGGACACACAAATACACAAAATACACACAGTGTGCAGAGGATAGCATGCTCCGAGTCTCATTGATTTCCTGGTTCTTCTCCTCCACAGCCTCATGGTGGGTCCTAAATAACAACAACTGAACATGGATGAGACACCTTCACTGATCCTGACTGATGGGGAAAAAACCTGCCAACACAACAGAAGGATCAGGAGGACCAAACACACACACACACACACACACACACACACACACACACACACACACACACACACACACACACACACACACACACACACACACACACACAACTCGTGAAGTTATGGTTATTAGTATTTATGACCTTTATGTTCCTTCATAGTTGTAGGTGGTAGTCTGAAATAGTCCACGCGTGTGTGTTTGTTTACACACCTAGACGACGCTTGGACGTCCTGAAAGAAGCGACGACGACCCGTCAGCTTATCTGACATCATCTCTGTGTTTGACGTGCCATAATCTGCAGCCCAGGGTAGATCATTAGAGCTGTGTGTGTGTGTGTGTGTGTGTGTGTGTGTGTGTGTGTGTGTGTGTGTGTGTGTGTGTGTGTGTGTGTGTGTGTGTGTGTGTGTGTGTGTGTGTGTGTGTGTGTGTGTGTGTGTGTGTGAGAGAGAGAGAGTGTGTGAGAGTGAGAGAGACAGAGACAGAGACAGAGACAGAGATAGAGAGAGAGAGGAGAGAGAGAGAGAGAGAGAGAGAGAGAGAGAGAGAGACAGATATAATTGTATCATTTGTAGCAGCTCCAGGGAGCTCATTTAAACATGTTTCTGTTGTGTCTGTATTCAATGTGTCAAATAAGATAAAAATCCCTTGGTCATAAATAAAGACGATATTTTGTTGTGTATTGCACTTGTTTGTCTATTTGTCCGCGTACACGATACCTAGCAAAAAACATTGCAACTGTTTGCAATTTGTGTTGATCAAAAGGGACATTTAAAGTCATGGATATTTCATTTATTTTCCATGTATTTTCCAAACAGTACAAGATATATTTATATGTGTAATACTAATAGTCTTAATTACACTGTCCTCAACACTATGACACAGTACAAATCAATAGGCAAGGAGAGAAATTTTAAAAAACTAAAAAAGTGAGGAGAAATTATAGGAGAGCCTTTGATAAATGTTAGCCTTCATGTGAATTCTCCAGGCTGAAACCTGAAGCCAAAGTGTCACAAAAAATGTATTTCAATGTAACGACAAGTTAACAACATGTCATTGTAAGTCTACTCCTTTGAGCACCCTGATATTTACAGTATTTAATACCATGGCAAACACACTTTAAGCCTCACTGCTTCATCTAATGTTTGCTAAAGTCCCCACCATGTGGACAGACGGCAGTGCTGCAGCTGTAATGCTGCTGATTATGATTGTGGCTTTATAATTGAGCAGGAATTATGACCAATATTAAGTTTCCGATATTAAAACGTTTTCTTCACTACCCTTCCTTTTATTATAAACCCAGTAATCCCCTCACATCAGAGAATCTCTTTGCAACAAGAAGTTTTAACCACACAGGTGTTACAGATTCTTCAGATCGATTAGACATGAGGACAGACTGAAGTACAGTGACTGATTACACACATTATAGATTGATGACAGGTGGAGTTGTCCCACTTAATCAGATACAGTCAGTTATTGCACACATAGTGCAAAGAAGAGCTCTAATTAGGCACCGTACGTGAAAACACCTGTGTGTGCGAGCAATGGATGCTCTCTCAGTAATATGTTCCTGAAGTTATTATCAGAATTTGACGCACCTGTGTTTATATTACAGTCTGCGTTACATCACTGATGGTTATGAGGTTTCAAGGTTTTATTTGTCATATGCACAGCATATACAACGTATATGTTGGCAATGAGAATCTTATATCCCATGCTCCTCCAACAACTCAACATACATGGTGCAAATAAGATAAATAAAATAGTGCAAAAAGAGAGAAGAATATTTACAATAACAATAAAGATTTGAGGATGTGAAATATATACATATGTGGAATACATTGAAAGTATTTATTAGTTGTTAGTATTTAGTATTACTCCTATAGGGTGATAATAATATAAGAAGGAAATGGATGGGAATACTTTCATCATGTGAGACATGATAATCGTTAGTACTCTGTGTACTCTATTGCATTATTAAAACATTCAACATAAACAAATGATCTCCCGTTTAATTGGATTCTCTGGTTTTCTTTTGTGGTTAATTCATTTTAATTTTTAATTAGATTATGAACTGCGATCCGTTTTGTTCATTGCAACAAAAAAAAAGAACGAGCACAAAGAAGCAGGAGTCAGATTACAGATCAAATCCCAAGAGGAAAGTGTTTAGATAGAAAGATGGATATGTCTATATTAATGAATCCCATTTGATGAGATCCTCATGAACATTTAAACTGAAAAATGGCTAAATCTGTCGCACAAGTGTAGTGTAAAGTAAGAGTAAAGATGTAAAAAACAGTACATACAATGTGTTTGAATCTTGTCTGTCTTTAGAGGAAGGGTCTTTAAATAACCAAAATATCAGAGCCAATGAGCAGACAGAACAATACAGGCAGTTTTTGCATTTTATTGATAAATTATCATTTTTAAAAAGACCCAAGAGCCATCGCCTCCTTTCACCTCTCACTACAGTTTACCAAGTACTGAATTTGAACTATATACAAAGACATTTTTTAAACATTTTTGTTCTGCTTCATCATCATCATCATCATCATCATCATCATCATCATCATCATCACCACCATCATCATCATCACATTCAAAACAAGGTTAGAAAGCTGAGCAGTGCCCACTGGTCAAGGTCGAGAGACAGGATGCTGCGTTAGCCTAAAGTGATGCCAGCTAGCACAGAGTTCACCAGAGGTCAGAAAGCGGAGTTTATAAGCAGAGGGAGGAAGAGGAGGGTTTACATTCTAACTCACAGGCAGACAGAGCAAAAACATCCTACGCTTCAGCTACCTCTCCGGAAACTGAAAAACACCTTGATGACGGAGCATTAAACAAGTCAACATGCAAACAAGAGCCACCATTTATGGGATCATTCTTCATTATCGAGAAGGCAACGAAAGGGCAATGAAGTACAGCGAACTCCAATAAAAGGGTTATTGCTGAAGTGACTTAAAAGCTGTATGGCACCGAAAATTAACACTTTGCTTAAAAAAACAACAACCTCCTGTTGACCTGTAGCTCTTCTTGACTAATACTGGGCAGCACATAGGATTTTAAGGATTTCCTTTTAAAATGGATCTTTTTTTTTTAGGGTTAAAAATCATACAGCAATACTATGTCAGTGTACACAAGCTAGGTAAACAGTTACAGTACAGTATGGGTATGCAGCTTTCTGTAGATGGAGTTATGAACTAGCAGCAAAACAACATGTACAATTGCATATAATCGTAGTGCAATGGGCAAACTGTTCATGGGAGGTTGTCTCATTTTGGTCTGGTCAGTAAAAAAAGTGAAGGGCTGAAACAGAAAACAGAAAAAGAAAACGGCCCAGAAAGACCAAATCCAACCAGTTTGCTAAACAATCATTTTTAAATACAAATGTTGGCATTCACAGGAAAAACACACTTTCTGTTTTGTTCTTGATTGTGGATTTTGGCAGAAACCTGGGCAGGATTTGAGTCTTTGTGGACGAGCAGGAGAACATACGTTTTGTCTGTTCATCGAGTCAAAACTCTCCTAAACATCCCAGACCACACATCTCCAACATCATACACCTCTTCATACATACCATCTACACACATCTATTCAGACGCTCTGCAGACACCTCCCCCCGTTGAACATGAGTTGGGTTGAAATCTGAACGACACGAAAAAAAAAATGAAAAAAAAGTGGGGTTTCTTCTTCCAGCCGTGCTGCTCTAGGCGAAGCTGTTCTCAGGGTAACTGACTTTGATAGCTCCCCAGTAACAGGCTCGTATCAGACAGATGAGACCCAGCAGGTAGGCGAAGGCCCAGGACACGTAGGTGGCGTTGTAGCGGCTGGCAAAGTCCCGCGTACCAACCTGTTAATGGAGAGGCAAGGAAGAAAAGGTGGGTGAAATATTAACTCAATAGTACTCTGGTTAAAGCGAGATTATTTATAATATCATAAAAAAGTTGTATCAAACTTGTCCATTCTAGTTATACAATGCTGCATCGATTTGGAGTCAGTGGGTCATTTGTCTTGGAAGTGAATGCCTTTTTTGTTTTTAGAATATTCAATTGTGAACTGCTGAACTTTCATATAAATATAAAAAAAGCACAAAGAGGTTTGTCTAATTTGTCCGAACCTAGTTATTCAATTTGCATTGATTTAAAGTAATTGTGTCAAATGATATGGAAGTAATTCTATTATGGATATTCATCTGAAAAAGCAAATAGACTAGGTGTGCCACTCATTATGTCATTCAGTCCCATGATATGGAAGCTATTGTAGAAATCCAAGATTTTTTCCAAAAGATGTTCATATAAAATAGAAGAATCCCCAAAATCAAATGCATATTTGTTCACAGTACATTCATTTGGTTTGGATGAGGAATTATTGGACACATGACATGGAAACTGATGAAAATACATTTTAAATGTTGAGTTTTTCTGCTCTTCTGCTTCTAACTACCCTGCCTGTTTGATATGTTCCGCTTAATGCCTTTAAAGCACTACATGCTTCTTCTTTTTTATCATAACTTGTGCAATTCAAATAACACAAACTAAACAAAGACAGTACTTACTGTTAAACCCACTCCAATGAAAATGCAGATCATTCCTACAGTTATATAAGCACAACAACGCCTCCTAGGGAGCGCACTGCCAACAGAGGATCTGCGGGAAGACATTGAGAAGAGAAAATGTCAGTGTGCCGTCAGAGAGCAGTAGGAACAGAGATTTGTTCCTCTCAGAAACAACTTGAGTATGGCTTTGTAGAACATTGGTAACATTTGTGTACACATTATTTCATCGAATTTCCCAGTGATCTTACTCCACAGCAGTAAAAAAATCTCTCTTTCTCATTGTAGGTTACACATCAAAGCACTGGAGGCCGGTCACATGTGCAGCTCTCAACATCTCAAAACCACATGCACAAATCAAGCACCAGGCTGGCATCAGTTTTGTTTTCATTTTGCTTCAACATTTCTTTACTTTCCTCCACCCCTCTGCTCTCACATGCCTCTCATGTGAGGGGACTCAAGCATTCTTCAGGAATAGTTGGTACTCAGATGGCTTAAGGGGGAGCCCGATCACCTGATGCCTTACCTTCTACTACTCCTTCCCTAAACATGAAAGCAGGAGGAGTTTTTTTACTCTTTGTAAAACTCACTGTTTACAACTGTGCCGCCTGACCATCTCATCCTTTAACATGTGACCAAATATGAAGCAAACTATTTTTGAAAGAATGTTGTAAACTATTTAATGCACATCACTTGCAAAACAAGACAAACACACTTTATCAACAGTGCATCACTCTGATTTGTTGTGACATCTTTGATTTGGGGATATCCCTCTGTGAAGTGCCATCAGTTCCTTCTAAGCATTAAAGCAAAATCCTCACTTGACTCATGACTCCTTTTGTGACAAGGCAGAAAATTAGATTGAAGGGAGATAGAGACGCAGAGAAAATACAGAAGAAAGAGAGAGAGAGCAAAAAAATGGAAACAGACACCGAGGTGAATAATAAAAATGGACAGTTGAATTTGATTACCATTAGCTAAAGAAAGACATGAGAGGCATAAATAAAAGAACAACACTTCTATTGTCTGTCTGAATGCTCATCAAATGAAGATTTAATCAAATTCACAGTGGTGTTTCCGGAAGGAAGCCACTGGGAGAGGACACAGAAAGATCTTTATTTGCAAAGTCGTGGTTCATGTTGAAGTCTTTCTGACAATTCTTGCTTCCTCACCGCAGCAATATATTGAATGACTTTGGAACTTGCATTTGCATAACACAAGTTACTCCGTAGTAAATGTACGAGCAGAGAAAATGACTGGAGAGATACTGTCAAAATCTAAAATACAATTCTGGCAGAAGAGCGGAAATGAAGAATAAAGAAGAGATGGAGACATAACACACAGAGATAGAGGAAAGATTGCAGCTTGTTAAGTTTTCTCAGCATCACTGCCATTCCATATCCTCACTTTCAGACACACCCTGTCACCCACTGCCTCGTTACTCTGTGTCCCTCCCACCCCATCACCATTACATGCATACAGGGCCAGGCTCTAAGTCCTGTCACACGTCTGGATAAGCCTCAATCAACTCCCTCTCCTTCAAAGAACTACTCCAGACATATAAAGATTGACTCCCATAAAGTGAAGGCCTGAATACATCTCGTGCAATGAGGGTTGAAAGATAAATGTATTTAAATCCATGACAAGTTGTATCATACTAAAACAAAAACGTACACAACAGATACGTTGCAGAAATGGAAGATCAGTGACTTCAGAGTTTTTAAAGCATTATGATTCATTTACTACAATCTTTGATGGTTTTATTCTTTAAATCACACGTGTAATATTGCATTTAGATCCCATTTTCTGCAAAGAATTTAAACCATCATCATAATTTAACCATTTTAAGAACCATGTTTACTGTTTGAGAGAATACATTTTTGAGCATTTTTATAAAATATAAAAACTAAAATGCATTCTTGACACTTCTTTCAACTCCACAGTGAACATCCAATTCTGCATCTATATTTGTGAAAGATACAGGCTAACCATGACACTATTTAAGCAGTCTTTAACTGATTATAAACTAAAGAATCTGCTAAATGACTCTCATGAGATCAAGAAATACAATTAAACCCGCTAGCTGCCTGCAACAGGAAAAAGTGGTTCAAAAAATGAAACAATTTCTGTGATTAGAATTTCATCCTCTGAGTGAAATGAAGGTTTGATGGACTCACATTTTTTTGCAGTGGGGACACTTAGCTAGTGTGTTAAACCGAAGCTCCATCCACTGTAAGGAAACAGAAGAAAAAGCATGCTTAGTTGCATTAGGAACATCCAAATAGGCACCCAAGAACACAGAAATGCAACGACAAACTATAATCCGACTCAACTTTAGAAGAATTATCACAAGACTGACTGGGAATGATTTTACAGGATCAGTTATGACGGTTTTCAACGTATAACAAATATAAGCAGGTTGACTAAATGATCACCTAGAATTATTATAATATGATATTAGTTGTCTCATTTAGTTTTTTTTTGTAAAGAAGCAGTGTTAGGGAGATGTTTATCCCATCACAGATCAGCATTACATGTGACATTTGACATCTGGCTTCAGAGGAAGAATAAACAATTAAGAGAAATTCAGGCCAAATTATGTTGATTTAACTCGATTTTGTGAATTTAGAGTCAAATTCAACTGTTCATTCAATTTCTTTAAAGCCAGATGTTTATTAAGTCTTATTACACCAGTTGGCCGCAGATTGAATAGGAGCAGGTTAGGCTGTTGTTAATATGTCCTCCAGTATGACCAGCTTTCTCAACCTGTTGTTGTACTGGAGGAGAGCCGTCGCTGGGGAGGCTAGACATTGGCTGGGATGTGCCGGCGTCCTCACTGCCCTATAGACGCCACAACCGACAATGTGCACACGTTAAGAGAATCCCCTATATCCAACCCCAAATACTGAACACACTGTGGTTTGGCTCTCAAGATTCAACTACAGCACATCAACACAATTCTACGAGAACGACACTGTGATTGATTAGATTGCTTTTTCTCAGTGGGTCTACCGTACAAGAAAGGTGTTGCCACAGTGACCGCAGACCACCCTCATCCCCTCGGGTTGGACGGGCAGCGCCGGCTGGGCGGGTTGCTCCTCTGGGATGACCATCACCGGGCTCAGGTTGATTATGCGTCTGCTGTCGGAGGAACAGAGGGAAAGACAAGCTTGTGATTACAACCAATCTAAAAGGGATTTTAAAGGCTTTTCATCACATGAATAGAAAAAATGCCTTGTTTTATGACCTTGTGTTTCATTTGTGTCAAAATGCTCTAAATGCTTTTTGTAAAGCTCTTTGGATGCCATGTCTTGATTTGTCTTTAAACAACTTAAAATGTACCCGGTGCCAACACTCTGTCCGAACATCATAATTAGCTTTGACTGAATTGACTGCATGCTGCCTACCAGTTCGGTCGAGGACATCCTATCCTCCTGGACGAGTCTTTACAGATGAGCAGGCAGTTACAGGGACACCTCACATATTTCTTCCCTGTTGGGGGGTTCTTGATGGGCTGGAAGGGAAAGTATCAAAATCTGTTTAGTATAAAACACAAAAACAAGCCAATAAAACAGGATAACAATTCAAAAGCAGTGTAGAGGTGACAAAAAAAGAGCCTGCTTAGATCTAAAAGTTGTACATTTCTGGAAAATCAGTAGCTTTGCCTTTAATCCATCAATTATATAGGTTACCTTGTCTTCAAAAGTCAATATGATTCCATAAGACATGCTGTATTTCAGTGTTCTTTTCAATCCTTTGTATGCAACTGTATGTGGTGTTTGTGTTCACATACTGTCCAATGGTACAAAGTGTTACTTGTGTTACTAAAATAAAGTTTATTCATGTGTCAGAACCAGGGATTTTCATGTGAAAAAAGGGAAAGGGAAAAACATATCCAAACGAAATAGCATACTCAAACACTATACACAAAGCTTACAAAAATAAATACATCTTCAGCTTTAGATTATACTATAGTGTGTGGTGAACCTGAGCTAAATTAAATGCAGCCAAACAGTATTTATTGAGTACTAATTTCTTCCAGGGTAGTAGAATATCATACGGCTGTGTTGATGTATAAGCACCACAAATATCAGCCAGTGGAAAGGGCATTGGGATGACAGCCATTCATCCTCCTTGCTGCCTCCACTGAAAGCTTGATTAATGCTCTCAGCCAGACCCATTCAAGTTGTATGCAGCACTTATCTCTGCACTGACTGATCGATGTGAGGATGTTTACATCAACATGTGGTAAGGTGGACTATGCCGAAATAAAAAAAATGGCATACTAAGCAAATTGTATAATAGTGAGGGAGAGGAGAGCAGCGATACACAGCTCAAATGAAACTGAAGACTTACTGACTTCATTCGACCTGACAGATGAGCTGTAACGACTCAACATCAACAATCATTTCAAAAACTGTCACCGCGCTCGATGGCCTCCACTTACTGTGGCTTCATTGCAGACCGTGCACTTGACCACGTGCTGATGCAGCTTCCCATCCAGGTTGATGAGTGACTGGCAGATGCGGCAGTTGATGACGGGCACACCGCCGGCGTCCGGGCTGGCGATGGCTGTGTAGGGAGGAGGTAGTTCGGCTTTGAGAAGAAAAGGAGAAGGGCAAAGCACACAACAAACGGCCAGCTGTTAATCGCATGCATCGATAAGACTTCAAACCACAAACAGACATTATCACAGGAGGTTAGCTTCACACAATGACTAAATCAGAATATGGCATAGGTTGATAAAGGACACAAGATACAGAAGAAAGATGTGGAAAGAGCTAGAAATGTGCTCTTCAGATTTGGTGAACCTGCTTCTTACTAGAATTAACCTCCCAACCAGACACATATGAAACTGTATGTTGTATGTACTGTACGGTATGGGACCAGGATCCCTAGGATTTCAGACTTTACATTTGACATGACATTAGACTTAATACTGTGTAGTATAGGTAATGCTTGGAAAAAACTGCCCATGGAGTATGTGGATAACACACAAGTAAATGAATAAACGTACAGTTAACAACAAATCAAAACAAAGTTAGAATCCTAGTGTGAGACTCTCTGATCTCAAACAAAACAACATTTTACGTAAAGCTGAAATATTTAACAAAAACTTGATCAAAAGAAAATGAATATGTTGCCAAAAAAATGCAATGCAATGTTTAAAAACTATAGGTTAATGATCTAAATACCCCTTAATTCATTGTCCCAGCAAAAACGATCAACATTTGAGGCACCCCGCTTCTAAAATGTGTGATTTGCTTGTTCACTGTTCAGAATAACAGATTCGGATATTATGTTCAGCTGCAGCCCTCATTTCTTAATCAGCTGCCATTAAAATATAAATTCCAAATACAAAAATCTTTTGCATCCCAAAACCACTTATAGGCTGTTGTGTGACATGGTTTTCAAGTCTTCGCCTCTCAATAGCTACTATTCAACGTAGTCACTTTTAAACTTAGCGTATGGTAGGCAGCCTGGGAACACGCGTATGTAAACTCATAACAGGCTGTGTTCGGCGGTGATTGCTCAACATGTGACTCTTGTCTTTGTCAAGGGCAACACCCTGGATGTTTAGGAAACAATGGGCCCTTTTAGATAAAGAAGTTGTGGACGTAATATTCAATCTCTGCCAAGCTGCAGACAAAGTTACTATATAACATTGGAGCTGGTCTTCTTATTGTTGGGCTGTGGCATTTTGAGACTCAATGAAGCTGTTGTACACAACCACTTTTTGTCATTGTTAAAGTATTACATAGTGAAATGGGAATAAATACTTTATGTCCTAAAACGTAAAGAAAAATGTTAAAATGTACCATCAGCCATATTTTATTGACATTGGGCCTTAGAGGCTAGTAAATATGTTTCATCAGTTAAGTTAAATGTCTCTGCTAATGAAGCTAACAAGCTCCTTACTGGTTTGGCTTAGAAAGAAAAGCCAGTCCTATGATATGTGTTATATGGTCCATAAACACGTGTAACTAACATGATTAAACGTCCAGACTTAAACATGTTCTCCTACAGTCTGAAAGAACTACTGTGTACTAACACATAACTACAGTAGCCATTCAAATGAACTCTGCACTGTTTAATCCCACATTAACCTTTTGTTGTTAGTCTGCATTCCATGCGTTTTTCTGGGTTTTAATACAATAAATGCATAGATTTGCACCAGCCGGTACCTTCACTACTACAATAGTATTTAAGCTTCATTTACAATCTACCTGATACTTAAAAATGTGTGTCTGCAGACATTCAGTTTACTTACATTTGTTGAATGTGTACCTAAAGTCCAGATTTATTGCACAGCTCTGTAAGTGTTGGGATTCTGATTAGTTTTCATTTGTCAAGTCTCTTTCATACAAAAATGGCTCCAAAAATCACCAGATCACAGCCTCAGATACAAAAAACAGTTTAATCAATAATGGAAATTATTATATATAGATAAATCACAGTTTATTGTGCTACATTATCCTGAGACAAGTCTAACGACCAAACACAAAGGAGGTCTCTAATACAGCAAATGACACATTTTCCTTCACTCTGAATGAGATAATGGGGCGAGTTAACAGGTAAATGAGCTTGGCTGTGAAATTCTGAGACACTCAACAGTGGACACCACAGGGACAGATGGGACATCCCGTCGGAAATCAGGTGAACGTTACTAGAAATACAACCAAAGCAAGCCAAAGATTGGACACTCCTACTGTGTGCAGGCAGCACATAGTGATCCCTTTTCTTCCAAGCAGAGTTAATCCTAAATATACCAAAAGTGCACCTGTAGTGCAATGCAGACCGTACTGTACTCTTACCAAGAATAATTCTTTATTATTATAAAATAAATTCCATAACTTGATTTCAAGCAGTCAGCACTTCTCTCTGTCTCACTCTAAAGAGAGGCATTTCTTGAGTCGCTTCTCTCTCCTTACTGTGAAGGCGCCCTAATGCATGTTTGAAACTGAATCTAGCAGCTATAGGTTTCACCGGCTGTCCTCAGAGCCAGAAGTAAGATGAGAAGACGCTGTACCACGACCAGCAGCATAACAACATACAGCCGCCCTCACATCCTGCCACCTGGTGCCATCACTGATTGTGTGACGTGTGGTTTAAAGTGGAGAATCACTCCCTTAGAAGCCAGTATGCAGACTCACGCAGCAGGGTTTTCTGTTTGGGACTATATCTAGTACACTTTGTACTGGGAAATCTTGCAAAGTCCTTGGACAATGTTTGAACATTTCTACACAAAAGTTCCACAAATGATATTGCAGTGCACCTTCATTTTATTTCAGGTAGATTGTACATTAAGTATGGATCTAGATGTATGCTAAAAGCCAGCAATAAATCTGATTCTGATTTCCTGCGTTTGTTCATGTGGTAGCATGAGAAATACATTATTCAAAAATAGTGGATAAATGTTACTGATTGTTGATTCCACTTTAGAATAACTTTGCAATGATACTTTGCTACCGTCTCTGGTTTAAAACATTGGATAAAGTTTGTATTTGTCAGGAATGCATTGCCTTTGAGTTAAGTTAATATGAAGGATCCATTTAATACTGTCAAGGCTATGACTTTTTGTTGCACTCCATTTAATCTCCCATTAAAGCCAAAAACAAGTCAAGCAGGTGGCTAGAAAATCCAGCTCAATGCCGATGCAACCATACTGACATAGTCAAGGTTGTTGGTCTCCGCCCCCCACCTCCGCCACCAACACACTGTGAGCACAGCAAACAGTGGATCTCTACCTGATACAGCTAATAACAACTGATGGTGGACAACTTTGTTCATCAGGTAAAGGCCTTGTAATTCTTCAAAGTAAGATTGTGAAGAAATTCAGGAAATCAACACAGCAGTGATTGCAGTCACTTTTACAAATATAACATTTGACTCTCTCCTAATCACATCTTAAATGTACTGTGTTTCTTCGCAGCTTATTAGTCAAAGCAACGTCTGAGTCATTGTTTGAGTGAAACAGCTCAGTTTTTGGCTTCTTTGACTCTAATTAATCCAGTTTACAAATAGGTTGATAGAGGATTGTACTCCAGCAGACCCAAAGAAAGCAGAATTAGCCATAATCCAGACTGTAAAGAGGGAATGTGCTGAATTCAGGCCAGGAAATACACTGACATTCATCTAGCCTTTCGCTCAGTCACTGCTGTAACATTCAAACAGGCATTCAGTTCACCGGTTATTAAAGTCCAGCATTAAAGTCTTTATGAGTAATCCGGTGGTGAAATATGAGTCTGCAAGATTAGGATGTTCATTTTTCAACATTGTGTTTGCTTGATATAAGCCATAAGTCCTGAAATGTCCTGCAAAGAGTATTACACGTTCAAAGAATCTATTCATTTGCAGCAACAAAAAACCATGTGTTGTGCCAAAGCAAAGAAACGTTGTTCGTTCACAGTGTCTGGAGGTTAATTTTCCTAAAACAAAACATAATCCTCTCATATGAGAGTCGGATATGGATGTTTATGTAGCCGACAGCAAAAATAAATAGCATGTCATCATGTATGTTTATATTTCAACCCTAAACCTTCAATTCAGAATCAGACTAAAATCAGTTCAAGTCCAGACCTGACCACAGCTTTCAAGACTAAGTGGACTGAAGATTGATGAGCCATACTCTCTGCGGGTCATTCAGCCCTGCATGCATTATGGGGCTGTAACCTACATTCAGCTGTTTACTAAGCAAAAAGTGGACACTGTGTCTGGCTGTACATGCACATGGTTTGTACTGTAGTGAAGATACTAGGATAGATTCAAACAGTCCTTCTCAGATCAAAGCTAAATATGATCTGTTTACAATCCAGTCTCCATGCAAATGAGCAAACTGACAGCTAGATTTAACATATTGACATTTAAATCATGCCGTGCAATGGGTTTTGTCCCTCCAAGAATGACACATCTGGGCTTTTTGTTGATTTGCAGCTGGGACAAAAGGCTGCTAGGCTTCCTTCTGCAGTGGGTCATTCCTCCCCCCGCGTCCATCAACAACAATAAAGCCCACATCTACTCAGAAGTCACAGTGCTACATCATGACTCAGATTTTTTCGGTGAACACCAAAAACATTACAGGCCCCAGTGAATCGTGATGTGAGTATTTCTGCAGTAAAAACATAGCGTGCTGTTATTGTAGGCCCCTCTTTCCTAACCCACTGCTCCAGTTCTCACAGTGCAAGCTCCACCTTTTTCTCAGCTGTCGATGGAGTGCCCTTGCCTTGCATTGCAGTGCTGCAGTTTTTATTTACGCAAACTCGATACGCCCAAATATGATTCAGCATTCACGCTGTGTACATGTCGTGTGTTTACCTCGGGGACTTGAATCCTGTAGGTACGGGGGAGCAGTGAGAGTCACGTTATCGGAGTTGGGACCCGACAGCAGCGGAGATCGCTCGTCCATGCCGTCGGAGGCCATGATGTTAACCGAGAGAAATGACGGTCAGAGACGGCGGAAGGCTGCACCGGGTCTGCACTCAGTTCGGAGGAGCAGCCAGCGGCGGGTTGTTGCTGCCGAGTCGCTCCGGTCCAGCAGCCCCGGTGACGGCAGCCTGGAGGAGGGAGGAGCTCCGCGGTGGTCCCCGCCCCTCACTAACATGACCCAGGGCATGGGCAGAGCTCCTAAACGCTGAAAATGGATCAAGTTACTAAACCCACTGCTACATCCATTGTGATGGAATTTAGTGAGAACATTATGTCCAGGAATGTTACCAAATGTAACAGCATTAGAGATGTGCACATAATTATCTGAATATTTCACTAACAACCATACAACATGTCCTGCATGTCACGATTTCAGTTTTTTAATGACGGAAGAACACAGCTGTATTAATTAATAAAGAAGCAGTTATCAGTGTTGGCCTCAAGATGTCACTGTAAGATCATTTCTGTGCTGTCCGTCAGTGTCCTGACCATATTTTATTATTTAATCCAAACTTTATGACTTTGTGACTCATCAACACGAAGCCATGTCCAACAGTTTGACACTGATTCTTGTATTCACTTATCTACAACTTCTTTTGCGTTCTTTCCATATAAAATAGTTTTTATTAATTGTTTCATTTCAAAAGCAATAAATAACTGTCATTGTGTGTGATTATCTTGCTCTACACCTCATCATTGTACCACAAACAGGCATTATCTTCATCTGAATAAACATGTTAACCTTAACTTTCTCTCCCTGTTTTCAAGATGGTTTGAAAGCCATTATCAGGATCTGTAAACAACACGTGGCTGCAACAGAGCCCCAGTATCTGAACTTGTCTAAAATGATCTAATACTGCATTTCAACTCCCACGACCCCCCCCCCCCCCCCTCCCCCTATTTACAGTCTGTACGTGGGACTACATCTTTCCAGATTGATGTAGTGTGTGCCTCAAGTGTATGACTCCCATAACATTACACCACTCTTGAGAGTTAAATGCCAAAATACGTCTCCCATTCCTTGATGCTTATGTCAGGGAGGGAGTAAGCCTCTGGCTGCATAAATCCGTTCCCTGGCTATTCAAAAGAATCTCTAAATAAACACAGATGTATTGAATTAATCTCTTGGACAAAACAAGATTGGGTACATTTCAAAACCTTTGTGTTCTCAACAGCAGGATAACAAAATGTTTATGGGTATGACTGAACTGGTAACAAATTGTTTGAATCCAATCATTTTTGCATGGTGTTTAGATGTTTAGAGCATTTTGAGTTTGGGGCTTGCTGGTCCTGTTTAGGACATTGTAAAATGGCTCATAAATTCCAGGAGCATCTCACCTCCTACTGCCTTCATAGACTCACAGACTTGGAAGTGTTGGGAGGAAGAAAAGGCTGGAAATGAACCCTTTCACCGACAAAGAAGCCTACAATCCAGCATAGCAACTTGATTTAACTGTATTGAGTAGCCATAAAATCCTCAAGCCAGGCTCAGCTGGTTGCACTTGTGTCACAACACATTCTCTGCAGACTACAAGTGTATTTGATGTTTTTGAGGTAAGTTTCCATCAATTACCCCACAGACTCTGACGGAAAATACTCGTCTGTCTGCTTTACCGGGCCAATAAATTGTGATTCACATCGCATGTAATAGGCTGCAGAGTCATTTTTTCCGACTTCAGTCACCGAAGGAGTCGCAGCACTCCACAGACTGCTTCTTCGCTGGGGTTTCTTTGCAAGGTAAGACATGTTACACACACAAGACATACATTGAATTTAAGTAAAGATGTTAAGGTGTGTTTATGAGTTAAAGTTGCTGCAGCCAACAAAAGTTGCGGATTACGTTTTAAACTTTTTTCTTTACTTTCTTAACTTTCTACTGATGGGGATGTATGAAGCTACCAAAATCAGAGTCAGATTTCCGGATATACAAAATCAAACTAAGCCTACATTTATGCTGCAGCCTTTTAGAGGTTGATAAATAACTGTACCGAAAATCTATCTTGTTGGTGGAGAAATGTGTGGTAGTAGCTCTAATTAAGCTTGTTTTCCTTTAATTTAAACGTATCATCTTTTATTTTGAAGGATTCACGCTTTGTGCATGCATTGCATTGACACAGTTTTATACCAGTGAGTCTCATTTGTAATCTTTACAGAAGTATTAATAACACGTCAAAATGTCTGTCTAGAAATTGAATCGGATTGTGCATTTACTTTCTTTTATTAGATTAAGATCATATAACATTTTGGCTCACTAAAAAATAGTGTGGAAATCCAGTTATAAAAAACAACAGCTCCCACCAGAGAGGAATACAGTTTTATAAATAAATAACAAAGCTTCTGTAATGATGCCAATACATGGCCTTTCCATTTATAACTGTGTGTGTGTGTGTGTGTGTGTGTGTGTGTGTGTGTGTGTGTGTGTGTGTGTGTGTGTGTGTGTGTGTGTGTGTGTGTGTGTGTGTGTGTGTGTTTCAGTCAATTTGGAGATGCTGCAAGGGGCTGTGCTTTGCTTGTCCTGCTCCCTCCTGCTGGGTGTCTGTTTCCCAGCAGAGGGTGCAGGGGCAGCTGGGCCTCTTCCTACTTTCTCCCCTGAAGAGTCCTCTGGGGAACCAGATCTTGACGATTTGGAGTGGGGCTCTGGATCATCTCATTTGCACCTGCTCCACAGCTTCCTTGCTGATAGCCCCTTCATAACAGAGACCCCAGGAAAACCAGTAAACTGCAGCCAGCGCTTCTTATTACCACCGTCCTCTGAAATCTGCTGGGAGAACATAGCCGGGCCAAAGGAGTTTGCCAAGTCCCGTTTGCTTGTTCTGCAGAACAGGGCTGCCCTGCAGGCTGTGTCCACCACCAGCGGGATGGAGGAGGGAGGGATTTCCTACGAAAACCAAGCCAGAGAGGAGGTCCAGGGGATCCACTCGGACCACCTGAGTGCGGTAGAAACTATGCAGACCATGGATAAGGTGTTTGTATCCCTGCAGGAGATGAGGAAGGAGGGGAAGGAGCAGGGGGTCCTCTCAAGGTGAGACATGGACATCCATTTGATGGATTAAACAACCTAAGGCAGAGTTTTCAAAGTGACACAGATTAAGGAGAGGCTGTTCAAAAAAATATTACATTAGTGGAGATCACATATTAACCAAAACATATGTGATTTGGTTAAAGAGTTATTTGTTTTTGAAGTTAGTTGTTTTGGGTGACGTTTCTCCCAGTTTCTCAATCAGAAGTTAATAAAGGCCTGAGAATAAACTGGCAGAACTTTTTTCATGTATGTGCTGCAGACTGAAGTAGTCAAACAGCAATATTAGGCTATCTTGTTTCAATTATTTGGGGAGTGTTTTTCCAAACTTTGTCTGGGGGGAGGCCTGAAGTCTCAGACTTGGAAAAGCCCTGTAAGTATTGGGGTGAGGAGGTTGAACACGCTGGGATTATCTGACTAAATACCCTATATTAAATAAATAAATCTGAACCTTATTTCCATCCAAACAGAGCTACAATCAGTCATCTAAGGCGGGCTGCGGGATTATTCTTAAGCCATTGTTAGCGAGGCAGTCAGGAACCCTGGATCATTGTTAGTTGTTTGGCATAAATAAATGCTTGCATGCCAAGAAAGTGGGAACAGCATCCAGACAAGCAGATGAGACATTTCCAGTGTTTTCCTACAGTCATCTGTTGGGACATCTGGCTGAGACAACACTCTGGCACTAAAATGGCTGTGCAGAATTCAGTGCTTTTCTCTGTATTAGATGAGAGAAAACTAACTGATTACTTGGCGAGCTTTGAATATTGGAGGGATGAAATGAATGCAAAGCGGTGTGAATACGTGTCAAAAAAGTCTTAGACATTTACTTGTGCTTTGTCATCTCTTTCAGCATGAAGGAGCATCTTTCCAACACAAGGGACGCCATAAATGGAAGAGAACACATGGCAAACATCCTGGAGAATCACTTCTCTACATTAGAGAGTACTCTGGTTAACATGCAGCTTCGAATCAACAAACTCATCGAACACTGACAAGGATTGGTTACGTCTTTTTCCTACCTTATTTTAGCTCTATTTATGTGTTCATGTATTGTATAACAATGTAGCAAACGCATGCATGCCCAGGAAATTTTAGGAGGACAAAATATGCACATTTATACACCTTAAGGTAAAATCTGTATAAAGGAGACTGAATCTCACATCATCAGATTTGAGAAACATGTAGCTGTTGAATCATGGCTTGTATTCCAGTTTGCAGACATAACGAGGAGATTTCAAGGTCTTGCAAACAGTATGTAGTAAAATCGTTAGTCTTTCGCACCTGTTTAAATCATCAGTCAACATTAATAAATGCATTTTCATACTCTCCAAGTTGTGGTGTAAAATACATGTAGTGTGACATGAATGATCAGATAGCATGACACTTTATTTTAATATCAAATCTAAACCTGAATTAGTAAACAATTGCGGACAATGTGTTATATACACTTTAAATACTCACATCTTTTTTTTATGCCGTGGGAATTTTCATTTGGAAAAAACACAATATGTTAACTTGCTTTGCGGCTGGGAGAAAAAAAACACATTCGTATTTTAATTTGGTTAAACAACTTTCAAGTATTTATGATAAACTACCCGTAAACTACCCGTCACCAATACAAAGACAATATCTTAAAAAAAAGACTATTTTGTATAACTTCAGGAACACCAGCATATTTCACTTAGAAATCAATGTTTGATAGCAACTTAAAACTCACTCATTTAAAGGTGAATATAACGGAGACATCTGTGCACCAGCTGTGTGGAATGGATTTCCATTATGTGTTGGTCTGTTGCATGAGTGAGCCCATACAGGCCTGCAAGTTGTTAGGAAATATCACTACACTCTATTTATTGTACATGCAAAACAAGCACAAAATGTGTAAGACATTGCTATCAAAAATCCTTCACAGTAGTCCAGGAGTACGAGCTGATTGCAAAAGGGTTCTGAAATGCTAAAATGTTTAAAGTCTTAAGGAGTGATTGCATTATGCTTTATCTAAGCATGCTTTATTTTGGCCATTGTTAAATTCTAGATTTATGGCATCAAGTATTTATCATAGACAGTAACAGTAAAGCTCCAGTGTTCCTCTATGTTTTAGTATTTGAAGGTGAACTCTGAGTCTTCACCTGATTTCACATTTGCCCTTATTGGCTGTACTTTCAGTTCCATGTGCACTAACGTCTTTCATGAGCCCTACAGTTAAACTCTGTCAATGTATTTGAAAAGCATTGCAGTGCCCTCAATAAATGACAGGATGTGCACATTTGATAACATCTGTCCAGATGTGAAACACAGCCAGTGTTGGATTTAAAAGTCAGCGTCATCTTCTTGCAATTGCTCCAAAGATTTGAGATAATCTCCCGCCAAGATCTTCTTCGGTAGGATATCTATAAAAAAGAGAACATAAAACTGTCAAATGTCAAACTGTGTTAAAGTCCCCATTTATTCACTGTACACTGCTGACTGTACAATGTACAGGCTGCGTAGGTTCAACATGGACTCTAGGATACTCTGCAACTTCTACAGGTGCACCATAGAGAGTATCCTGACCGGGTTCATCACGGCCTGGTACGGCAGTTGTAACGCCCTCAGCCGTAAGGCTCCACAGAGGGTGGTGAAAACTGCACAGCACATCACCAGGACAAGCTCTACAGAAACCTTCAGGATTGTAAAAGACCCCCATCATCCAAGCAAAAAACAGTTCTGTCTGCTGCCGTCTGGCAGGCGGTACCGCAGCATCGGGTCTAAAGCCACCAGACTCAGGGACAGTTTCATTCCTCAGGCAATAAGACTATTAAACACCTGAGCTCTGTTAAGTGTCTCCATAACACAAAACATTTATCTGGTTGCATCTCACTATTTATTTATCTTAATAGTTATTAGTAGATCAAACAGTATTTAATTGTATTTCACTGTACAATATTTCACCTTTAATCTTACATTCTGTTATTGTAAATTCTATTCTACTTACATGTACGTAGAATCCTGCATATACTTGGTCACTTTCAACATTCCATTGTTTATTGTATATACTTCATCTGCACTACTTATAGACCAGTCTAACAACATAACCTAACACTATTTTACTCTAATTCAAACTACCTTTGTTCATTTTGCACTATTTCTTCTGTCATATTATTGTTACACCTTACTGACCAGTTATTATACATATTCGTAATTCCCTGCTGTATAGCCGATTGTTTGTCTCTTATATCAAATAATAATGATGATTTAATCACAGTATTTTTGCTACATGTAACTAATAAACTGAGTATATACTATAAGCATACATTACAATAAGTTACAAACAATCTGAGAGGTTACTACACTAATGTTTCAGAGGTAAAGGGTCAGTAGAGTCCAACAATACATGATACAGAAAGCCACTGCAGGACCTCACCTGTGAGAAACTGGAAAGTGTCGTTCTCTTCTGCAGTGTTTGCCAGGTCGCTGTATGACAGAGATTTGGTCTCTTGCTTTGCTCTGTTGTTATAGGAGGACACAGCCAGGTGCTGCACAAACAACTCCTGCAAAAACACAAAAGTCACAATAAGTGTAGCACAAATGGAAACTGCAGTTTACAGTCAGAGGTGGAAGAAGTACTCAGATCTTGTACTTAAGTAAAAGTAGAAGTACCAGAGTGTAGTTATACACAAGTAAAAGCACTGCATTCAATATGTTACTCAAGTAAAAGTACAAAAGTATTAGCATCAAAATATACTTGAGGTCCCAAAGTCAAAGTACTCGTGCAGATTGGCCTGTTTCTGAATACCATATTATATGTTTTGAGAATAATTAGTGCAGCATTATTATGTGAATAAAAGCTGCAGCTCATTTTAATTACTTTGTAAGGCAGTTACTGAATGTGGGTCAGGTGTTACTAAAGTCTCTTCACATCACCAACCCAAATCTGTAACTACAGGTATTGAATACAGTATTTTTTAAATGTACTTCGTTAGTTGACCCCACTGTTTACAGTTAACAGGGGAGCTAGCAGCAGCGGGCTAATCCCTGTTAGCAGCAGATGAACGGTAAATAGCAGTGCTCAGTGAAGCGAGGATTTAGCATCTAAATGCAGCTTACTGTAGCCTTTGTGGTGAGAAACAGCGCGTCCTGGTTGATGCAGTTGACATCCGGGGAGCTCTTCATTATCAACCTCACCCTGGAGATCGGGAGGGAGATGGTTTTTTGGCTGGTTGACGTTTGGTCCTCGTCTTTGTCGGGAGTATTTTGAGACATTTTCATGAAGACACCGCGCTAGACCGACAGGCGGAACTTTTTGCTTTGAACAGTGACTAGTTTCTTCTTCTTCAGTTTTAATTTGCAGTTGGCGGCAGTTTCACCGGATTACTGCCACCTGCTGGAAGGGAAACAATTCAGTGGAAAACATATTTTTGTGTTCAATAAATGCTTTCTGTAATAATTAATTGAGAACACAATCAGTGGTAAAACAAAGCAGCGAATACTTAGAAAGATAATATATTCAGTGCTTAAATAATTGTACTTCTAAAATAAATGTACTTAGCTGCTAAATACATTTATTTAAGCACTGAATATATATTTTTCACGTTTCATGTGTATTTTCTTTTTCTTTCTTTTCTTAGGACACAGACATAAGGACACACAACAACGAAGGGGAAATGACATTCCCAAACTTACAAAAAGTAAAATACAATCAAATAACAGTTATAACACTAGCACTAGACAAAAGAACAAACTTAAAGAAAGAAAGAAAGATACTTTCTTATTCTACATTACACTTCGACACCACTACATTTCAGAGGGGAATAATATGTTTTACTGCTGTGCATATGTCTGAGAGCTTTAATTACTTTTCAGATTTAAGGTTTTGCATTTAATAGCAAATTATAAACTTTGAAAATAAAACATCTTGTAGAATAACGGTTTCAAAAATGTACAAATATCAAATATATTGCAAGAAGGTAATGAAATAAAACAGCACAAAATAAATAATGGATGCTTTTGATTATTATAGAATAACCTTTGACATTTGTGTATTGTATTTGTATCTTTGATCTTTTATTGGGTTATAATTCTGTTTACACGATGTCTCATAAGATCCAGACAAGCCATATAATGTTGTACACCATAACCTACATTTAAAGAAGAAAG
This sequence comes from Eleginops maclovinus, assembly GCF_036324505.1. Classification (NCBI taxonomy): domain Eukaryota; kingdom Metazoa; phylum Chordata; class Actinopteri; order Perciformes; family Eleginopidae; genus Eleginops; species Eleginops maclovinus. The sequence continues at coordinate 14,327,077 of NC_086361.1, forward strand.
AAAACACTCCTGGTGTGATGCATCTTTTTTAAGTGTGATTGCATATATCCAACACAGGCACAGTTTCCTCCGGCCGAGTGGTGTCGCTGGAGTAGAGCCTCTCAAACCACAGAAGAAGAGCTGACGTCAAAAGAGGCAGAAGAAGAAACAGTGGCCTTAGCAATGGCGGTATTTTGGCTGCAAAAATAAACAATACAGCTTGCAATTGATACTGCCGTGAGAATACCTATATCTCAAGTGGTATAGCTTGTCGTCAGAGATCTATCTGTAGCAAAACAGATAATATCGTCCTCTATTTTCGAGCCATTTGAAGCTGCACATCCCTGTGTTGTTGGTGCAGAGAGCAGCCATCATCTCATTGTTGAGGAAACATATCTGCATTATTTTCTTCTTATCCTGGCGTCGTTTTCAAACCCTTAGCGATGCCACTGGGTTTGAAACCATGCTGTGCTGTCTGCAAGACAAACTCTTCGTCCATGTGGAAGAAAGGAAACCAGGGGGAGATCCTCTGTAACAACTGCACAGGAAAGAGCAGCGGCGGCGGGGTGTCCGGACCCTCCATGTCCTCCAACATTCTGCCCAGCAATGGCGGGGGAAAGCAGGTTAGTTACTGCCTGTAAATGTGCCTTCACTTTCAATGTGTATATGGTTTTCAGCCTGTAGTTTGTGGGTATTTTCAGGTAGAAACAACAACTGCCTCAACATTTAAATCTCGTACGGACAAAATGTTTTTTTTGACATGTTCAAATCACTGTGTTAACAGTAGATAAAGACAAGGTTTATTTGTGTTATTTAAATGTCTTCAATAGGATTTCTTGATCTCTTTTATACTTACTCAACTTTTATGAGATACCAAATAATTGACATTATTTTTATATTTATTCTTGTGGGGTTTTTTTACCCTAAAATATGTGTAAATAAATATATGTGCCATAATACTCAATACAATGTTTTAAAAGGAAAAACACAACAGACACAAATGGGAACAGTAGTATAATAGATTGTTATGTAGAGGGGAATAAATGTAACATAAGCTTGTCCTAATTTTAGGAATGTCAAAAACGTTCTGCCCCTCTTTGTTTTATATAATCTTTAAATTGGATGCTTACATTTGTTTTAATTCATATTTATTAGACAAATTAACCAATCGATAGTCATTTGTTATAGATAAACTGTTAATTGAGGCTGCTAGGTTAATCTTTTGTCTTGCTTTTAGTCCAAGCAGGAGATCCACAGGCGGTCGGCACGACTGAGAAGCACCAAGTACAAAGCTCCTGCCTCTGAGAAGAAGGTGTCAACTAAAGGAAAGGGAAGAAGGCACATATTCAAACTAAAAAATGTAAGTAAAAGTAAGATTGTATCAGCAAATACAGTTATTTCTGTTGATTTTGTGCTGTTGTATGAATTCATGTGTTTTAACTCTTGTGTGTTTGGCCCTTTCTTCAGCCAATCAAAGCACCAGAATCTGTTGCTACAATCATCACGTCAGAATCAGTATTTTATAAGGTATGCTGGTTTTCCTTACCAAGCAGAAGTAAATGCATGTTTCTGCATAGTATCAACAATTATCATATTACTAGAAGCACTATCATGTGACACGGGAGACTGATGGAACCAGACTGCTGTCATTCTCAGTGTTATATGTATTTGACATATACATTTGTATCCACAGGGTGTTTACTACCAGACAGGAGATGTGATTAAGGTAACGGACGAGGAAGACGGGAAGCCGTACTATGCTCAGATCCGTGGCTTCGTGCAGGACCAATACTGTGAAAAGAGCGCTGCACTGACCTGGTTAATCCCCACACAGGCCAGCCCAAAGGACCAGTTTGAGCCTGGGACATACATTGTTGGTGAGAAATTACAATTGTGCAATATTCAAGCCGTTTATGGGAAACGTTTTAGTGGCAAAAAAATGACCAATGGTCTTGCTGGTTTTGTTTTTGTAGACTCAATGTCAATATCACTTATGTGTCACATTTGCGCTAATTAGGAAATACTGCCTCCCCACCATTTAAGTATCTTGACTAACAGCTTAAGGACTACCTGGATATACTGTAGGTATATATTCATGCAGACATGTACAGTGCTCAGCATAAATGAGTACACCCCCTTCGAAAAGTCACATTTTAAACAATATCTCAATGAACACAAAAACAATTTCCAAAATGTTAACAAGACAAGTTTTTTATAACATCTGTTTAACTTATAACATGAAAGTAAGGTTAATAATATAACTTAGATTACACATTTTTCAGTTTTACTCAAATAAGGGCGATGCAAAAATGTGTACACCCCACTGAAAGTCTCTGGAGCAAAGCTAAATTTTAGACTACAAATGTCTAATTTAACAATAATCAACCAGGTGAGTCTAATTATTTGTTACACAGGTGTCCAGCAGACAGCTGACTATAAAAGGGTGTCACTTAAAGAAAACCCCTTCCCATTTCATGTTGTTAGCAATGGCACCACATGGAAGAGAAATGTCACAAAGAAAATAATTTCTTTACACCGCAAAGGTGAAGGCTACAAAATGATCAGCAAAGCTTTACTTATCAGTCAGAATACTGTAGCAAAAGTGGTACCAACATCTAAAAAAGATGGAACTGCAACCATCTCACAGAGACGTCCAGGTCGTCCACGGAAGTTAACACCTCGACAGGAGTGTCTTCTGATGAGAAGGGTGGAAGTTGAAAGCCCAACTGGGGTGACTATTTCCCGTGACACAATACGGCGTACACTGCAGAGGAATGGCATGCATGGGTGCCGTCCACGAGGCACAAAAAAGCCCGCCTAGAGTTTGCCAGGGCCCAGGCTGACAAAGATGAAGACTACTGGGACTCTATACTCTGGAGGGATGAGACCAAGATAAAGTTTTTGGAACTGATGGCTTCAAAACTGTATGGCGTCGCAAAGGTGACGAATACAAAGTAAAATGCATGGTGCCTACAGTGAAACATGGTGGTGGCAGTGTCCTTATGTGGGGTTGCATGAGTGCTGCTGGTGTCGGGGGGCTGCGTTTCATTGGTGGCATCATGAATTCATAGATGTACTGCTCTATACTGAAAGAAAAGATAATACCATCACTCCCTGCCCTTGGTCGTCGTGCACTTTTCCGACATGACAATGATCCTAAACACACATCTAAGGCCACTGTTGGATTTCTGAAGAAGAACAGGGTGAAAGTGATTCAGTGGCCAAGAATGTCTCCTGATGTGAACCCAATTGAAGCTCTATGGGGAATTCTGAAGAGACAAGTTGAGCATCACTGTCCATCCAGCATCCGGTCTCTAAAAGAGGTCATTCTTGAAGAAAGGAAAAAGATTGATGTAGCAAAATGTTTCCAACTTGTTCATTCCATGCCTAGAAGACTTGGTGCAGTCATTAAAAATATGGAGGCCATACAAAGTACTAGATGCAGTAGTTTTTGTTGTGGGTTGTACTCATATTTGCATCGCCCTTATTTGACTAAAACTGAAAAATGTGTAATCTAAGTTATGTTATTAACCTTACTTTCATCTCATAAGTTAAAGAGATGTTATATTAAACTTGCTCTTGTCAACATTTTGGAAATTGTTTTTGTGTTCATTGAGATATTGTTTAAAATGTTACTTTTCAAAAGGGGTGTACTCATTTACGCTGAGCACTGTATGTGGAAAATAATGTGTTACCTTAAAGCATGTAACCACTTTAAATTAGAAGCCCAAAATACAACAAGTATCAACCCGAAAATGAGCATAATATGTGAACATTTAATAAGTGTTTGTTTTGTGTTAGGTCCAGAGGAGGATCTGCCCAGAAAGATGGAGTACCTCGACTTCGTTTGTCACGCCCCCTCTGAATACTTTAAGTCACGGAGCTCTCCGTTCCCCACCATCCCGAACCGACCAGAAAAAGGCTACATCTGGACCCACATAGGACCCACCGCAGCGCTCACTGCCAAAGAGTCCGTCAGTGGCAGCAGTTAACACGACTGTGATATGGACTCAGTCTGTTGCTTTAAACAGACGTTTGTACATTTATGTAATATAAGGAAATTAACAATGGTTAACTACAGCCATTACTTCAGATTGAAGGCGACTTGTAAGTTGATACAAAGGATACCATATGTTACTAGATAACAAGAAAGTTGTTTACATACTACTTTTGTATATAGTTATAAAAAAGCTCTTTTCCACAATCCTGTTTGTCTGTGATTATTTGAGAAAGTGCTATATAAGCATTGAATAGAGTAAACTTGTTTGGTTTATATCAATGTTATACCTCTTTATTTCTCTTGTAAACTGAGCCTTAAATTGGATGTTTCTGGCAACAATTGGATAATATTTCCCGCTCTGTTTTATGATGGTGCTCTACAGTTGAGTCTGTAAACATGAAAATTATGATGGTCCTGGGATTTTGAGAAAGAAAAAAAGACATCACTTACACCTTCATACGGCATCAAGATCATACAGATTATTTTTTATTCAGATTTCGTTGTTGAGTTGATGCAGTTTACACCACTAAATGAAATAAAAGCTCTTACAGCACTGGGAATTTCTAGGCAGTGTCCTATCCAAGTACTGACCCGGCTTATCCGGCTGACCACAGAATTGGGCATGTTTAAGGTGATCTCACCGTAATTGGAAAGTGAGCATCCTTTAAAACAACAGTTTCTAATCCCACCATTGTTTTTAATCCATCCAGTCTTTACGGTTCCCTGTTTAGTTCCTATAAGGCTCCAAATACACATAATACGACGGAACAGTTTACTTTCCTCTGAGGTATAGTTTTCAAATTGTAATAACATCTGTTTGAGAGGCTGTGGCTCTGTGGTTAAATGGAGCTTCTCCAAATGGATAGCAAGAGGTTCCATGTCAAGGAGTACTTTTACATTTAGTTCCTTACATGAGAGAGGAAGAGGGAGAAAGAGAGTGTCTACCATACACTATTTTGTTTTGCACAATAAAAGGGAAGTCAATTGTCTACGTTTTTCATTGGCTCCAATAAGCTAGAGTGGCTCGAGCCTCAAGTTCCTAGTTTAACCAAACAGGAAGTGCTCAGCAGTGAGCCCTCTGGCTCTGCCTCTTTAGTCTTTGATTTCTAAATCAGACTTTTAAGCTCACCTCCTCTGTGTACGAATTTCTGCGATAGTATCCCGGTGTTTGTTCCCAAATGTCACAATAATATTCCCCATAATGGATTGTACTTTTTGGTGATCAAATGAACACGGAAGAATATGGGTAAATTCCAGTCCAAGCTTGGTGAGGCATTTTATTTCATCGCAAATTGTTTTGGACTTTTAAAAAACGCTTTGGACTTGTAACCTATCATATTTTATTTTCTCCTGCTTGGACAGCTTCAAAACGTAGACAGAGTCCTGAAGGTAAGTTGGTCAACACCGCAAACAACAAACAACTTAACTTATTTTAACATGTGTTAACATATATTTTTTCTTATGCAGGTGGGAGTTTGCTTTCCAATGTGCTGACCTGTCAAAGAGAGCTCCAGCGCATCCACAAAACCAAACTGACAGAGGTAGAGATTTTCTTTAATTTTTAAGTTTGTGTTTTCTGCTATTCAAAAAAGTGTTTGTGTTATTGCAAAAACACGTAGGCCAATGCACACAACCAAAGTGAGGTTTTTGCATACTACTTCATTTCTTTGTATTTGACACTTCAGTCTGGTAGGATTACAAGATAGGCTTGAAGCTGCCACAGTGATGAATGCAAACACATGATATTAGCCACATGATAAACAAAGCCAAGGGCTAGAGATTGCTTTGATGAAATTGTGGATAATTTAGTTAAAATTAAGAATGCTGAACATTAAATAGATTTTTCTGAATCAATAGTCAATCTATTTAAGACCGATTTGGGATTAGATTTATTAATTGAACAGCTTGAAATAAACTGATCACTTCAGCATTTTAGGGCAGATTTATCTTCTGAAACATCTTCTTAAAAGGCTAAGAGTTTTAGATTACATTTATAAAAGTCTGTTCCTATACCTAAGAAAAAAAGTAATAAAAAAGTAGGCATTCCTGGCCTCATGCTGGTTTATTTCAGTGCCAACAGCTTCTTTCCTGTTAAGCCAGTTTTGTGATGAACAGTATATTTGCTCACATCACATTTGGAGACATAAAAGGTGTTTGGAGGTGGTTGTATATTTATTCTTCCGCCCTTTCCTCCTCCATCTCTATAAAGAGAGTTGCAAGTCTGTGAAGTGCAACACAGCCACCCCCTCAAAACAGCAAGGTCTTTATGCACGACTGAAAAAAAATCTCCACATCTGGTACTGCTTTCCTTCTCCAGTTGGGCAAACTGTAAGAGGGGGGAGAGGAAAAAGATGTGGGAAAGGGGTGTTTGGTTGCGTAAATGGCATCACATGTACAGTACACTCTTAGATTTAATGAAGAAATCATGTTTGGGAACTGCTGAGAGGAAATGTCCTCTTTCACAATCAAACATGTCAAATATAAGTTCCTATTAACCATAAACACACTGATCTAATCTGTGTTTTCAGATGTTGTGTTGATAGTAAATCAAATATGTTTTGTGTGCTTCCATAGATAACAGGGTTGCTTGTAGAAAACAGTTAATTATTTTATTTGATAAACAACCACTTCTTCTCAGCTGGTTGATATTTTAGTACAACTGCTAAAGTCATGAGATGTTGTTGTTATTACTAGATGTGTTGTTTCAAGGTTTATTGAGTTTCACAGTTTGGAAAAAGTGTATTCTGCCAAGTTGTTTGAAAGACTGGTGGTTCAGCTTGTTAATGGCAGAGAACTTTCTGCCATTAGATTTTCCAGCCTAATTTAGCTTCACACCCCACCGCTGTAGAGGGCAAACGGAAAAGACATGTAATTTTAAGGGATATTGTGTATTGTTTTCTGTCAGCTTTATACAATATACTATATAAAATAGTGAGCAAATACAATTATAACCTGGCAAATAGCAGCAATTCAAGTGTTGAACATTCAGTCACACTGCAAACTTTTTCATAAACACTATATAAACATTGTAATATCCATGGGAAAACAAAATGAGCAGGATTTTAATCTTTAAACTTCGGCTCCATATTTGTCATAACTAACGCCCAGCAGTGTTTACTTTCACTACTACTGTTCTGCTTGTTATTTACTTAAATGTGGGAATCCACCTCAGCTCAATTATCAACATTTGTACGTAGTGTTTTTGTCTTGAGTCTGCACATGTTATTTTAAAGAATGAAAAGTTTTGTTTTTTTTGTGCTGATATTTGTGCTCAAATTCACCCTAGGCACCCAGTTTATTTATTTACATACCCCTATAATTGGAAAGTAACACTGTATAATCATGTATCGCGGTACAGTGGCTTCATCATCAGATCAGGGGACCAGGAAAACACAGGTTCAATCCCACCTTGACCACCACTGCTGTCAACGTGCCGTTGTGTCTTTGAGCGAGACACTTTTTCGATGTATTACATGTGTAATATATGTAATATGTAATGTAAAGTGCATTGAGCCCTTAGAAAAGCGCTAAAATAAATACCATTAATTATTATTTTGCATCTTAAAAGCGCTAACTTGTGGCTTTATGTCCATCGACATCACAACAGAGCATCATATTTAATGTAAGATAAATATACCATAAAATAAGTGTTGATGATTGGAATTGGGGCATATGGGAATGGTTTTTTTCGGGATTTGTGGTTATTTATTAATTGGAGTTTGACCAGCTTGTTTCATAGTTCATAGTCTTTTTTCAAATCCCAGTAGAACAGCATGTTGACATGAACCTGAGTAGAGATATAAGAACAGAGCATTCTCAGTGAAAAACGTCCTTTCCATGTATCAAGTTATCAGAAAGGCTGTTAAACATTACCACTGAGACAAAGGCAGCTATAGTTCAGCTGACATTTGAAACTTTAGGGGGGGGGGATATCAGGACACATGCATGGATGGTTGATGTACAATGAGGGTATACAACAAAACACAGGATTTCGTCAGGCGTGCACCTTTCTGCTCCCTGCACTGCTCTTCCACCTCCCACCCTTTTTCACTTGTAATCCAACCCGGCATCAGAGCTTCAAAGCAGGGCGAGCGTGGCCGAGAAGAGAGGAGTGTGTGGAGACAGATTAGTGTGAGTGTGAGGGTGTGCAATTATCTTGTCATTCTTTGTGTTGCTCATCTGCAGAGCATCAGTATGACATAGGGGATGGATTGTCCTGTTGACAGATAAGAAAAGTCTTGCTGCTGCCTTCTCTTGTTTTGACTTGTTTCTAACTGAGAGAGGAGCGAGAATGAATCATCAGATGTTTTTAATTCACTGAAATGGTTATAACTTTTATGGGTTGTTAGAGTTAACTTAAACTTTTGAACATGGTGTTGCTGTTTTGTATCCCCCCTATAAAGTTTCCCTGCTTATATGCTGCATCCTACTGGCAAGAATGTATTGCCTCCAGCATATCTGACATTTAGTATATTAGTCCACTAATTGCTTGTTTTGGTTTTTGTCAACTTTGATTTTTTCCCTTGGTCAGTCGTTTTTTATACTTTGTGGTCATGCTGAGTGAGGCATTTCCAAGAAATCCAATAACTTCAATGGTGAATTATTAGTTTAAGACCACTAAAACCTTCTTTGGTCAAGAACAACTCTGATGACTTTATGGTTTTCCCTTTAATGATCATATGAAACATCAGGGACACGTCAGTTACATGTGATGGGGGAGAAAAAGTCAAGATGTCGGCTGTTAAAGGAGGAGTGCCAGCTGGAAATGTCCAAAGTTAACCTCCTTCTCAATCATTTGCTGCCTCAATGTCTGCAGGAAAATAATGAAAGAATCCCATCACTGTTATGGCTGATAAAATTGTAATTGTATTTAAAGGAAGTAAAGAAGAGTCAGTGACAGTTTTATAGAAAGATTCCACAGAGGTTCAAAGATGTGCTCAGTATTGCTCACATCTGGAGCTCAATCTCCACACTCATGGGACATGAAAAGCCCTTGATTGCTTCCTCTCTGCTAATTCATACTTGTTTTACAGAATTTGTATGTAGAATTAAGGGCGAACAAGTCTGACCATAACTGCAACCTGAAAGGTGAGTAAAGAATTGCATCATTGTTGTTTTACTTTCATGCTGACATTGCTATTAATGCATGCTACTATAAAGGGCTTGATTGTATTGTGTAGATTTTGTGCATTCTCTGAGATTAATGGGACTTATAATGCATCTGTTTTATATTTTTGTGAGAAAACCTCAACCTTTGGACGAACAGCTTTCAGTTTCCCCTCTGCTACCAAACATGTATTGAAAACAGAGCTTACAACAAGGAATACCTTAATTGCAGAGAGTCTGTAAGGTTTTTTATGTTCTCAGTCCATGCAGCCTGGAAATGCTTGTTAACCGATTTTCAGCCAGATAGTCCGATCCCTATGAGAGCTTTTAAAATTAAGTGGCAGTTTTGGGGGTTTATTCAATTGGAATTTGTAATTGCTTCCTTTGCCAGATCTGTTTCCTCCTTTTTGTTTTTCCAGGAACATTATTCTGTGTTTGTGTCCAGTTAGTGTGTTCATGCTGTGTGTTCTGGTTGAATGAAGGTTGAATAACATATTTTAATAGGTACCCTGAAACTGTAAGTCTCCTGGGATATGATAGTCAAGCCGCTTATTCTTTGTGTTGTTTAGTGGTTCTCCCACCAAAGAAGACAGCTTATAGAGGAAACGGCATCCATCTCCAGGTCAATAAACAGACAAAGAAGAAGAGCAGCCATGCTGGTGTGAGTTGACCTCCATATCTCTGTTACATTTGCAAATTCAATATAAAGTACCAGATGTGTGTACTGATTACTGTGAGATTTATTCGGGGGAACTCTTTGCAAAAGCATCTGATACTACTCAACCAGGTGTTTTCTAATTGCAAAATGTTGTTTTACCTGTTTTTAAGTCTCTATGGGTAAACTCCCACACAACTCAACTCAATGCAACCTTTGATTCTCTCTGATTAACTAAAGCATTGCAGTTGAATGTTTTTTTCATAGCAGTAACAAGCTTGTTTTCTAACTTCATGTGCACATGCAGGTCACAGAGTGTAACATGGTGTCTGATGAAAACACGCAGCAGGAGTGGGTCTTCACGCTGTACAACTTTGACAACAGTGGCAAGGTCACCAAAGAGGTAGGTTTCCTAGGTTTGCATATTGTTTAAATAAATGTTGTGTTAAATAGCTTGCCTTGTACACAGTGTGTATATGTATGTGTGTTTTCTGCAGGACATGTCCAGCTTGATTCACTCCATCTATGAGGTACTAGAGGCGTCAGTCAAGTCCCGTCACGGTGGCACCCCACCACTGAAGATAAAGCTAGTTGTAACTCCATCAGCTGATCCAGAGAAGATCTTACAAATAGGTAGAAAATAATAATAATAAATTAAACATTTACTTCGATTCATTAAGACTTTTCTTTGTTGATGGTGGAGGCATGCAAGAAAAAAAACAAATGTATTTCCATAATTCAAAGTATCACTTCATTTAATTCAATTCAAAACAGCATCAGAGGAGCAGACAGCATCTAAGGAGGCAGGAAACCCAGTAAGAGGACATTATTGTGTGGATGAAAACATAGAGCGCAGAAACCACTACCTGGATCTAGCTGGTATTGAAAACTACACGTCCAAGTTTGACGATACAGGTATAACTTGTGCATATCACAATAAAATGCTTCATTTCAAAAGCTGTTATATTTTTTCCTCTGGTATTGCATACAATTAAAGTTGTTCTTTTTCCTTTTTTTCCAGAATCACCTACTCGGGAGTCCAGTCAGGGTGCAGGCTCAACTCCTAAGCACTACCCTGTGGCGAGAACAGTGAACTGCATGTCTCCTGAAGGCCACTATACCCCATATTCCCTGAAATGCAAGGCCATGTCAGTGGGAAAAGATAGGAATGGAGGTGATAGAAAGTCCTGCAGGTTACATGGCCATCACCCTGCTTCATGGTGTCATCCCTCTCAGCCTGCAGCACACAGCGTCCTGCAGCGCAGTCACAGCAAGAGGCTGCGCTGCAGGGCACACGATGCTGCCTCGCACTCCAGACCCACAGCTGAAATATCTTCAGACAGTCAGAAATCCTGTGGCGCCCTGGCTTCTCAAACCCAGAGACATGAGCACCATCACCAACACCAACACAAGCACCATCATCATCATCATCATCATCATCATCATCATCATCATCATCATCATCATCACCATCACTACCACCCTTCGTAGAAGCATTTTAGTATTTACTATCGACCTGAAAAGTGTTACAGGTACAATGAACTCAGCAGGTCCTTAATGACTCATTTCATTTACTTGATTTTCAGTGTGTGGTGGAATCAAGCGAAGGCACTGTTATCTAATGCAAACAAACCCTAAAAGATAAGCTACTCTCTGAAGCCTGTTAAATGTTTCCTTAAGGCTACTTCTACAGCCATAAAAGGAGCCTCTCAGGTTGATATCTCATTTAACATGTTCACTTAGTAGAGCTAAATTCCTTAATTTAAACAATAACAACCATTGCATAATAGCTATGTTATGTATGTTTTTGTTATGTTTGAATATACTAACGTGACATAAAAAATTGTATACCATATGTGTACGACTGCACACACATTTTTGGACAAGGAATAACATCTCAGTTGAAAATCCTTAGGAATTTGGATAGAGGTTGAAGTACCTAGAGCTATGAGCTATCTATGTTGATAGTTTCTTCTACCTTCTTCAATTTGATTGTTTTAACTTTTTTGAAATCTGTACCAGCTGCTTATCCCTGTATAATCATGGGTGCATGGATCTGATGTTACTGTTCTATTTCTGCTCTCATAACATGTGAGAGGTGTAGACCACACAAAGACGTGTTGTTAACAGTGACACGTTTTCCTCTGGCATTCAAATGTTGTTCCTAGTTATCTCTCTGGCAAAAGTTACAAATAGACAGTGTTCCCGACGAAGGACGAGAGACAGCTGTTTCTATTAATAACCTCAACCCTCTTACCCACCACGCGACCCCTCTGCCTCACAACAGCAAACCTGGGTTTAGACAAATCTACAACACAGGACACACGGCAACAGAGGAAATCAACAAAGCAGCAACCACAGAGGAGTCATAACAGTGACCTGCAGTGCTTCTAGACTGCAGCTCTCAACAACAACCACTCTATTGAAACAAAACAGGGAAACATGAAGTCACTGCGATTTATTGCTGCTGAGGGCTTCGTCCAGAGTGGTCCGAGTGCTCTGGAGAACCTAAACTGCATGTCTTTCAACCTTTACCCGCTCCTCTTCAAGGCCTGTTATCTACTCGAGCAGGCGGACCTGCTGCATGCTTTGGTGCAGACTTGGCCTCTTCCCGTGCTCGACTTACAGAGGCTGCTGGGAGCGACAGCTGACTGTCAGACGGACCTCACCTCCTGCACCTGCCGGCTCTGTCTGGAGGCCATTATAACTGGCTTAAAGGTACTTTATGCTTCATCCTATTTATACTCGTGTTTTAGGGCATGTTCCTGTGCCATGTTTTTCAGTTTTTCTACTTATGAAGAAATTGTCTTTGAGCGAAGAAAATGTTTTCCATTCCTAAATAATAAATGTAATATCCAAATGATTATGTTTTTTTCCCCAAACATACATTTAAGTTAATAGGGGCCATATTGTAAAAGGGCCACCACAGAGGCATGCAAAACAAATGAAGTTTTCTTCATAAATTCAGGTTACACTGGTATGATGTATTTAAACACACTGGTTGACACTTCAAACGAGTTTTTACATAATATCTCCTTTGTTTTTTAAAGGATTATGTGTTGTCTCCTCCAAGAACCTATGCCAAGAACCTGCGTGTGGTGGACCTGACGGGCCTGAGGGATGTGGAGCACCATACCTGCCCCTGCCGGTCCACCTTAGGTCGATGGGGAAGAACCAAACTCCTGACACAAGTGTGCTTCGAGACCATGGTGACCATGCAAGCCACCGAAGTGACGCAATCTGCCTTTGAAACATCTATTGATGTCCGTCTGAACGGCTTTGTTACAGGTCGCAGCTATGAGCTGGTGGCTCAGGCATTCCTCGTCCTCCGCTACTGTCCCCTGAAGCTGCGCTTTCTTAGTTTTCGGGCTGACTCCCTCACTCTCAAGCAGCTGTTTTATGTTCTTCGCCTAGCAGAACCTGAGAGCATTGAAAAGCTGGAGGTAGTCCACAATGTTCCACTGCAGGCTGCTCACTTGGAAGTGCTGCTGTCCAAGGTGGAACTTTCCAAATTACAGTCTTTGACCCTGCCGGCCGGGGCGTTGGATGTTAGGAGGTTGGGCTCTGATGTGGACGACGTGATGTCCATCATCGGGAATCTGCTGGCCCAACTGAGCAGCCTGACTGAGCTCTATGTTGGTTTCTCCCCTCTAACCGGACACATACGCAGACTGCTTAAGTGAGTAGGCTAAATGGACAGAGGGAGAGATGGAGAAAGACAGCAAGGTGTCCTTGTTTGGATGTGGACGAGATGGAAGGCTCACATGCTACTTACAGCATCAGAAGCTTTAATATAGCTCAAAATAATCACCTTTCTCCGGGGTCAAAACACGTTCCAGCTTTAAGGCTGTTGTTAAGCAATGGAAGGTATTTTGTTTTTAAAATTGCTGACATAATGCCAGAGAGAGAACAGACAGCCGCAAGTTGGATATAAACCTGCTAGGTGGCCTTTACAGTCAAAGGGAAAAAAGCAGGAGTGCAAAGGACTGAGCTGTCAATCAAAGTCCTTTGATTGACAGCTCAAATCAGTCCTAGTTATTTTTTAAGCTTGTCACAATGGCCTAAAGGCTATTGTTAGGTAAGCATAAACCCTTGCACAAATCAAACTTAGATCCTTCCTTATGAAGGTAACCTAGTTTCAAACAATGTTTTAAAATGCTAAAATCATGCTTTGAGTTGACAAAGGATCAGAATGCCCTTGGTGTGCAATTATCTACCTCACTTAAGGTCTAAAGTGCTCTCCATTATATAAAAGTTGTTTTGAAAAATCTTTGAGGCCCAGGAATTTCTGATACCTCTGGGCTTTATCTCGTACAAATTAATTCTCTTTTGCCCCTCTTTTGTTTACACAGTCCTCTCAACACACCACTGCAGTGCTTGGATGTGGCCAACTGTTGCCTTAACCGAGTGGACATGACATATCTGTCAAACAGCCTTCACAGCGAGTTCCTGGTCAGTCTGGACATCAGTGGACACGACATCTTCAGCTCTTTCTCCTCCTGTTTCGACAAACTGCTCGGCCGCTGCTCAGCCACATTGACCAACCTGACAGTAGAAGAGTGCAACATCGAGGACGAGCACATGGATGCCTTCACTCACTCTCTGGCTCGCTGTCAGATGCTGGAGGAGCTCAAACTCCTGGGAAACCCTCTGACCTCTGCAGCTCTATGCAGATTATTCTCCATGCTATCTGCAGGCTTTCCTAAGTTAAAATACATAGAGGTGCCGGTTCCCCGGGAGTGCTACTCAGAGGATGTCACTTACCCTCTGGAGGATTCAGACCTCCTGGTGTACAACAATGAGCTGTTTCAGGAAGTGATGGCCCAGCTGAGGGGGATTCTGGAAGGAGCAGGGAGAGGGAGTGTGGAGGTGTGCACCCCACTCATGGGGGCATATGACCCAGATATAAATGAAACCAGCAATGAGCTGTCAGTGTCCATGTTGCTGTCTTTTAACAACGTCATTGGGGACTTTATTGGTAGCATAACTGAAGTGGACAACAGGAGATCACAGGCTCAGAAAAATGATTAGTAGATTTGCCTGTGGAGTGGTCAAGTGCACAGAAAAGGGATATGAAGCCAGATGGTTGAAATTAATCTAAACATTTATGGAAAGCAGTTCTGAGTCCTTAACCCTTGCGGAAATTATTTTTTGCCAATGAGCGAATCACTCCCGAAAAGGTCTTCCTTGTAAAGGCTGTGTCATTAATTCGTACTATAATAGGCCATGATTTAGTTCTAAAGAGCGTTTTTAAGTTTGAAACAGAGAAAAACGCAAATTGTAATACAAAGTTTTAAAGTTATTTTTTTGTTACTAGAAAAATAAATGACAATTTCTGAACTGTCCTTTGTTTTAATAGTGATGACGGTTAGATTTGGTTAGGTCAGAGTTGAGAAACACAAAAAGTCTTGCTCTTTATGTATGACTGAAGACAAAACCTGAATAGAGTTATAGTAGACATATTTTATTAACACCATATACATGGTTTTTAGGTCTAGAAGTTACCTCAACTGCAGATCATTGTTTTCTGTTCAGCACCTGCTATAGTCTGTCAGCAGAATATATGTGCAGTGCAGATAGATGTGGTAACTGTAGATGATGGTAGATACTTGAAGTTTTTTAAAGATTCATTCTAACTTGTATTTATCATGTCTATATTCTTGTTTAAATGCTGTACATAACTGGATTTGTTAATGTTAACAGCATTACTTTGAAACAATCAGAATAGCAGGTATGCCTGTAATGGTTTCACGTTGTCATACCAATAAATCAATCTTCCAAATAATGCAGGCTACTATCCATTTTATTTAAAAAATAACACTCAGACAACTACCAAAATTTACAACTTCTTTAATGGGCAATGTTTTATATAGGTAAGATTTTATTTTAAATACAACACCATAGGGACAATCATGCACAGACTGAGGAGAAGGACTTCAGAACCATTTAGTTCTTCATCCACTCCTCCTTTTCTTTCCTCTCCTGGATCACCTCCTTCAGGTATGGCGACAGGTACTGGACATCCTAAAAGGAAAAGGTAAGACAAATAAAATCAGGATTTATCATTATCAAAGGACTTATCATTTTTTGGTTGGATAGGTGAAGTAAATAATCATTCAAGAATATCCAAACCCTATAGTTTTTTGTTCCCTTTTCTACTTACTAAAGCCTTCCCCCCCCATCTAGCTACAAATGGATTTAGCCGACATGTCTGTAGTAGGTCAAGTGTGTAATACAAGATTTAAGGAAAATGCTGCAGCTATCAGCGTGTACTATTTAAAACTAAATACTTATCAGTGGGGAAATCAATGCCACATAAAAGTGTCTTGACATTAAACTATACTTTAACCCATAACAAAACAACATTTAATACGCTTATTGCACCTCTTCAAATTTTGTCCACTGTTCTTTAGGGAGGATCTGCTGCTTCATGGAGAGATCCAGAGCTCTCTTCATCCTGAACACCCTGTCATTGTACTGGTTCTCTGGTATCCTCCTCAGAGCCTCCGCCACATCCGAATCCTCGTAGAGCGTGTCATCACGCATTAAACCTGGCAGAGAAAACATGCAATGCTTTTAAAATGGCCTACAGTATTCTGACACAATGATGTCCCCCCCTGTACATTTAAAACAAGTATGTTTATACTCTGAATATCTGAAATATTGACTTACCAAGCTTGTTGAAGCCGGCCAAGTTGTAATACCATTTGCGGAACCCGATTAGGAGCCTGCCAGTTGCCACTGTGAACACAACAAAGAAAACAGAATTTTTCACAAACTTTGATTTAAAGAAGAACATAATGGCAGGTTTAAGGCTGTGGTAAGCTTTGAGTTAATGTGCTCTAGGGCTGCAACCACTAGTTATTTCCATTATCAATTAAATATGTATGCTATTTAATGTTTAATGTATGTGTAACCCTCTGTAAAGCACATGTCTAAATAACGCTTTACAAATAAACTTCCATAGCCATCACTGAATATTAATTTACGTTTCAATGATGACACTCAACTTTGACTAACAGGTTATTAACTGTGTTAAAACTATCCTATCTTATTAAGACAATAGGTAATCGATGACCAACAATAACGTAAGATAATTTGCCCTTCTACGATCACTAACATCTTCAAGTGCATTGTAAAGACAGCTACACAACAGTGGCTGAAATGCTAAAAAGCTAACCTTAGCTGACCCCAGTATAGATGTTACAGCAAAACAACTAACAACGCGATAACAGCTGCTTGTTGAGGCAGTAGTAAACGTCTAAGCACTGTAACGACAGCAGAACGAGTGTCTAGTTGGTAAATACATGTATACATATGTCAATGTGATCAGCATTAGCAGTTAGCGCTATGCTAACTTTAGATAACACTTAGCCTCAGTTAGCACGGGGACACTAGAGGACACACACAAGTCAAACGCGTCAAAAGGCGAATACAGCTAAACAAAACCAGCACCACACAATATAGTCTGCTCAATACAATATGCACAACGTAATGACAGTGTAACACACAATTTAGCTTAAGTTAAATCACAAGTAAGAATATAAAAAGTGCTGTTGATTTACCCGGTGCCCTCGACGCCATTTTTACCACTAAGACCTAAGATGGACCGCGGTGCGTTATGGGTAGTGATCATTCATGCCAATGGGAAGTTGCGCAACTTTACATTACTTTTTTTTACTGCTTTATTACAAAACCTTGCTGAGGCTACGGGGTGAGTACCCTAGACCATAAAATAAAATAATATTTAAAAATAATATATTATCCATATATCATAAGTCTTGAAGGCTGAAAAGACGTGTTGCATTTATAAACACTTTAAAAACGAGTTTTGCCATTAAAAAAACAACAGAGAAACAACACCATCGTATAATATTAATAAATGCACAAAGTTATTGTGCAAATTATTTTCAAAAATGTACAGTTTAAGGACAGCTACATATTAAGTGCATGGAAGTTTCATCATCAATCCCACAGAAAAAGCAATTAATATCCGTGTATTTCTTGGTGTTAGCCAGTAATGCTTTGATGGATAGCATCAATGGAGAGGTATAAAGCAGAGATCTTGAGGTTTTTGTGATAGTTTTTCTTGAAGATACGGTATATTTCCATCAGACATAGGACCTTAACCCAGTAATGGATTACATAGGGAACGATTTTTCAATTTCTAATTACTGATTTTCAGTTGGATCTTCGAAACATATTTCTGGAAATACATTTGTTTTAAAAAACATGATTTGTTAATATATATTTTTCAATCCTAATTTCATCAGCAACACTTGCTCATTATTTTTCCAAACTTTACGTCATGATTTGAATGAAAGTGATATAGAGTTAGAGCTGTTACAGTGGAAGTCTATCCAAAAGTGAAATGTAGTACAACTCCTTTATGTAAATATATGTAGCCACACCAAAATGTTAAAACACCAGATACAAGTAAGAGGCCTATATATTCAAAATCTTATTTAAGTTGTAACAGGTTTATTAATTTAAAAAAAATAGCATCAATATTAACCTCAAATAGTGAAAAAGTAGTTATACATTTTATTAATTGGCCAGCATTCCTGACACTGACATGTTATGCTTTTCAGCACCAATATGTCAGGTAGCCTACAATATACAGCATAACAATGCTTCATTCTTTAAACACTGGTTTTATGTTTTGTATGCAATATCTAAATGTTCAGAGACTATGCTGTCAGAGAAATGCAGTGGTGTCAAAATAACAATATTTCACTTTACATTTTGTATTGGAGCAGAAGATGGTCACATTTCAACAATCCACTCTCAATTTTTACTAACATTGTGTACATTTATTCAACATTGCATTTACAAAGACGTTTTATTCCAACTCAGTTGATCACAAGCCTTCATGTCTGCATGCATTTGACCTTACAGTATTTATTCTGTGCGCTTGATCGTCCATTTTCTGAAGAATCACAGTGTCTTTTGGAACAAAGTAAAATCTTCCAATGTGGCAAGAGCCAACTCAGTGCAAAAAATGTCATTTGGCAAAATCACCAGACGTTCCAGGGAGATGTAGTTGGGCAGGTTTGGGTCATACTGAGCCTTTCCAAGGTACACGAGGAACTGGTGGCGCTCTCTGATACGCATGTACTTGCAATTCAGGACCTAAGTGAAGATATATCAGATATTAACATTATAATACTGAATATGCAAAACAAATTAGTTCACATTTGTTTTTGTTTTTAAAAATCAACAACCAAAATCTTTCATTATACCTGTGGAAACTTGGCGATCAGGTCGTGGGGCACCTTCATGGTATTGTGGACGAAGTCAAATATTTTGGTCAGCTTAATTTTGTTTGCGGTCAGAACTTTAGGGACTGTAACAACTATGTGTTGGATCTCATTTTCCTTAAAGCCGAGCTCCATTTCACACAACTGTGGAAAACATTTTTAAAAAGTAATTCAAACACTGCACTCCACAGTTACTCAATGATGTTATATAATAATGTATTTTGTCCTCCAGTACCTTCAGATTTTCTTTAACAGGCTCCAGACTGCCACAAAGTAATCTGGGTAGACGAGTTAAAATGTGCCGCGTCTGGAGAGAAAAACAAAACAAGCTATGAAATGCTATTTTCTTTCTTACAGGCAAAGTCAATTTAATTTTGTGAAAGAAATGTAGCTGACGTACATTAGAAGCACTGAGTTTGAGTCTCTGCTGATAGAAGCCCAATCTGTTGTCCAGCCTCTTCACAGTGAAGTTCAGTATATATGGAGCTCTGGACACCATGGATGCAACATTCTCAGAGCTGAACTTCTGTGACTTGAGAAAGTTCACCCTTTGAAATACGAAAAAAGAAACAAGCTGATGACAGGTACACCAAGAGAGCAGGAAAATTATCTGACATAAAATGTCTACAGTATACACCGCCCTAAAACATTTCCAAATGTTTTTTATGCATCCTTGTATTGTAATATATTGTAATAAATGTATTTCTGTATAATTGAAACGTGAGGTTATTTTGTATTGTAAATCCCTATTGGATACAGTTGCGTTGCTCCAGTAAACTTCTCTCATCAGTCTGATTTCATTTTGTATGAAATATTTTGAAAATATAAATGAGTGTAATGTTCCCTTTTGGTCACCTGGATTGCAGGTTTTCCAAACCCTCAGTGAGAATGAAGGGGTTTTGCGTGATGATTTCGCCAAAGTGAGAGTCGTCCACCCCGATATCTTTGAGGAACAGCAGCCTTGGCGCCACATCTGTGTTGAAGTCGAGCTTCAGTAACATGGAGCCCACGTTAGGCCTTTGTTCAAGCTTCCACAGATGTACACCTGCAATAAGAGGATGAATGATCACAAACGTGTAGCTGACAGATATGGTTTTTAGATTTTAGGTTTCCTGTACCACAGTATAGCTCAATATGAGTTAAATTTGCAGATGTTGTTAACAATATTTTTGAAAGACTGCTGGTTAATTACCCAGCTGTACCAGTTTGCTGAGCGTCTCAGACTTGTCGACATAGTCTTTTAGAGAGGTGGAGGCAGCGGGGATGTCAGAAGGAACCGTTATACTGACAGCCTCTTCCACACTGATCACCTCTAATGCTGAAACCTCAGTAGCAGCATCCAGATCTGGTAAATGAAGAAAAAAGACAGAACAACGTATTCAACTCCCTCATTAAAATCAAATTCTTAAGTTAAGTGAACAGGGTTTAATGCAAATGAATGTACCTAATGGCGTTTCCGTCACGGACACAGCATCTCTGATTGGCAACAGGGGGCTCTTGTATGCTACAACATCAGCTGTAGAGGTTTCTTCAACAGCCTTATTTTCCAAAGCCTCAGTTGCCAGATGTTTGGAAGCTAAGTCACTGTAACGGAACATTGGTTGTTTCCATCTCGGTCTCGTCTGGGTTGTTTTGTGATTCCCCTTGTTAAGTGAGCATCCATTTAGGATTTTGCTGGATCCCCTTGGAACTGTAATGCAATGTCGAACTTGAGAGTTATACTGCCAGGTGCGAGCCACTGCCTTGGAGCAGAGAAGATTCCTGCCTTGTAGACAGAGCTGTGTACAGGATGAAGCCATAGCGAATCTGCAAAGGAACTATTTTTTAGTTTTTCTGTCAAGTATATTGAATAACTTTAACATTTAAGTATTATAAACAGGTAAGAGATTGACAACATACTATCCACAGTATATTATACAACGGATCAGGTTGTGAATAGCTTAGTCTTATAGGTGTCATAATGATGGAATAAATGACTGCATGGCTAACAGGTAACTTTATACGAAGACATTGTTTTACTTACATATATTGCAAGTACAGTATACATTCTGATTAAACTTACTTTTGCAAATGCATAACGACTTTACAAAATGTTTATCATTTCTATTTTCCAATAAAATAATTAAATAGCAGTATAGTAATTGCTAAATCAAACGCATATAGATGTTGCCATTTCTGCAAGGTCATATTGTTTGTAACTCAATATGTATATTTTAGTTTTTAACCTCATGCGTATGTTTTTCTAGTGGCTTCCTAATTTAGCTGTTCATGGGTGTGATGGCGTGTACAAATAAACACGGTGTCATTCATATTGATAGAAGTGTAGGAATAAATCACCTGCACAATTTGAGATGTGTTGATGCAGGTAATGTTAAGATATAAAACACACGTTTTAGACTGGATTGTTGATATAAGAGGCTAAGTTTGAAAGCTAGCAGGCTATTAATACGCCTCTTTGGGTCTTAGGGAGCCACCAAAGCCAACATATTATTTTAGATGAACTTTTTACTCACAAATTTTGTATCTTCAAGCCAGCTATCTCACTCACCCTGCTGTCCCAAAGTCATCCGTTATCAACAACGCGTGTGTGACTTTACCGGAAGACCCACCGGAAGTGTCACTCTGTGGGATGTACCACAACGAAATATTTTGGGGGCCACCAAACTCACTTAATATACATAGATCGATTAAAAGGCAAATATATTTCAAAAGGGGAATGAAAGTTATACAATTGAAAAGTTTCTGTCTTGCAGGATCTTATCATTTGTTTTTGGTTTAAACTACAACGTGAATCTTCCTATGGTATTTTCAAATATAAACCGCCTCACTTGCTTAATGGTTCAGTCCATCTACATTGTTCCTGCTAAACAGCATCAACTTGTCTATCTGCTTTTCAAACTTCTAGTATTAAGGCGTCACAATTAAGGAAATAGCCAACAACTACGATATGCCGGTCGCCGTGGCTCCAAAAACACACCGGGAGGATGATGTCAACTATAACTTACATTTCAGAATGATAAACGAGCAACAAGTGGACGATATCTGCCTTGATTTCTTCTACAAACCACACACCATCACACTCCTGACAGTCACTGTGCTCAGCTTGATGTACTTTGCGTTTACAAGGTAAATTACAGTGTGTAATATCATGTAATGTTATATCCACAGAGGAAGATAAGCTTGGGATTGTTAACTTTTGATACTGTTATGAAACAGGGATGATGAGCACTCTGACAACAACCTCCGAGTTGGTCTTTTGGTGGTTGTCTCCTTCTTCTTGGTCATCAGTATCCTGGCCTTTCCTAATGGTAAGTTTTATCTGTAATTTAACCTACATTGAAAGCAGCAATAAATGGTATGCTATTAGAGTATAGTATGTCTTGTCTCCTGCACTGTAGTTCAAAGTCTACTGAGATAAATCTGCAACTATGGGTGTTGATTTAGTCATTTTTCAAGCACAGATACAAAATATTCTCTGCATAGCTTCGGAAATGTTAGGATTGGCAGCCTTCTTAAAATCTTATGTGATGGCAAATTGAATATTTGAATATTTCTGGGTGTTGGACTTTTAGTTTCACTATTCAAGCTGTTCGAACTTGTCACCAAGGACATTGGCTACTTGTCTTTTGTGGGAAAGGTACGGTATAAGGTATTGAATAATGTGTCTTTAAAAACACACACACATAACTTTCAAAACATTTTTGAATGGTCAGCACTATTCAAACATAAAAAATAAAATGAGTGTTCAAGTTTTTGAAAAAGTTTAAGTCTAAAATGAAGTATTTAGAATAACAAATCAAGTATGATTTGAACAGAAAGTGTAGCCTAAATATCAGGTTGTTGACATTCTTTTTTTTGCCATGTCGCCTGACCTTGGTGGACTTTGAGTTGAGCAAATGTGCTTTTTCTAGGAATAGTGCAAACACACTAAAAGTCACTTCCCGGGTGTTCTTTTTTCTTCATCAGGACCTTTTACCAGGCCACACCCTGCAATATGGCGAATGGTGTTTGGTGAGTGTTGTCGTAGCAACTTAAAATCAGCTGTTATCTAGAGAAAGTGATGAGTTAATATGCAAAACAACGCTATATTCATATAAAGCTCTTTAAGATCTTTAATGCATGCACTCTCTGAGAGGTCTGTGAGGCTTAGCTTTTTAAAGGTTGGTAGTCACATAAACCCTTCATAAGACAACAAAGCATCTGTTAACACAGGATTTTACAGCAATGTCAGGATACCTTCCAGGAAAAAGATTACATTACATTAAGATTACACTTATTTAAATGCTTTAATTCTATAAAATAGCTTGGATCTGGGTTAGATATGTTTTGATCCTAACTATCTCCTCTCCTCTGTAGGCCTCAGTGTTCTGTACTTCCTGTTTCTTGTCTTCCTCCTCTTCCTCAACTGGGACCAAGTAAAGTTACTGATGTACTGGCTGGACCCAAATCTGCGCTATGCCCAGCGGGAAGCAGATATTATGGTGAGGATATTTTGAAAATGTCATCTTGATCAGACTCAGTTCACAGTAAATTCAATTCTTATGTTTAAAGATGTCAGGATCAATGGAAGGATTAAGTATGTATATTTCTTGTATATAGATGTACAGGAAATATTTACCAAGGCCTCGGCCTTTCACCCAGTTTATCAATCCCTCCCGTCGTTCAGGCATGCGACCTCAGGAGGCAACTCTCTCTCCTTGAGAATAGTTTTGTCTAGAATTAGATAAATACTTGGGATTTGTTGAGAGAGCTTAGAATTGGCTGGGCAGGAGCGGTACCTTTTCGTTGCTGCAGCAAATCTCTTTTTCAATTCTCCGGCCGTAACTTCCAATAAACTTCCAAGCGCTTCTTATCGTTTAGTCACTTTTCCCTTACAGGAATATGCTGTGAACTGTACAGTGATAACATGGGAGCGGATCCTGACCCACTTCGACATCTTTGCATTGGGTCACTTTGCAGGCTGGGCCGTGAAGGCTGTGCTCATCCGCAGCTATGGCCTCTGTTGGACCATCAGCATCACCTGGGAGCTCACTGAGGTAAAATGCATGTTTAAGATGTGAACCAAAACAGAAATTTAGTTCACAAGGTCATTAAAATGTTCTGCGCATAACAAGCGCTGTCGCCTTGGCTGCTGCCAATTATTGAATGGGGAGCTTAGATTATAGAATTTAGACACCGGATTTATTCATCATAGAATCAACTAATGGATCCTGAGGACAACAATGTTCTAAAATCATCCAAATATCAGACTATAGAAGGCTTCAATGGGTTTATTAAATAAGATTAAGGTCCACAGTGCATTATGAACATTACAGTACTTGAATAGACTACAGAAGTTTAACAGTCGTATAGCCTGTGGGATAACACTGTCCCTGAGTCTGTTGGATGTTGTCCCTCTTTTAAAATCTCCTTCACAACATATATATATTTTTATGTTCACGCTGCTTTCAATTTTTTCTCCACAGTTGATATTTATGCACCTGCTGCCGAACTTTGCGGAATGCTGGTGGGATCAGGTCATTCTGGACATCCTGTTGTGTAATGGAGGAGGCATCTGGATTGGTATGACCGCCTGCCGATACCTGGAGATGAGAACCTACCACTGGGCCAGCATCAAGTCAGTTTGGCTGTTGTTCTTAGGCTTCGACTTTTATCTTTCCTTTAATCTGTCCTCAAAACACTTAAAGTGCCTTTTTAAAAGTATATGGTTTAATTAGTAGCTATAGCTTTTGTTATGTTGTTTACTTTTGATACAGCTACAAAATCGGAAGTCCCAAATTCTTAGATAGTTTGTGATTCTAAAGCTCTGTGTATTAAGTTTGATACAAGATTACATTTGTATGTATCTCAGTATCCTCTAAAGTCCACATATTTTGTTCAGGGAAATCCACACCACCACAGGAAAGATAAAGCGAGTGGTTCTCCAGTTCACACCAGCCAGTTGGACTTACGTGCGCTGGTTTGACCCAAAGTCCTCCTTTCAAAGACTGACTGGCATCTATATCTTTATGATCCTCTGGCAGGTACTGTGCTGTATTCCTTGATATTTGACTTCCTTTTTAGATTTTCTGCACTGTAGGAGCTGTATCTGTAGATTATCAATTCATTCAAAAAGCTCCCCATTTGTTAGTTATCCTGCTGCTCACTCATGGCAGCAAATGTACAAAGTATCCATAAGAAATCTCTTAATCGTGTCTGTCTTACTTCCTTTATCTTCACAGCTGACAGAGTTAAACATGTTCTTCCTGAAGCACATATTCGTCTTCCAGGCGTCTCACGCTTTTAGCTGGTGTCGCCTTATTGTCCTTGGAGCCATCACTGCACCCACTGTTCGGTATGTTCAGCCTTCAATTACACCAATGTACAACAAAAGTCTGGAAACAATGTTTAGGGTAGTATTTCATGCTGGTGTTACAAAATAAAGTGGCAGCTATTGGCAGATTTTTGTCTGACATTTAAAACAAGTATTTTTGAGAAAACTCAAAATGCTTACTATGTTCTTGATAAGTGAAACTGTCTTATTTTCTTCAACCTTTTTCAGACAATATTATGCATACCTGACTGACACTGAGTGTAAAAGAGTTGGCACACAATGCTGGGTGTTTATGTAAGTATATTTTGTCTTATCACTTAGAAACAAGCTGCATTAAGTGTAACCCCCGTAAACACTTAAAAGGACAGGGTCCAACAGGGTGAAAGAAGGGCTTTTGCCGCAGAGCAAGTTCAAATACAATGGCTTTTTATTGGTAGCCTACTGAATTATAAAACCACAGTTTTGATATCAATTTGCTTTAACACGTAGGTAAATAAAACTGTCTATTTTCAGTTGCAGACTTGCAGGCAGTTCTTCCATTATATTTTTAATAGGACTTCATAATAATAATAGTTTTCCTCTTTAATCTTTTTATTGTACCATACCATATTTTGGGTCAAGTTCTCTTGTATCTGCCTGCCTGTAAAATTGCAACTTTGTAGTTTTACAACTGATAGCAGTAGTCTCGTAAGTAGAGTGACAATGAACTTTGTCCAGTATACTGTGTCATATTTTCCTTTGATCTTGTCGACATATACCACCAAAATAAAGGGTCTATGCCCAGGCTGGATGGCCATCCCTGTTTTCACACTTTATTTCATGCACTGAATAATTCCTGAAAAGTGGGAACAGCTAAGTCAAATGTGTAGACTTCCACACTGAAACCATCGCTATGTTGGTCACATGCCCACAAGGCTTATTCAGGGCAGATGACAGACAAATGGTTAATGTTTAAGATAAGATACCTCTATTAATCCCTGTGGGGAAATTTTGATATGAAACACAAATTGAAATTAAAATTCTAAAACAATATATACAGATAAGTAACGGTTTTAAAACAAACTGTTAGAACAGAGAATAGACAGGTTTTATATTCCTCTTTTTTACAGTGTACTTCTAGCAATCAATTTAAATTCATAACGTAGTGTAGTTATTGACCTCACCTGAGACTCAAAGCTGCATTTGCCCTCAATCGGCTCCAGTTTCCATAGCAACGAGACAGGCTCCCGCCGTCTGCATGACACACATAACATTGATCAAGGCTCTCTTGTTCAGCCTTTACAATTGAGTTGCATTTCCCACAGCAGCAGTATGGTGGGGGAATATTGTTATGGGTATGAACGGTGAGGGAGCAATAACAAAAAGCACATTGATCTGCCGCAAGGTTTATTCATCCGGACACTCCACTGCAATGTAATGGTGCTGCCATGAGAGGGGGCCATTGTTGAATACATACACTTTCAGAGTAACCATACCGTTTATCATATATTTCCCTTTAGTGCCATCTCTCTCCTGGAGGCGCTTGTTTGTGTGAAATTTGGTAACGACTTGTTTTCCAAGACACAAGTTCGCTATGTGTTCCTGTGGCTGCTGATTCTGGTAAGAAAAATAAGAGTGCATATATGTGTGTGGACTTCTGTCAGTCCAAACTAGATGCATCATGATTATACAACTATATTTCCAGTGCAAAGACTATAACTGAGATGCCTTTATGTACATTTTCATAAAGGGGAAACCAATCTTAATGATTTAGATTTTAGATTTAGATTTAGATTTATTGTCCCCAGGGGGAAATTAGTTTTCACAGCACTGTACACAGTATACATACAAACAAACAACAAACCATAACACACAAAATGTTTAACACATGATGTTTATTACACACCTTCATGGACAACTATTGAAAGTCGCTGAATTTCATGCCTTTCCTGTGTTTCTTGTTTCTGAGTACAGTTGTTTTGTAACAGTCAAGTGTGTCAAGAGATCTGACGCATGTTTTAAAGCTGACTTGGTTGCTTAACGCAGCTGCATATTTTCTGTTAAGGTTGCTGCTCATCAGTTTATCACAATGTTTGACCCCTTCAAACAGCCCAACGATGAAGCTATTTCCATTCCTGCTAGCTTGTTCACATGCAAATCAAGTGTGGTTATACAGTGGGGCAAAAAAGTATTTAGTCAGCCACCAATTGTGCAAGTTCTCCCATTTGAAAAGATGAGAGATGCCTGTAATTTTTATCATAGGTATACCTCAACTATGAGAGACAAAATGAGAAAAAAAATCCCGAAAATCACATCGTAGGATTTTTAATGAATTAATTGGTAAATTCCTTGGTAAAATAAGTATTTGGTCACCTACAAACAAGCAAGATTTCTGGCTCTCACAGACCTGTAACTTCTTCTTTAAGAGGCTCCTCTGTCCTCCACTCGTTACCTGTATTAATGGCACCTTTTTGAACTCGTTATCAGTATAAAAGACACCTGTCCACAACCTCAAACAGTCATACTCCAAACTCCACTATGGCCAAGACCAAAGAGCTGTCAAAGGAGAACAGAGACAAAATTGTAGACCTGCACCAGGCTGGGAAAACTGAATCTGCAATAGGTAAGCAGCTTGGTGTGAAGAAATCAACTGTGGGAGCAATTATTAGAAAATGGAAGACATACAAGACCACTGCTAATCTCCCTCGATCTGGGGCTCCACGCAAGATCTCACCCCGTGGGGTCAAAATGATCACAAGAACGGTGAGCAAAAATCCCAGAACCACACGGGGGGACCTAGTGAATGACCTGCAGATAGCTGGGACCAAAGTAACAGAGGCTACCATCAGTAACACACTACGCCGCCAGGGACTTAAATCCTGCAGTTCCAGACGTGTCCCCCTGCTTAAGCCAGTACATGTCCAGGCCCGTCTGAAGTTTGCTAGAGGGCATTTGGATGATCCAGAAGAGGATTGGGAGAATGTCATATGGTCAGATGAAACCAAAATAGAACTTTTTGGTAAAAACTCAACTCGTCGTGTTTGGAGGAGAAAGGATGCAGAGTTGCTTCCAAAGAACACCATACCTACTGTGAAGCATGGGGGTGGAAACATCATGCTTTGGGGCTGTTTTTCTGCAAAGGGACCAGGACGACTGATCCGTGTAAAGGAAAGAATGAATGGGGCCATGTATCGTGAGATTTTGAGTGAAAACCTCCTTCCATCAGCAAGGGCACTGAAGATGAAGCATGGCTGGGTCTTTCAGCATGACAATGATCCCAAACACACCACCAGGGCAACGAAGGAGTGGCTTCGTAAGAAGCATTTCAAGGTCCTGGAGTGGCCTAGCCAGTCTCCAGATCTCAACCCCATAGAAAATCTTTGGAGGGAGTTGAAAGTCTGTATTGCCCAGCGACAGCCCCAAAACATCACTGCTTTAGAGGAGATCTGCATGGAGGAATGGGCCAAAATACCAGCAACAGTGTGTGAAAACCTTGTGAAGACTTACAGAAAACGTTTGACCTCTGTCATTGCCAACAAAGGGTATATAACAAAGTATTGAGATGAACTTTTGTTATTGACCAAATACTTATTTTCCACAATCATTTGAAAATTAATTCTTTAAAAATCCTACAATGTGATTTCCTGGATTTTTTTTTCTCATTTTGTCTCTCATAGTTGAGGTATACCTATGATAAAAATTACAGGCCTCTCTCATCTTTTCAAATGGGAGAACTTGCACAATTGGTGGCTGACTAAATACTTTTTTGCCCCACTGTATATATTTCTGATCATCATTTTATGTTTTCTCATGCCCCTGAGGGTAAAAAACAGAAAGAAATGTTTGACTTTTATGTTTTCTCTTGTACATTTCAGGCCCTCATCACACTTCTATGTCTATATGGGATGATGTGGTACGAGCAAAAGAAAATTAAGGTGAGATATTTCGTTTTTTTATTTGGAGATTAATTTACTTGTACTGTTTTGAGGGTAAATCTAGTAAAGCTGACTAATTGTAGTTTAAGTAAACTCCACAACAAACCCTTTTTAGTTCAGTCTGACTCCTGCTAAAATAAATTCTGTTATTACTATTTACACTTTGCTTGTCCTAGAGTCTGTTAATCGCTATGGTGTTTCTTTTTTGCTATATAGTTACTCTTTCATCCTTGTTTACTAATCTAATCTAAATCTCCTTTTGTTTACAGAGCATTTCTGTACAAAGTGAAGACCACGATGACAGCAGTGTTGACGAGTCTTGCGGTGTCATCCCAGTTGGTGTTGCAGGTTAGTCACATTAAAGGCATATTGGTGACAACTCTTCTTTAAACTCCATCCCAAATATAAAGCATACTTTGTCTGTTTTCCTTCATAGCTGAAAAGGATTCATTGAGTTTACAACCAACAAAACTGAGGGAAGCTTCTCTGAGGAACAGATTTGTGAATGAACATGGAGGAAAGGAACAATAAACAAGAGCACTTTTAATTCCTCTATGAAAGGGTGAAGGGTGGAACCAACAAGGGCAATAAAGTTTGCAAATAAATGTACTAAATACATGTTATAAAAAATGCTTCCTAGGGGTAGGAGCGCAGACTCTAAAACAAATTCACACCAACAAGCCTTTATACAATCGGGTCAAAGGTGCAACACCATTTAAAGCGGAGGCAGCATTTACATATCTTAATACTGAATGAAAAGCACGTAATTGGTCTTGCAATTATTTCAACCAGACTCAATCAAGCAGAGAACATGCACTGGATTTTGAATGAAGAAAACTGCCTTTTTTTTTTTTACCTATACACTAGAAGGCTAGCCTCTTCCAACACACAACATGTTCTTCATAACATTACTAAACATTGTTTGGACACTTTGCCCTGTGGGAAATGTAATGTCCAGTCAGGGAAATGTTTATGCCTATGATATACTAGGACTTTCTTTTGCACCTAACCTCTGTAACTCTTTTTTTTAATACGACTGTCTACCAGATGTAATGCCTTGCTAGAAACATAAAGAGCACAACGTTGTGTAAGACATTCCATTTGGTGATGAGTTTTTGTTAAACTTTTTGGATTTGATATATTTGTGTATGTATGTAATCATTTCTAAAATCAACCACTATTAACACTGATTTGTAATGCAGTTGTAGATACACTACTATTTTCTTTTCTTCAATCATATTTATATCAGGAGAGATGTTTTTGTGTACTTTGAATGAAAAGTAGAACCAAGTGTTACTAGACCAACTTTAGTGTTTTCATGTTACCCTTTTTAACTTCAAATGATGTGATATTGAACTGTTGACATTAGTGTATGTTTGTTATTAGATTTTATGATAGGTGTGCTAAGAAAATACTGTGACATTTAATGTAAAAGCACTGTGGTAATATTAAATAGCAGATAATACGCACTAATGAAATTATCTTTTTCACAGGCGTTTGAGTCTTTTAGTGGTCGAAATGAACGTGATATTAATATAACAGTTAGTGAGTAGTCCATAAAATATGTTTTTAATATTATTGAATGATGCAATAAAATTCCTATTTGATATCATAGTGTGTTTTCCAACTTCCTATTTGTCAGCTTTTTGAATTTATATTTAGGTTTAAAAATCCCATTCTTTTTTGTTATGCCTCAGTGATTATAGTCCTTTTGCTGTCTACAAAGCTTGAGGTGTCAGACTGACTACTGTATTTAATTGAAATTGTTGATTGTGTAACTTCTAATAAACTAATTGTTTCCACTGATCATATATTTGTATGGTTGGGTTGGCTTTTATTTTAACCCATTATGAAATGACCACATATCGTTTATATTCATTAAAAGAAATGACAAAAGGTATGCAATCAATGCATATAGGAACATTTACATCCCATTCCACATGAGACATAAAATACAAAGATTAGCTATATAAAATGTTAATACATGAAACTAACCCAAACATTGAAACAAATGATTGATAAAGCAATGGTTAGTTTTAAAAACACTGAATTGGTTAAATTTCTCCTTGAAATATAACGGGATATTTAGGATATTTGGATTTCTTGAAGCTATCAAGGGTTGAGTTTCACTATAGTGATGATGGCTGGGGTCCTGATACATTCTGCATAGTGAATCAATCAAGAATTTTGTTAATGTAGGTAAAACATCAACCATTAGGTCCATGTTTTGTCTTCTAAAAAAACTGCGTTTTTGCTATTTAAACATTCCATGACTTATTTGAAAAACAAATCAGTATGGCAGATACAATATTTTAAAAAATAACATGATTTCAAATTGTTCAGTCAAATTACACAAAATAACCCTATGATAAAGCCATGTGGAAACACGTTCTGTCAAACCTTTCCTCTTTGTTACGTTCAGTTACTACATTTCCCAGAGTTCTTTTGTGTGTGGCCGCTTTACTGGATGACAGCTATCCGGCGCCGAAACACCGATAGACACTCAGACGAAAGAGCCATGGCGGCGACGGGTGGAGGGAAAATTAGAAGCAGGAGATATCACATCGCCTCTAAACCTTACGCCAAGAGTAAACA
The DNA here is from genome assembly GCF_036324505.1 of Eleginops maclovinus. Classification (NCBI taxonomy): domain Eukaryota; kingdom Metazoa; phylum Chordata; class Actinopteri; order Perciformes; family Eleginopidae; genus Eleginops; species Eleginops maclovinus. The sequence goes on from NC_086361.1 coordinate 14,358,899, forward strand.
GGTAAACCGAGTTAAAGTGCTCGTATATAAGGCCAGTGTCGATGACGTTATGGTGATTGCAGTGCCATTATGTCTTAGCTCTTGTTTTTGTTTTGTTAGAGAGATTTTATGGCCTGCTGTTAGCGCTCGTGGCCTCCACGCGCTGCTAGCATGTAAAGGAAAGGCTAGTGAGTTGGCTTACAGGTTAGCAAAATGAGACGGACTTGACAGGTCAAATCACGGCACAGTGAGTCGTTTAGACTAGTTACTCAGAATTTGGTCAAGTGCAACTGCACACATTATGCGTTGGGGTGTCCAACGTCAGCCCTATTAGCAAGTTATTAGCTGCTAGCTAAGTTAGCAAATAGCAAAGAAGTAGATTACAAGTGTTAGCCAATGTGGCTGATGCTAGCTAGCTAGCAGGCTAGCATTAGCGAGCAGCGCATTGTTGTCTTCGCTTCTTACGTTTTTAAGGCATTACAGCATCACAGGGAGAAGTGACATTGTGATGAACTACACCCGTCCATAGCTACAGGTAGCAGCATTGCATGTAGTCACATTTTAAGATTGTGTTTGTTTTTAGTCTGCCGGGAATCATTTTGGCTGTTAGGCTAGCTCACGTTAGCCGAATCTCCAGCCAGTTGGATTGCGCAGGAAGCATTGGCTGAATCCACATGGCTTCATGAGGGGACTCTACTTGCCGCCTGGACATCAGCTAGTGTTATTCTTTAAACTGCATTTTATTGTTAACAGTGGGCAAGATGTGTCTGGATTTATACATGGCAGATTCAATTAACTGTGTGACACTCCTTACGCATAATATTGGGAGGTTGTTGTCATTAATGCCAGTTTATTGGGGTATTTATCCGACTGGAGAGACATCGTAACTGAAAGCTTTTTTTAAGCGACCAGGGAGTTTATTGACAATAGTTTTACTAGTGAAAGGCGTTTTCATGATCATTATGATTAGATATAGGGTTATCCAGTAGATACACTCAATATTTGAAGTTTTTACGATTTAAAGATTTTCAGTTATTGTATTTATTGGCAGTGTTGGTTTTGCAATCTAGGTACACCATTTTTGGTCTACCTTAATCCATATACAATTAGAACAATTTCTTAGCAAACAGTATAAAGTTCAAATTCACCAAATATTAAGTTAATCAATATTGTTGAAAATAATGAACAATAATTATTGCAGTGTTGATGTTCTTCGCTGTTAGTTTGAGCTACTGAGGCCTAGTGTTATGGGTTCAGCATCTATACACATCAGTCATGAACTGTAAAAAAAACAGAGGCTGCTGACTTGGCATGTAGTACTGTCAACCAAGTTTTTAACTCAATATTATCAAGAATTAAAATGTTGTATTATTAGGGATTTGACTGGACTAATGCATTTATTCCAACAACAAACTGACGAACATGAACTGGCTATATTTAGTTTGAACACATGCAAATATAGGTGTAACAGTGTCTCATTCATGACATATTGGAGTCATGATTACATCTGCTAAGGCTCATACATTTGAGTAAATTTCCAATTAAGTGGAAGTTTCCAAAGTTCAATCAAATCATTCTGGACTTAATTCAGCCAAACACATTGATTATCCCAATCTTTTGTACAGTAGTCCATATGAGGTTGCTATAGCGTTTCAATTCCCAAAACACAGGAGCATAACACATGTATTGTTTGCGCCATCATTGTCTTGATTCATGTAGCGACGCGTTGGTTTGCTCGCTCAGAGAAGTAAGTCTTTCGAATCAATAATTAACTCATCGCGTGGCGGCAAATATGTAACAATAAAGCTGACTTTAAGATTCTAACAGGTGTGAAGATGCATCACATTTGTTCATGTTAAATATATCTGGACTCGTTTACTGAGCTTCTACTGGCCCAACAGAGAGAGCAGTAGTAATGACAAGTTGTCATTAATGATCGGTTGTCATTGACAACATGACCCTGTCCACAGCAGATATGTGGCACACTTAAATCCTTACAACAATAGCTTAAGTAGAACTACATAAACTAGAACTGGGGTGGATTTGACACTTGCCGTTCAATAGTTGAACTTGTGTGCACTAAGATTAAATTGCAGAATGGCTCAGAGATGGATTTTGTAGATAAGCAGTGAATTGGGGGCACACATGGCTCTTATCAGGAGTTAAAAAGCTTCCATGGGTTAGACAGTGTGAACATGTAGTGATAAAACCACTAGCTAACCACTTCACTCAACTCTGCCTTATCTGTCAGCTCTCTTGTCACAACATCATGGGACGGCATAGCCAAAATTTAAGAAGATCCAAGTAGAGTCCCATTTTTCAAATTTAAGGGTTAAAGAAATACATTTTGAGAAACTGAATAACTAGTCAAACCAGTTAAGTTTAACATTGTCCTGTTCAATGCTCACCAATACACCCTTCCCTTTTATAGGTCAATGCATTTATAGATTTTTTTTCAGCAATGGGCTTTTTAGATGACGAGTACCTGGAAATTAGGCTACTTTTGAAGTGTGATGTAAGAGACAAGATTCATGCTTATCAACTGGAATTCATCTCGACTCCAGTACAGAGCAGACCAGCATCACTGGCTGTTCGCTTCACAGAAGCAAACACAGCGCCTGACCCAGATTCACACTGTCATACTTGGCTTGTGTTTTGCTTTGCACTGGGGAGGACTTACGTCTTCTCATTGCAAGTGGGTCTGTGCAGCTGATTCTAATAATAAAATGCGGTGTTGATTGCTATGGTTTGCTACTGCTGTCTGGGATTTTATGACGATTTAAAAAGAAAAAATTAAGAGGAATTGCTTATCCTCAAATTCAATATCCTTTCAAACAGCATAAATATAGCACCAGCATCTTGTTTTTTTCTCAGTTTAGTAGTTGAAAAGAAAATTGACAAAGTTCATCTAGCATAACTGTTTGAGTATGCTGCTTTGATTTGAAAGCATCGACTCTAATTCATTGCTGATTGATAAGGGAATTTTCTGATGAGGAGACTTGGAGTAATGGCCTAAGTTAGTGGTACTTAGTTTTGTGGATATGCATTCATGTCTGTCCCTCGCTCATTTCAACCCTTTTTTTCCGGACTTCCTCTCATGTTCCTTCTTTCTGCAGCCGTCAGGCATCATCAGTCGAGTGACAGACACAGTAAAGAGCATCGTTCCTTCCTGGCTGACAAAATACTTCAAGAATGAAGATGCTCCTGAAGGGGGAGGAGCTGTACTGGGGACGGAGCAGAACTGCCAGACTCCTCCTCCTCCCAATGGCAGCGAAGAGGGTCCTCCTCTGCTTGATGGACGCGATTCCCCAGAGCCAAGCACCAGTAACACAGGTGAGCGACTCAGTCAGCATCACATCTCATCAAAAAAATTAGCTAGTGATTTATGTCCCATGAGAAGGAATTTCTATATTTTTCAAATTTTTTGTGTTAAATTTACCTACATGCTCACCTCTGACCTTTCCCTCTCTCAATCAGAGCCTTCAACCAGCCGGGCTTCCCTGAACTTTCAGGAGTATGTGCTTTCTCGACCACCTCTGAGTCGTTCCCATCTCCACTTTCCCCCGCTGGATGCCTCTTCTTCGATCCTGGGGGCCCCCAGCAACCTCTTCTCCCAACCCTCCACCTCCTCAGCCCCTGGACCCTTTTCCACAGGCTTCTCCTTGGTCAAAGAAATCAAGGACAACCTATCGCAGCACGAAGATGATAACATCTCCACCACTAGCGGCTTCTCCTCCCGCGCCTCAGAAAAAGGTAGAGTAAGAGACTTGGAGGGAACCATAACCAAACGTAATTAAAGTGATCAATTAATGCTCTTAGAAATGTTATTTTAAGGGGTGATATAGATTTAACTCTTCAGCATTAAGTTTATTGAAGATACTATACACAGAAAAACCTCTATGTACACTGGCTTCTGTTGGATTTGCATAAAATAATTGACTCATAACCACTGTAAGATATTTTGTGTGGGACATGAGCTTTCCTCACCAAACCTTTATTCTCAAAAATGATGAGTGTGTATTTATTATAACATACTGCTCCTTAAATCTCTGCAAAATGTGTTGGACCAACACTGGTTGAATATATTTCTCTCCATCTCCCTTCTGGTTTTCTATCTGCCCTTCAATAGCAGTTATATGTCTAGTGCAACATATTTTTGGCATCCTGTTTTGATTCCGCAAAAATGGAAATGTTTAGAAAATATATTGTTTCAGTTTGAAGAGGCTGCGGGAGGCAGCTGTCTTTCCCTCATGTAAGGATTAGCTCAGTCCTGGATTGTATAGACTGGGCTGCTATGTTTATACTGCATTTTTTTGCATGTCTTAAACAGATGTTCCCACTTCCAAAACAGCATCACTTCCACAACTTTGGTCCCCAGAGACGGACAGAACACACTCTGGCTCTCATCACGCTCATCAGTCCAGTCTGAAAAGGCCTGCTTTCAACCTGTCTGTATTTGGAACTTCCTCCAATGTGAGTATCTGTTCATCAAGATACGAAGCAACGCTTGCTGTGAGAGTAGATTTGTGATCAACATGTTGTACATCTCCTTATTTCAGCGTGCCAGACACCAGTCTCAGTTTGCTCTACTCTTAACTGATTTAGTGTGCAATCTCATTGGTATTTCTTATTGAGAATACAAACATCTTCAAAGTAACAATAGCATTTTGATCTTTTCCACACTAAACACCATTTGCTGCTTATATATTTACATATTCAAAGGTTAGAATATTTGACATGACTTCATTCGCAAAGGAAATAACTAGATCTTTAATGGCTAAAAGGACAAGCCATTGTTGATTTCTATTATAGTTGATTGGATACCTTAACCTACGTTCTCTTATATCATACATTCGATAATCATTTAGTTGAGTTATTCCCTCAATCTTTATGTAATGTGATTGTACCCCTCTCTTCCAGTCGTCATTAAACAGCACAGTGCTGAACTCCAGCCAGCTCGGAGATTCCCTCTATTACCCCGGGAAGACCATGTATGGTGGGGCAGCGGCAGTCAGGAGCACTCGAGGTCGCCCCGGAACACCGTACCAGGTGAGCGAGTGAAACGCACACAGTTTAGAAACTTCAATGCTGCGTGAAATATTTAATAAAGAAGTGAAGGGATGTAGTGTTGCCAGGATACCAACATTTTTGTTTCGATGCCGATACCAAGTCAAGAATTGCGATTTCGATACTTTTTCGAAACTTTTCTCAAAAAAGCGGAAACCGCCTTAAATGTCATTTTTGTGCTTTATTTCAAACTTGGTGAAAAAAATCTGTCAAACAAACTTGTAGTAGATGAACTACATTATTCAAAGGTTTAGATTAACTTTGGATAACAACACTGGAGAAATAAAAGGAGTGCTCTCTTTTCCCCTTTCCCTCTCTCCTTCTGCTGACAGCCAGTCGTATCCGTCTCATGCATATCAATGATCCAGTAATGAGTGACCGGATGTAGATAAGATAGTTAAGTGTGTTAGGTCTTTAACTTGAAGTACATGTTTTGCTCCGCGCACCGGTCCCGTCACAACGGGCGGAGCTGCCGCTGTGATCATGTTGAGCTGCGTGTTCTCCGTCAGCAGAGATGTAACCAAAATACTTGCGTTTTTATTGTCGAGAAGCATTGGCAATAGCACTCGCACTTGACAGAGGTGAGGCACGACTGCAGGGAGTGGAAGCAGAGCGCTTAACACACACAGGAAATACGGCTCTCATTAAAACGATGTCATTCTTAAAGTACCGATTCTAATGATATGGGGGAATCCTTGCGTCTTTAACTGCAACACTAGGGGAAGGAGCTGGGTTTTTTGTTATTGTGGTTAGATAAATGTGATTTATTATGCTGTTGATTCAGTCGCTTTCCGGTTGCATTTTTAAAGGCAATGCCCTATCAAATGTGGTATGAAACAGCATATTTCCAAAAGTAAATACATGTATTTTGGCATCGATTTACATCTTTCTTGTTCTATTCCTTTTTGCTTTTGACTTCGCAATACTCAGTATTTGTTGGAAACGTCACACCAGTCTCATACTATCCTTAAGCGACCTCCACTGGAATCTAATTCTTCAAATAAATATAATACTTAATACACAGAAATATATGCAGCTTATATAGTGTAGCTTATAAAGCACTCTCTGTGTGAGCACTGACAGGGAAGTTATAGGATGCATGTGACTGTAGTGGGAATATAGTTTATATAAATGGAGACTAAATGACCTCATCTGATCTGTAGGCCCCAGTGAGGAGACAGATCAAGGCCAAGCCTGCTGGGGTTCAGCCCTGTGGGGTGACCAGCGCCACAGCCAGACGCATCCTTCAGTCCTTGGAGCGCATGTCCAGTCCCCTCGCTGTGAGTACACCACACGCATCATCTCCACTGTTCAAACTTCATCTCGGAGAGTAACAGTGGTAAGACATTTTATATTTTGCGATTTAGCGCAGTAATTTAAATGTTTTGCTTTTTCTCTCTACAGGATGCAAGGAGAATCCCGTCAGCTGCCTCGTCCCCCCTTTCAGCAGTAAGAGCTTTTCATATATTAAAATGAATGTATTTGTTACAGTTAACTCGTTTTCTTACGTTTGTTTTTTTTCTTTGCAGTCAATGGATGGTACAAATCTAGATGGTTCACATAATCAGCCGAAAAAGAAACGTGTAAGTACATATTTTAAGATCCACGTGACGGCATTCTCTCCTGCCTGGTTTTTCCAAATATATATTTGTGTCTATCTTTGCCTTGTTTTCTTGATTTTAGGATGACTGCTTTATATTTGTCCCTGAATGACCTTAAGGTTAATCTGTGTATCCACGCCAACAACTAAACTCCACTTGTGTTTTCTGCTCAGTGTTTTTTAATCGGGCACAAGTCTTAGTGATGTGAACAAAGATATGTTTGTGGAAACCCAGCAGCACTTGTTGCGGTTTGTCTTTCTGCCACTTCCTGTCCTACTGTCTGTTGGCCTGCGTAACACCAGGCTCCTCGGCTGTGACACAGCTGTTCACCACTGTGTGTGTTTGTGTGTGCACGCCTGTGTGTGTTTGTATGTGCAAGTGCTTGTGGGCAAAAGTTAAGTAGACTCTATGGTTTATGAAAGTGTGTGTTTATGTGTACAGTGGGTTAAGTGTAGTCCATTGTTAAATTGTGCCAGCTCTGAACTTGTCCTCAGTAAACCTGTCAGGCATTACCAGCTGCAACAGCTGCTTTGTAAGTCTGAACCATGGCGTATTGACCCTCACAGGTCCAAAGCAAGAAAGCCTGCTTTGTAACCGGGCCTTTTAAAAGGCCGACTGTGGCTTTTGGGGCTTCACTTTATTATTGTCCAAAATATACTCCAACCAACAATAGGTTTCTTTGGGATTCTTATAACAATTTATAAGTAATTGGTTCATTTTTAGCATAAACTAAGAAGGCACCCGCAGAGTGCAAACCTCCAATTAAAGAATAGTTCTTTTATCCTAATAATCTATTTAGGATTTTGCTCCAAACGTAAAAGATATCACACTTCGCCCACGCTCCACCCTTTCACAAAAGTCACATTTCTTTCATGAATTAAAGAAATATGACCTACATTCATACAATTACTTTCTCTTTATATAATAATATTTTTACAAACAAATACTAAAGTATCACAGCAGTCTCTGTGTAACCAAAGCCTGGTGAGATTTACAACAGCTCAAAATGTCCCAGATCACAATCAAGGATTATGATCACGGTTTCATGTTTGAGTTGAGAAGAATAAAGTAGCTATGTTTAACACAATAAGAGCAATACTAAAGCACTGCCTGCTGGTGATTGTTATTCTAATCTTTTGTTTTTACACCTTTTCCTTTATTTCAGAGGGAACCCTCCCTCCCTCCGGTGCAGAAGCTCATGGTTCCTGCTGCAGCGTCGGTGTCAGGAAACCGCTCCGTGTCTTTTAGGCCAACTCTGACTCCTGGAGGAGTGAGCCGAACTCTGGACAAGACCCCCAGAGACACGGTCAGAAGCTCATGCATTATTATACACCGTCACATTTGACCTCTACATTAAATTCAAAAAATAGATTTCCAAACCGTTTCTAAATCTATTGTTGTTGTTTTTATTCCCTTAGCCCACAAGACAATCACCGCAACTACCTGAAGCAACCCCAGGTCCATCGAAAAGGTAAAACATGACTACTCTAATTAATCAGCCAAGATGAATCAGCTCTTAGTCTGTTTACTTACTTCTCTCTACCATTCTTTTAATAGCACAATGGGTTCCAGTGGCCCGGCCTATCCTCTGTCCAGCACGCCTGCAGCCAGCGGCGCGGGATCTGGAGGGGGGAAGATGAAGCGAGAGAGGATGAGTGCACGGCCTTCCTCTAAACGCGTTGATGAGGACGAGGTAAGGCTTTCCATCCAAACTGCTATGTGCATCAAAGGGTTTTTTTAACTCTCGATTTTAGTTTGATGCACTGGTCGCAGTGTGAAGAAACGGGTATTCAAACTGAAATACCAAGGCCCTATATGACTTATTTTAAGGCCCGGCCGAGAGGTCATAAACGGATAATGTGCCTTCATGCATTGAGATTGATGTCGGACGCAGTTTAATCTGATGTCACCATTTTTCGCTCTGAAATGAAACGCAATGATGCACTTGATGTTCACTTACCTTTTTAAAATGCTTCTACTTATTTATTTTTTACCACGGATTTGTAGTTGTGTATTTTATTTGTAATGTAGGTCTAGCCTTTTTTTTTTCCTGCACCGTCCCGTTCGCAGTAGCACTGTTCTTTTCCCCGCTGTGGGACAAATAAAGGAACTCTGATTCTGACTCCTTCTGGTTTTCTGACTTAAGATGGCTGAGCTACCGGACCTACCAACTGTTTCACTTCCCATCCACACCTTGCCTTCCTTCAGCTTTACCTCCCCTCTCCCACCTCCCACAACCACCTCCACCACCATCAGTACGGCCCCCACCACCACGCCAATGAATCCCACTAAGGAGACGAATAAGGTTGGTCTTAACATTGTCTCTATCCACAGAAATACTGCTGAATACTGCTAATGGTGGACAATATGATGAATGCACATTTAACATATCATTCTTCTTTTCCCAGGAGCTACCAACAGCCTCGACCCCTCCCTGTGTACCTTTTACATTTTCCTCCCCCATAGTCATGGCAACTGCTGCTAGTCCTCCTTCCCTTTCCCCCTTAGTAAGTAAACACTTTTAAAATGATCACTTATTGATAAGGGAGACATTTATTTACATCATTAATAATTGTTATTTCCTGTTTGTAGGCTGAATTCACTTTTAGTGCACCTGTAGCAAAGTTAGGTCCATCCATGTCAAATGGGAACCTGGCCTCTCCCATTCTCGCAGGTCAGACAGCTTTCCTACATTGAGCATGAGGATGATTATGTGCCTTTCCTGAGAAAGCTGGAGGTTTGATCTCTCTGTTATTGTTTTCTGCAGTGAAATTACCAACAAGCAACAGCACAGAAGACTTTGAAGGACCTTTCAAACCAGCCAAGACCCTGAAGCAGGGCAGCGTGCTGGATCTTCTCAAAGCACCTGGTAAGAATCAGTCTCATTGCACATCTCCAGTGTTTGGATTTATACAAAAATGGTGTTCACTGCTTGATACTTTGCTTTACTCCGTCTAGGCTTTGCTTCTCCTGTTGCTCGGACCTCCCCAACCCCAGAAAGAGCTCCGCAGCTGAGCTCCACACAATCAACAGCCCCCTCCTTCTCCTCCACCACTACAACCACCTCCTCCCTCCCATCGATAGGGTTTGGCGCTGGGTTCAAATCCCCACCAGGCTGGAGCTGTGATGTCTGCATGGTGCAGAACAAGCCATCGGACACCAAGTGTGTGTGCTGTTGTGCCCCACAGCCCAAATCTATGGACAGTAAACCTTTAACAGCCACCTCGGATGTGGTTGAGAGCAGCGGCTCCTCCACCACATCAACCTCTGCCGGTTTTGGCACAATGTTCTCCAAACCCGCAGGAACCTGGGACTGTGATACGTGTCTAGTTCTAAACAAACCTGAAGCAGTTAAGTGTGTGGCCTGCGAAACGGCCAAACCTGGGACAGGGCTTAAACCCTCAGCAACTCTTCCTTCTGCATTCTCAGCTGTAAAGACTGTATCCCCGCCCACAGCCCTCGTCTCTACAGGGTTTTCTGGATTTGGAGACAAGTTCAAAAAAGCTGAGGGAGCATGGGAATGTGATACATGTTTGGTAGAAAACAAGGCAGAGGTGACAAAGTGTGTGGCCTGTAGCAGCGCCAAACCAGGTAATTTGAACTGGAGCAGGGTCATGTTGGGATTTGATGTTCTACAAAATGCTGAATCTTTGTTTACTCATAGAGTATAATACCTTTAACTGTTGGCAATTATTAGTTTAATAAAGCATTTTTCCTCATCCTCACAACAGGAGTTTCTGCAGCAGCCTCTTCAGCCACCATTGCTCCAGTGATTGGCTTTGGAGATGCGTTCAAGATGCCGGAGGGTGCCTGGGAATGTGACGTCTGTCTAGTGCAGAACAAGGCTGCTGATGTACAGTGTGTGGCTGTCAGACAGCCAAACCTGGAGCTATCGTGGAGCCCAAAGGTAACAAAAGCGACCCGCTGTTACTCACATTTTCAAGTGTTTGTACCTCGCGTACAAAATCTTGTGACAACACCGTAGTTACAATCGCATCAGGCATTAAACTAAATATATTCATCTGATGACGCTTAATAATGTTGTTACGCTCCAGCTGCGGGGCTCAGGTTAGTTCTTATTTTTTGTTGTGTTGCTTAGGCAGCCTGGTTTGATTCTGATATACGAAAACATACTGAAATGATTTATTTATTTTTAGATTAAATTCAAAATCTGGTCTCTATTGATAGACCTATGCTATAAAACCTCATCTTTATTATTCCTTTCAGCTTTTGGTTCAGCTTTCGGTTCGTCAGCTGGTGGGACTTCAGGCACCACTTCTGGAGGATTTAAGTTTGGCACAACAGACAGTACCTTGGGTTCTGGATCCGGAGGTTTCAAGTTTGGAGGCTCATTTACAGAGTCCTCCTCTTCATCGTCAGGTGGATTCAAATTTGGAGTCCAATCAGAAACCACATCTAATGACACTACTGCCTCCTCAGGGTTTAAGTTTGGCAGCTCATCTGAGGGCTTTAAAATCGGGGTTGCCTCTAGTGATGACAAAAACTCAGACCCGCCTGTCGCAGGTTCTGGGTTTAAGTTCGGAGCCAGCGGTGGGATAATGTTTGGAACCGGATCCTCTAGCGCAGAAAGTGTCTCCTCTAAGGGCGGCTTCAGCTTTGGACTTTCAAAACCCGAAGAGAAAACACCTGACACCACCTTGTCTTCACAAGAGAAAAGTGAAAGCGCAGCATCATCAAATGACACCACATCCACAAACTCAACAACAACCTCAAGCAAGGGGTCTGTATTTGGGAGATTGGGCGAGCGAGGTTCGACGACCCCCACACCACAGGGGGGCCCCACGTTTGGTTCTTTACAGGCAGACAAAGAGCCAGCTGCTCCCGCCTTTACCTTCGGGAAGCCAGAGGAAAATAAGGAAGCCCCCACCTCCTTAGCTCCATCCGGCTTCCTCTTCGGCGCAGCTAGTAAAGATGCAGAGGCTGCACCACCCCCGGGCGCCACTGGGGGGTTCTCCTTCAACAAGCCCAGTGCTCAGACAGAACAACCTCCACCGACCTTTAACTTTGGCAAGCCAGCAGACAAGAGTGAAACATCTACTGCAGAGGCCCCGAACCCGTCTTTCGCATTTGGACAGAGTGCCGCAGGTGAGAGACCGTAGTCATTATTTTGTGAGTGCTAAGCTTTCTGTACATACACAAGTTCTGATTTGAAGTTATGTAGTTTGAGATGTTAACTGTTTGCTTACCAGTTCTGTCCCTAAAGTCATTGCCTGATGTGGTTGACACAGCAACATTATGAATGTTATTTAATGTAAGCAGACCAATGTCACCAACCCTACTCTGCATCTGATTCAAATGATATGCTCGTACTCAATTAGTTGGTCAAAGGCAGATAATAAGCAGATTACTTTTTCAGGAAAACTATTCAAAGAGTACTTGTTCTATTTGAATTCTACTTGCACAACTTTGAGGTCTCGGAGATGTAGATAGAAATGTGTTGTCCCTCCAAAAAAAGATTATCTTAATGACAACATCGGAGTCATTCCCTGAGCTCAGAGAAAGCTCCCCGAAAGAAGACATTTTCCAACTGTGAGAAATATAATCTGTCCACAATACGCTCACTCTCAAAGTGAATAATTAATGGATTATCCCTTGAACCGCTGCCATATTGATATAACATCACAGTAAACTGTTCTCTCCCTCAATAGACTCCTCTGCTGCTCCAAAACCAGCATTTTCCTTTATGTCTGGCAATCCCATCGTCAACTCCACCACCTCTACATCCACCACCCCGACGCCCAGTCTGTTCGGCGCCACCACCACAAGCAGCAGCAGCAGCAGCAGCTCCACTCAGGCTCCCGCTCCCTTTGCTGCTCCTAGCACTTTAATGTTCGGTCAGCCAGCTGCCACCGCCACTGACGCTCCCCCTGCTAAAGCCTTCCTCTTCGGCCAGAGTCAGGACAGCCAGCCTCTGGCACCGTCAGCGGCCAACCTGAACTCCATTTCATCTCCCGCTCAGCCCTTCCTCTTCGGTGCTCCTGCTGCTGCCACCGCTGCTGCTCCTCCTCCTGCTGCTGCTGCTGCTGCTACTCCAACCTTCGGCTTTGGAACGGCAGCGCCCTCTGCTGCTTCCTCAGCAGGTCTGTGTTAGCGTCTTTATTCAGTCAGCACACACTACTCAAACAAGACCTTAAGAGTGATAGTTATGGCAGGCAGAAGCATAACATCTGAACCTGTTCTCCTATAATAGGTACATTTAATAGTCTTTTGACCATTCACTTAAGGGAGTTACTCATTCATAAAATTGCACTAGCATTGTTTAATACTTAGACCTTTCTACATAAATACATCACATTTAAATCCCTTTTTATAGCTTTTGATTAGTGAATTTAAAAACATGTCTTATATTTGCCTACCTGTATTGATAAAAACCTTTCTGTTCAGTCTGGCACTGACTTTGTTTTTAGCAAAAACCAATGTGCATTGCTTTATAATTGACCAAGTCATTACACTTTCTCATGTTGATTGACTTACAAATGATGGTGAAATCAAAACTTCACATTTGATCTTGCTATATATTGCTTTTATATTTCTTATGTACATGTAGTTATATTTCCAATCGTTTCTTTTCCACCCACAGCTCCCTCTGCAGCTCCATCTCCATTTGCGTTCAGCTCGGCCCCCTCTGGTGGATTCGGGGCCAACCAGACTCCTTCATTCGGTTCATCCTTTGGATCGCCCTTCACAGCGTCACCCTCCCAGCCCCCAGCGTTCGGAGCCAAACCCAACGCCGCCCCGGTGTTTGGGCAGCAGAACAGCTCCACACCTGTCTTTGGGGCGGCTGCTAATTCTGCTCCAGGTGGGGGACTGTCATATTTCTCCTTTGACATCAGGACGTCCGTGGTTCCCCCTGATTTAAAAAAAAAATTGTGTTCATTATGAGTTCAGTTGTGTAAATGTGCCCCTTTGTTCTTAAGGTGGAGGCTTCCAGTTTGGAGGAGCCAGTGCATTTGGAGCCACAAACAACGCCTCAGGAGGAGGAGTGTTTACTTTCGGAGGAGGGCCTGCAGCTTCCCCGGCCCCCCCAGCCAACCCCTCCATCCCACCCCAGGCCCCTGGAGGTGGATTCAACTTTTCACAACCCCCCGCATTCAATATGGGGTATGTCTCATTTCCCTTAGTTAACAGAAGAGATAGAGTAAAAAGTAGGTCAAAGCTGATATACTCGCATCCCCTTTTCAATCTTTAAGACCTTTTTCGAAATGCTTCCAGTTTGCATTAATATTGCCAGTTAGTTATAGGTGAACCAATAATCGAGCCTGCACATGTTTCACAGCTGTCTGTGATGGCGCTGTTTGTCCCGATGCTGATGGGAATGTGATTTTTGTCTTCCAGGTCAAAAACCTTCACCGCCCCTCCTGTTGGACAGCCGGCAATTGCTGGGCGTAAGATCAAGACAGCGGTGCGGCGCAGGAAGTAAAGCCCTGCGGACTCGACTTCAAAGTAGACTTGACTTTCGACTTGACTGTATCCCCACTGAAGGCTGAACAGAGTCCTGGACGTCTCAGCTAGACAAATAATGAAATGAAGAGCAAAGGTTGGGGCCGTGTTTTTGCTCGGGCTGGAAGGCGGGCAGGTGTTTGAGCTGAAGGCTAGGCTCATTATTCAAAAGTTTTCACATTTAGCCCGGAGCTGTTGATATGCGAGACGGATCCCACAGGACTTCACATGAAAACAATTTTGACTGAACAATAACAGTGACTTAGGAAAACAACAATCAACCAAGGACCCCCTGCTCAACACGACGAAACAACAAGACAGTCATATCTATATTTTCAACACTGGCAAATGTCTGCTAGACTTTAGGCATGACTTTTTGTAATAAAATCACAAAGGCAAAAACTGCAAATCTAAAGAGTTGCGAGTACTCACAGAATCTTATTATTAGTATGGTTGGTGTGCAGAGCGGTAGTGAGGGCTGTGCGGCGAATCTCCAGCGGCCATCCTAAAAACTATTAAGACTGCTCCTCTTACGGGAATCAAAGATGCCGCTGGAGATGTAGCCACGGTATCAGTGCGGTGTGCTGTATGTACAGGGATGAGCGTGTAAACTTTGTGGTGAATGCAGCGTGCTTGTTTCCCCCCCCCCCCTCTTATGTACAGACTTTGAGGTGTGTTTGGTTTATTGTACATGCTGAGGTTGCGTGATGGTGTGCGTATGAAAACTGAACGAGAGTTATCGCCTGGGCCGCTAGCATAGCCGCGCCACGGGCGAGCAAGCAAATGAATGTTAAAAACAAAAACAAGGGGAGGACGGATGGAGGGCGGGGGTGGGAGAGGGGGAAACGTATCCATGCACTGTGGAGGATGGACCGGGACGGAGGCTGACGCCCTAGTTCAACTCCTTAAGGACTTTGTAAATGCATAGATTCAAAACTAGTTACATGTTTGATTCTTTGGTTCGCTCCACTTCTCTGCTTTTTGTGCCGTCTTGTCTCTCTCCTTCTTCCTCCTTCATCCTTATACTCTCCTTTTACCTCTCTCTGTCTCTCTCTCTCTCTCTCTCTCTCTCTCTCTCTCTCTCTCTCTCTCTCTCTCTTAATTGGCCTTTGAATATTATTATAAAAACTTGTAAATAGTGATGTTTTTTTTTAATCTGTGAAGTTGAATTTTTTTTTTGTGTACCCAACTCTGCATTCAGCATTTTTGTCTTTAGAATTTATTATGTAAATTCCTATATTCAAAGTTGCCCGAATCCATTTAAAAGGAGCTTAAATGCAAATTGGAGAGCCTTTGATGATTAAAGGTATATTGGCTTTTCTGATCCACTTTTGTTTGGACCAAAACCAGTATTGTACAAAGTATTAAGTATATATTTTTCTATTGCGTGTTTAAATGGACGAGGGTGACTTTGGATGATACGGAAGTCAGTTTAATTTTAAAGCCATGATTATTACTGGATGAGTGACGAAATTAAAACCATGGGTAATTACCATCAATAAAACTATAAAAATAATTCCTGTTTTCTGTTGTTGATCTTTTCATTTCGGGACCCACAGGTGGGATTAGATGAATTGGCTGGCTGATATTAACACATAACAGGTATATCTTCTTTAGTGAAAATACAACCTTATTGAATAGATCACTGACAAAATCCTTCTTCCCTTAAAGTCATCAAGATTAGGAGTGTTTTGACCAAATAGTATAAAGCTTTTGAGGGAATTCCAGGTTTGGGTTGTGGTTAATGGAACAAAATAGGCCCATTGTTTATGTGCCCTTTTTGAAATGTATTTTAGCAGGTGGCCTCTTTGGATTTGTAGTCCGATTTGGACACAAACTGATTCACGCTTAGTTAGTTTCTGATCCTGGGATTTTATTTCATATAAACCTGCTTTTCGTCTTGAAGAAACAGTTCCCGGTGGTTCTATAATAATAATATATTTTATTTGTATAGCACACTTTAAAAACAAGGTAATCTTAAAGTGCTTCACAATTCAATGAGAATAGAGTTAAAAATGATCAGTAATATATATGTATATCAAAGGCAATTTGTTTGTCTTTTTTGAAAGTAAGCTGGTAGAGTATGTTACTATGTTTTCTAGGTTTAATGCTTAAACTGATATTTGAATTTATTTTGTAAATATAAATTGTATCCATAGAGATGCATTCCAAGTGTTAGCTTACTTTTGAATCAGAATTCATTTCAGCTCCATATCCTGATCTGAGAGCGCGTGTGCAGCAGCTGACCTTGTTCAGTCCAGTGTTTACATTTGAACAAAAAAAAAAGACAATGTGGTAAGTACATCTGTGTTTGTATTGTCTGTCAGCATTAAGTTAAACCCTGAAAACATTTGACAGAATTGAGGAGAAAAAAATCGAGATGTCTTTTATTAAGCTTTTTTTTGTCACACTGTTAGGCGACATGGTGCTCTGAAGGAGGACCTGATGAGTTCTGAGGTCCGGTTGTCTCTGCCTGTCCTCTCCTCAAACAGAAATGTTGTAGGCCACAGACCTCAGCTTCAGAGAAACAGACTGCTGAAGCTCGGCGAGGAAACCATCTGTTCCCTGGGTGACGATATCTCACGGGTAATGAACATTTCCTGATCCTCCTGCCATATTTTAACTGTTAATTATCTCGTTTATGACCAGAAGAAGTAATTGAATCCTTGACAGTAAGAAGTATGATACATTTCAATGAATAACATAAAAAATATAGCATGTTTGTGATGTATCAGTGTATGAAAATGTGTAATCTATATAACTTTGTTCTGGGATTAGATTCAAATTATGAACTTAGACATAGGCACATAGTTGGAATTGCATTGTATGCTGCACGCCTCACAATACTCCACAAATGATTGGATGAAGATCCGGCTGATATTTTGTTATGGTTTGAAAAGCTGATGTCCATTTTACCATTTGAGCGGGTATCACATGTGTGCAGAGGAACCCTGGATGAGTTTGTTAGAACTGGTCCCGAACTGCACTTTAGATTACAATGAGATTTTTTTTTTTTTGTAGATCCCATATGCCACTCGTAGCATAATGAGGCATCTCAGCACTCGTCACACCGAGGTCAGCCAGTGGAAGTCCCAGATATCTGAAAGCATCGGGAAAGTGGATCGAGAAATCACTGTTGTGGAGCAGGTACACACTAATGACTTTTTTATATATTGCAAAACAAGGAAAGTGAGTTTAACATGAATCCCTTTATCTCAATCATTGACCACCGTTTCCTCTGTGATTTAAAATATCATTGCTTTCATGTCCAGGTGAAAGACTTTGCTGAGGGCTGTCTCCAGGAGAAGCAGGTGTACAGTCAGCTCATGAGCGACTGTGTGTCCATCAGCAACAGTCTGGGCTCAGTGGGCCAGAGACAGGACCGCGTCATCACCGAGCTGAAGAAAGAGGAGCAGCTGACCAATGAGATCAGAGAAATGCTCCAGAGAAACATCTGCATCCTGCTGGAAAAGCGAGGCTCTCTGAAGGCGATCCGCGCTCAGCTGCTGGCAGATTTTCGGGACAAGGGTGAAGCTATCAAGCTCACCACCAAATGCATCGTCCATGACGTCAACACCCTGAGCTCCCGTCTCCCTGCCACTCAATACAGACCAAAATATGTCAGCTATAACGATTGGCTGTCCCACTGCAGGGAGCTAAGGCGGGCAGCTGATAACCTGATCAACAACTCGTCTTCCTTCAGGGGAAACATGCGCTTCACACTGGCCAATGTAAGAATATGCTGACCTCAACACTTCATACAGAGACCTGAATACAATAGTTTAGTGCTTAATATCAACTCTTGCGTGACTGTAAAACGTGGTTTATATTTGAATCTTGCAGCTGAAAAATTCCCTAGAGCGCCAGCGTCGCAGCACAGTTGATGCTCAGAGAAAGAAGATCAATGATCTGACCCGGGTCCAGGATGCTCTGATCTGGGAGAGGCAGCAGGTGAGTCTACTCACTTTTTGTTCTGTCCACAGAATTGGCTTTTTGTGATGCTCACTCACACTCATGTGGCTTTCTGTTGTCTCCAGATAAGAGATGAGATTTCTGATCTGACGACGGACGTTCATAAAGTAGCCTGTCAGATCCAGAATTGTGACTCAAAGCTGCAACGGGCCACACAACGCCTGGACATCCTTCACCAGAGACCCAGACGTGAGCTCTGCCTGGACCAGGTAACAAATTAGATACAGCTGCATACAGAAGCACAGAAAGACATAATTAAAGGTTTTTTATTGTTATTGGAAATACTTTTGCGTTAACCCTTTCTTTCTTTTCGTCTTTCTCCAGCCCCTATTCAGCCTCACACTGGAGAAAGATGACCTGGAAAAAATGGCAGCTGGACTTTGCCCAATCTTGAAGCGCTCTCAGTAAATCTTTCCATTCACTAAGATCGCAATTTCACTTCTCTAATGAAACCCAAATTCATAACTCTTTATGATATCCTGAATGCACTAATATTTATTATTTTTTTTTAGGCGGGAGCTGGAGGTTGCACACAGGCACCTGACGATTCTGGAGGAAAAACTGGCCAAAAATGTTCGCATCATTGAGGTGGAGCAGAAATGCCAGAAACTGCACCAGAGTTTCCTTCCTGCGCTCGACACCAGTGTGATCCTGGCCAACAAGCCCAGGTTCAGCACGGGCCGATCCAGCGCGTTCTCCTACCTACAGTAGAGCCTGGAAGTGCACATATGTGGTCTTTTCCATGTGGTGTTGCAAAAAGAAATAAAAACTTAAACATTATTACTTTTGCTGGTTTAGAATGAATATGAGCATCACCTTGAGGCCCCAAAGATTTCAGGTGATATTGTGCTTTCGTACATATTCCAAAGCAAGAACAAAGGCTTTATTTAGGAGAAGGACGCAAGAACTGGCCTGATGGTTATTTATGTTGGACTTTTAAATCGAATAACAGCAAACCAGTTGACACAATAGGCCAGGGCAGTTCCAGTAATACGATTTTTAAAAACTTTTATTAAATAGCTCAAATAAAAATCTAAAAAATCAGTATCTCACCAGCCCACTTCCTTGATCCTCAGGTGCTTTAAATTATATCCTAAGTTTGAAAATAAAAAACAAGGAAAAACTGAAATAATAACCAAAACAAATACAAATGTTTAGGGTTTTTACAGAATGTGTTTTTATTTGCTTTTAATTTACATAAATATCACAAACAATAGAAACAAATCATATTGCTCCTCCACAAACCTGACACATTGAGTGGTTAGTTCTCTTATCTTGCTGTTGACAAGTACTTACTCTATATAATGGTTTTATTTTCAATTATAAGACCTGTCTCCTTGTACCTGCTTCAGAGAGAGATGTGGGTCTAGGGCTCAGTTTGATTAAAAGTAATCTTCTAAAACCCTGGTGGTTGACTTCTGAGGAGTCTTTTAGTCTCCGGAGTCAGTGATAAATGTGATCAGCAGTATCATATGTGTGAAGGCGGTGTTTAGTGGTGACACCCTGACACCCACAGTTTCTCCTGGGTGTCGCCTCTTTAACCGGGTCAGATTTATTGTAGCAACGGGCCTTAGCAACGTACCGGCTTCCATGGAGATTGTGTGTATGAAGGAATGCGAGGCTACACGGGTCAATACACTGAGAGAAAACACACCGAGCTGTCATTAAAACATTTATTACTTTTATGGACTTATTTTACATCTCTGTTTTGAGGTGAATATGGGATGTGCCAGCTCCACAAACACGGTGGTCCGACCGTTGAGACCGGAAGATGTGACGGGAGACGAGGTAGGGTTCGTCTCGCTCAGCAACACTTTCCGTTCATTTCAGTCGGTTAACGTTAGCTAAAACTGCAGAGTGGAGCTTAAAACAAGTGTAGAGTCTTTCAACAGTGTCCGAAAAAGGTGTTCAAGTCAGCTAAAGTTCGCATTTTTGGTCAGACATTAATGTATAGTGAAGAGGCGTAAGCGTAAATCTCTGAAATCTTTGCGGCGTTTAACATAGTGAATAAATATAGTCAGTTAGTAATCATGGTACTGACCTGACTGGTTAATCTCTTACTATCAGTGATGTGAATTAACATAGTACATTTACCTAAACTTTACTTGAATATTTCAATGTTTTGCCTCTTTGTACTTCTACCCCACTACTTCAGAGGTAGATAGTGTACTTTTACTCCTTCATTCACTTAATACCTTTAGTTTATCTGAATTAATGAGTATACATTCACAAGCTACCCTGCAATTTACTAGCTGCACCTTTACCAGCTTTGATAACACTTTAATGCATAAATAATTATAATAATAACATATAATATATATTTTTCTGAAATGGGCTTATCTGCATAATGAGTAGGCTACTTTGGGCATTCAAGTATATTTAGATGCCAAAACTCTACTACTTTTACTTGAGTAAGATTTGGATTGCAGGACTTCAACTTGTAACAGAGTATTTTTCCCTCTGGTACGTCTACTTTTACTAAAGTACAACATCTGAATACTTTTTCTAACACGGCTTACTAATGTAGTGGTGGAAAGAATACACAGATCTTTTACTTAAACTAGCAATAACACAGTGTAAAAATACTGCGTTACAACTTAAATAATCCTCTATTTAAAATGTTAATGTTTTGGCTTGTGAAGTATGAAAGTGTCTGCTCAATTCGACTCACTCGCCAGCCTAAAAATGGTTGATGGTAACATTTTAACAATCATTTTCCCTTAAAAAGCTACTTAAGATCACAGAAATATACCAAGCAAAACATACTTAAAGTTTCAAAAGTAGCCTGTTATTCAGCCAATTTCAATTTTCATATTATGTCATAATTATTATTGTGTTGTATATATAGCTTTATTAACTTCATATACAGTTGTTAAAGTTACAGAAGACACTGTTAAACTGTGAACTCATTAGATTTTAAACTCTGATGCTCCTGAGCTACTGTGTTCATGACAATGTGTCAACACACACACAGACGCCACCATGACAACATCATGTCTGTGATACCACACAGAGGGGGGTCAGGGTATAAAAAATGTATTCATGGATTCATGCTGCGTGTCTGTGCTGTCAGGATGAGACAGGAGGTAAAGTGGATGCTCGTGGGGACTCGGCCGTGTCAAAGGGCACGACGGACAGCGGGGTGGTGATGGAGAACAGAGACATCCCTGTGTTACCTGGAGCCGTGCCCAGAAAACTCCCTCCTCTAACATCTCAGTGTGTCAGAGAAAGCGATGCAGACAGAATGACACAAGATGGTGAGTGAGCTGAATAAAAACACACAGAGAGAAAATTCAGTTTAAATGTTTTGTGTTTCTCCTGTGTCCCAGTCTTTCTGCAGCATCAGCGCGCAAAGTCCAGCGAGATCCTGAAGGAGCTGCTGCACCAAGGAATCATACCGGAGGGAGGCCAAAGCAGAGAGAGGGGCAGCGGGTCTGGGGAGGCATATAGCATTATGGTGGGTACCTAACACTGCAGTGGCATGGGTACTAAAACCACGCTGTGAAAATGTTCCTGTCCTGCTATTCATAATATTAGCAAAATGTACTTCAAATATTTATTTAGCAGTTATATGTTCCCTGTCAATGTTTATTATAATGTTTTTTAATTCATTCTACTGCTAAATTGTGTATGTTGCATTTGATGTTTAATGTACACGTAATCCTCCTAATTTTAAATCGGGTAGTTTGATTTGAAGCATTTTGACTTGTCAAAGCAACAAACGCCTCGGTGTTACTAAAAATAATAATATTACCTAGGTAAGGTGAGTCAGTTTTCGTGGAATTATATTTGCCTTCTTTTATTGTGATTGTCTGCTCTCTGCGCCCCCCTGCTGTGTCTGTACATGCTGTGTGTGGTGTGTGTGTACGTTTGTGTGTGTATACCAGCTTGATGACAGGGAAGGGATTAGGCGTAGGCCACCTGCCAGACTGGAGTCTCTGAAGGCCAAGAAGGTGCAAAATCTCCCCAGCAAAGAAGAGATTGAGGAGAAAATAAGACTTGCTGAGGAAAGACGCAAGGTACTGTGTGTGTGTGTGTGTGTGTGTGTGTGTGTGTGTGTGTGTGTGTGTGTGTGTGTGTGTGTGTGTGTGTGTGTGTGTGTGTGTGTGTGTGTGTGTGTGTGTGTGTGTGTGTGTGTGTGTGTGTGTGTGTGTGTGTGTGTGTGTGTGTGTGTGTCATCCTGCAACTGACCACCCCAGCTTTATCTCTCACTGATAAACGGAGAGTTTATCTTATTGTTTTTGTCTCTCTCTCACTCAGTTAAGAGAAAACGAGCTCAAGACTCGTTTGAGAACCAAGTCGGCTCATGTCCGGAGTCCTGTTCCCACCTTCAGCACAGAGGAGAACGAGGATGCAGCAGTCACCCCTGTGGTGCAGCTAAACCCATCCCTCACCCCTGAACCTCTCTGTCCACAGCCTCACAGCCAGATCACACGGGAGGCGGCAGAGGGCGGAGAGTGGTCGAGAGAGGCTGCAGGTGACGGCAGAGAAGAAATAAGTACAGCAGACAAGAGAGAAGAGAGGAGAGAGAAGGGGGGAGAGAGGGGAAATAACAGAGGGGTCAGTGGTGATGGGGAGGAGGAGGAGGAGGAGGAGGAGGAGGAGGAGGAGGAGGAGGAGGAGGAGGAGGAGGAAGAGTTTACCCAGGTGGAGGAACTGAAGAAGGGTCAGCTCCTCCTCACAGCCTCAGGGGAGCTGGAGAGCGATTCTAGCTTTCAAAATGTAGATGACAAAGAGGAGATATTTTAATTTATATTTTAATCACAAAAAATGAGCCAAGTATCAGCACTAAGTGAGATAAAGGAGAGGAGAGGAAGCCAAAATAATTCCTTTTGCATAGATGAGAGATGTACTGAAAAAAATATATCGTTTTTATATTGTATTAGAAGAAATTCATGTGTGATTAAGCTGTGATATCAGTCTATAGATGGGCTAATGTGAATGTAAAAGCACCACACTGCAGAATGTGCCTTGTCCCAAAATCATTCCTTATAATAGTGTAGCTCAGCAAAGAATTAGTTTTCTTTCTAAGGATTTGTAATTTACCTCAGTGAAGGCTTTAGTAAATATGACCAAAACGTCTTGCCAACACACAGCATTTATTCAAATGAAGATTTTAGTTTTACATTTCATTGTAAAGTATCATATCGTTGAGTCCCTTTTTCCATGTGACGGGTGTACTTGTTCTGTTGGACATAGGATGGCGCTGTTTCAGTTTAGATTGTCTCAGCTGCCTGGAGTCAGTTGCAGCCTATGGTTGCAGCTCATCAGTAACAACATGTGAAGTAAAGATGGGTAATGTAAAATTTGTATTGATTAATAAATATGTATATATAATATAAATAGTCCTCCTATGTGTTATTTATAAATGTAAATCCCAAAAATGTTGACACTCATTTACAATAATTTTTTACTTTAGGGTTATTGTTTTCTGAGCGGTTGCGCGTTGAATAGGCCTACAGTTTGATTTAAAACACTTTATTTTTATTTGCAGAGGCTGGACCAACACAATATAGGAGAAAAACATTAAAATACATATT
Source organism: Eleginops maclovinus (assembly GCF_036324505.1). Taxonomy (NCBI): domain Eukaryota; kingdom Metazoa; phylum Chordata; class Actinopteri; order Perciformes; family Eleginopidae; genus Eleginops; species Eleginops maclovinus. The sequence goes on from NC_086361.1 coordinate 14,382,519, forward strand.
TATTAAGTTCATATTTAAGAATACAGCTCATTTAGTAAAATGTGGTATACACATTACAAGTCTATAGGTATAGTTAAGTACGACCTTAGGGTGTCCGAGCTGTAGGAAGGCCTATTCAGCCATTCCAGTGACCTTTGACCTTATGATTTTCTCTGCCTCACACCTGTGAGCTGCAGTCAAACCGATAACAAGCACTAAGTTACAATTTCAGCCCTCCAGCACTCCAGCCTTTGTCCTGGTAAATAAATAAATGGTAATCTGTGATGTAGAGTTTTAAAGTATTTGGGTTAAGGGGAAATTTCTAAATCAGCTGCCTTCCTGATGAGTTTATGGTCGCTCCAACTTTTTTGTCATCTCCACATGTTACATACCCACTAAGCGTCATGCATGTAGAACAATCGTGTATATATAGGGGCTGTAATGTAGGTGGCGCTCTTGGGCCATGTTGACACGCCCATGCGCAAGACCTATAGTTCACATACATTTTCAACAGGTTTAAATTCTGAGCCAAAAAAGTATGCGTTTGTGAATATATTTAGGCACTTGAAACTGCAATTCGTTTTCTGAATTCTTATTATCATTGAGAAAACCAATTCCTGCAATTTCAATAGGGCCCTTCAATCAGATCCATTGGGCCCACAGCCTGTTGTTGTGAAGGTATAGGAGGATTCCGACTCGTCAGCATGCTGCACATGAACAGAAAACAACAATTGGACGCAACCTGACCGGATCCCCATTGTTAAACCTGGGAAACTCGACACTGGTCCCCTTTTTTTCACGACTCCGCATGTGGCTGCATGAATAAAATAGTGGATGGACAGAGACACTGCAGAAAGAAGATCTATCAGGTTTCTGTTTGAAGTTGACATCCTGTCCTGTGAGGTCCACTCAGAAAGTTGTGACAGTCAAAGAATATATTTATAATCAAAGTGTTTATTGTTAATCACACACAACTACTTAAAAACAAATACCAGTTACCCATCAGTGTCTACCAGAACTTTTTAATTGACTTGAGTCATGTGACTTTTTTTTTAAATGACAGTACAGGACTGACCCCTAACAACTTATTTTTTAACACCAAATTCTATGACACTCAACAATGTTCCCAAATGTGTCAACTCACAGTGTTACACGTAGACAGGATATATGCTCACAGAAACGGAGCCGCCATGCATGATTTACAGACAGCAGGCTTCCCTCTCACATTACTGGGGCTGAATTAACCAAAGATCCATCCAGCAGCCAGCCGAGGCCATGCTTCACAAGTTATGTTAATTATTGATGTTCAGAGACTTTTGAATTGATCTCTGACTTGATCCTTTACCATTGTGATACAGTTGTGCGTAATTAGCCTTTATGACGCACAACGCATCCGTCAGTTTTGAAGACCGGTCTTACTTGATAAAACTATTAAATTGGGATCACCTTGTTTTTTTAGATGGTATAAGGCTTAATAAAGCAAAACATTGTCATCACTGTAAAGAGAAAAAGATTTGAATAGGAAAGTGTGTTAGATGATATGCACTTTCTAACCTGTCAAAGGCTTATGAGGCCCATTCATTTATGACCTTATCTTGAATGAACCATTAAAAACAAAACATTTATAAGAATATCAATAACTTTGATCACACTTAGCAAAGTCAGGTCACAATGCCCTATGTCTGTCTGCATTGGCAAAGAAACTTGGCAAAACTGTGTCCACCCCCCACATGTGCTTAAACTGCACCTGTCTGCTTTTGCTGCTGTGATATGTCTGTCCCTGAGCCATGTCCAGACACTAACCAGCTGTTTTTAAGGAGGCTTAACCCGTGCAAGTCTATAGAAATTCAAGACTGACCTTTCTTTTAAGAACTACAAAGTCTGGTTTTACGTTTTAACGTCAGAGAGAGAAATCCCAATAAACAACTATGTATTTACAGTATAAGCAAGTGCAAATCACACAAATAATCCCTTTTTCAAACACTGCGTTTTATAAAGCCCCTGCTGTTCTTTGTCCCCAACATATTGTCAGTGGAATCAGGTTTTGTTTGCTCCTGATGTTTAATTAAACGTGATTCTAGTAGAGGATCTCTTTTTTGTGAAGGAGCTCCAGTGTTTCACGCTGTGCAGGTTTCCCAGCTGTTTGCGCGCTTGTGGGCGGGCAGAGATGGACAGAGAGCTGGGTGGAGTTAGCAGCAACGCTTTTAGGAATGGGTCCCAAACCTATTTAGTTAGACAGCAGAGTTACCAAGAAGAGCTGGAAACACCTGATGGTCTCTGTGGGACAATCCGCTCCATACAACTCTCCTCTTAACTGTCGGAAGATACATCTACCTCCAGGCTTCATTTTTGTCGAATTTTTGTTGTGTTTTCTCTTCTTAAAAAAAGTAACAGAGCCAGCTGTTCTCTCTTTTCTCTCTTCATCCAAACTGATAAGGAGACATTGCACTTTTCTTTTTTTATTGCTGATATTTATTGTATTTTGCACTAACGATGCACACCACGCAAAAGGACACGACCTACACAAAGATTTTTGTCGGTGGTCTACCCTACCACACCACGGATTCAAGTCTCAGGAAATATTTCGAGGTGTTTGGTGAGATTGAAGAAGCGGTGGTAATTACCGACCGGCAGACCGGCAAGTCCAGGGGATATGGATTCGTAAGTATCACTTAAAAAACTAATAATAAGTCTATAACTTTTAAACTGAATTGAAGTCAAAAACGTTTACGCATGTGGGAAAAGTCCTGAATTGACTCGTCTTAAGTGCGCGGCTGTCTTTCTCTGTCACAACACCATGACCAACAATATCTTATCTGCAGTCATGGGGTGTTTATGTTGTGATAAGACTGCCTAACGTTGTCAGTGGCTTCTGTTGCAATCTTGCACCACCGACTTGTTGCGCGTTGGTATGCGCCCTGGCGCGTTTTTAAAGTGAGCTGCTCCCACACTGACAGTTCTGGTGGGCTGAGGAAAAACCTCACAACGATGTTTTCAAGCTTTCTGACACCGTGACACTGTTTCATCATTTCCAGTCTGTTTCAAATAACAAAAATGTTTGACTCCCCCTTGTAATAAAAACTGATAGACAAAACAAATTCAGACGGAGTATATTAAGCTACTGTCGGCTCACTCAGGCAGTGTTTCAAAATATCTATTTTTTGTTAATTCATGTATACATTTATATTTAACAGATGCTAAAACATATATATTACAGGACTGCCATGAGGTATCTACCCTTAAACGTATTTGGCCTCTTTAAAGACTATATAAAATAATCTAATGGAAGTTTGACTCATGTTCTCAGTATAGGATGTAACAAGTTGCACAGTCACCCTTGATATGCACACAGATCTGTATTTGTATGAAGAAGCTAACCTTTCTATCTTCAACTGATATGTATAAACTCCAACTTTCCCTCAATTTCGTCTTAACTGTTGTAGCATTACCATTACTATTATACAGTATTAGCAAAGCGGCTTTCAAAAACAATGAAAGTCTGTAATGCGAGCAATAAGGGAGCCATGTTCAGTCAGTCCTCTCAGCCTGGCTCCTTTACACTGTTGATAGTTTTAACACATACATATGAAGTACAGGGAAGTGTGTGCTGCCAAATACTTGCTACTGTTAATAATGACCAGAGAAATACACAGAAAGGCATGCACATACACTCGTATACACAGTTATGTTGACCCCTTTCTTAGACATTTCCAAATGTTTAGTCTTCCTATGTGCAACATGCAGAGAAATGAAACCAATTATTTTTAATTATCCTCCTCTTTTTCATGCTCTGTGTTTTTGACTGCTCCATCAGGTGACGATGGGGGACCGCTCGGCTGCAGACCGGGCCTGTAAGGACCCCAACCCCATCATTGACGGCAGGAAGGCCAACGTCAACCTGGCCTACCTGGGGGCTAAGCCTCGGGTGATGCAGCAAGGTAAGGACAGCCAAACGAGGAGCAATAAAGTAGAAAAGGAACATCCTCAAAAGCCGAAGAAATGGGGTGTCTTTCTTTAAGAATTGGCCCTCAGGCGTGCAGATGTAGTCTCTAAATATATTTTCATGAATAGTAAATCAGACAGCATATTTAATCAGCATGTCTTTGTTAATCATATATCATATAGGGATCAGACGTTGGTTTTATTGGCAAACCAGCCAACTAGAAAAATCAAGTCAGTCCTTCTAGAGTTCCTCCTCAGGGTTTGATTGTTTTTTAGGTATATCCAGTCAATGTTAGAACATGTTATTATTATGTTTTGTAGCCTATTAGTAAAGAGATTAATGCTGTCGTCTTTACTTTTTTAAGTGTATTTCCTCTGTTTTGCAGGTTTTACCTTTGGTGTTCCCCAAATTCACCCTGCGTTCATCCAAAGGCCTTATGGGTAAGTACTCAGTCTACATTTACTCAAGAGGGTTTTACACATTGAATATTTAGGTACTTAATTATTCAAACAAGTTTTCATTGCATATTTTCTCAGTTTAATGTGTAATGATTGTTACTACTATTATGTTCTTTTAAATTGTATCTGTTTTTCCCAAAATATAATTAATGGCTGATCATTTTAGATGGACAATAAGTTGAACCTTTGTCACTGTCCACTTAACAGCAAGTCAAACTGCCTTTTCTAGGTTAGCCTGTTGTATGTGTGTGTGTGTGTGTGTGTGTGTGTGTGTGTGTGTGTGTGTGTGTGTGTGTGTGTGTGTGTGTGTGTGTGTGTGTGTGTGTGTGTGTGTGTGTGTGTGTGTGTGTGTGTGTGTGTGTGTGTGTGTGTGTGTGTGTGTGTGTGTGTGTGTTTGCTGAGTGGACAATGATGGAATCTTCCAGCCTGACTGTTATCTATCTTTCTCTGGTCCGACAGGCTCGCTCTCGGTTAAGCTAACTGTGCTGGTTTGTGGAATAGTTCTGCAATAATCACAGATCAGAGAAAGGAATTACCTCTAAACTCAAACACACAAAAAAGCTCTCAAAATGGTGATTATAGATGCATGTCTGTGGGTTTTGACCTGATTTTTTATTTTATTTGAATAGAACTTAGAGCTTTGTGTGCGGTTATGAAGTGGTGTTGTTAGCTAAACCGTGTGCTTTCTCACTTTAATGAAAAAAAAAGGAGCTGGATTGATTGATTTTGGGGTGTTCTTTTTTTTGTGGAAGCGTGTTATCTTTGCCAAGGATGAGCAACATTGTTGTTTTTTTTTTTGCTTTTAGCTTGTGACCTATTTGTTTAACAGGATGTTTAATGTGTTTTTCTGGCTGTCTTGTTGGAGTGAGTGGTGAATTTTCTGTGTGTGTTTTTTTCTTTCCTGAGTCACCTCACATCATTTCTCCAAAATAACAAAACCCATCACTGCTTGTGTGTGACTTTAGCATCTTCCTGGTGTTACTAGCAGTTTCTCACATTAACACAACGTAGCAGCAGCAACAAGTCCCCTATGAAACTGTCACTTTTTATTACTGCTGGTCAACTCATTACAACTCTTTTGTTTTCCTTCCTGTCTCTGTATCTCTTTGTCTTTTCTATTCTCTACACTGCACATGCAAGACTTGTGGTAACGTACCACCATTTACCATCAGAAGTGTGGATGTCTTGTGAATGAAAACAGTTATTATGTGAGCTCTTGTCATCGCAATATGAGTATTTATGTGTGTACATGTGTGGTTGCATTGGAGTATGTGCTCTTATTGTGTTTGTAGGAGTGTGTGTCTTTGTCCGTCCACATAGTCCCAAAGTCTCCAATGTGACACAAACAAATCTCTCTCGCTCCCTCATTCTATCGGAGCGAGCTTTCGTCACATGGGCTTGTGGTGTTAAGGAAAACAAACGCACCCATTGTGCCACACAAAGCCCTGAATGCTGACGCTGCAGTCGCATGAAGCTCTGTGTGTGTGTGTTGGGGGGGTCTGGTTAGGGTTTGGGACCATCTCTCTCTGTCATTTAAGAGCAATGCAGGGGCCACTTAAATAGGAACAGGGTGGGTATTTTAGGGGTAACATTAATGTGCTTAATTTTCCATATGCACATACGATCAGATTGAACCAGAAGCCTCTGTCTGTCTGTCAGAATAGGCACAACACTATAAACAAATACATAGAAGTTAATTCCTGAAAAAGGTTTTGACCTAGTACAAAATAAGAATGCTAATCAATATGTAAGGTCATATTTTTAGACCATATAGAGACGGATCGATTGAAGTGGAGGAAACTCAGTCGGCCACAAAGTTCCCATACAAACAACTGCATTCTCAAAATGTTATCATCGGATTTGGTCACCATTTTTAAAACACATGACTTTGTATAAAAATTAGCCCAATGTGAAGGTAAATAATGCGTCTAAAAGACTAACTCTAAGAAAATATTACACAAGCAGCTAATCGGCCTCTCACATCCTCAAACCGCTAAGAAACTAAAACAACCAAAAGTGCATTTCTGCCCTTACAAAACTCTCTCGGCGTATTTAAGTATGATCCAAGTAGCTTTCTAAGTGTGGATTATGACTCAAGTCTGGCTGCACTTTAAGAGAAACTAGACACCAGGTCCATCTGTGACTCATCATAATATCAAAAGTCTAATGAGCAACTCTGTCGAAGCGAGACAGGTGTGTGTGTATGGTGCCAACCTTTAACACTTCCATATTGCAAAATCACACACATTAGATCCTCTCACCTCAGTGTATGCTTTTCCCTCCCTGTGCAGACACCATGCACGATGGCATGATCCTTTATTTAGCCTTGATCTTTAATGACAGCTGGGTTGTGTGAACACGACATTCCAGCAAAGACACACACACACACACACACACACACACACACACACACACACACACACACACACACACACACACACACACACACACACACACACACACACACACACACACACACACACACACACACAGAACATATAACAACATACTTACACCATATCCACCAGCATGACTTCACAAAGCAGCCATATACTTACTGTATTTTCGATACAGACTACCGCCTGGGAAAAGTGGATATTTTTTATGAGTTGGGCCCATTAGATGGGTCAGCCAGAGCTTTGCTTCCCATGAGCCTGCTTATCGTAATATGTGTACTTGTTTATGTCTGTTAGGTTACCAGAATATAGAAACAGCGGTAGTGTGGAATGAGAGACAGCAGAGATACAATCCAAAAATGTGCTGACCTTGGAGTTTTTAAAAAGTTTTAAAATAGTGAAAAATCTCTGTAAGCTGCAGCCTCTACAGTCAATCAAATACAGAAACTGGTGTTTAAAGTTAAACACAGTTTAATCAACAGTATAATAATTAGTGCAGTAGAACAGCAGACAGTAAACCTGGTGCCTATATTATCCACAATGCAACTCTTAGTAAAGGCTAATGTTATCTCTGGCCTCTAGAAGAAATGAGCAGCGTTCTACAGGCTCTCCTATGATTGCCCCTATTAGTTGATAAGTTGATAAAATGTTGGTTTTGGTCTAAGTTTACCAATATTTCTTCATCAAGTAGTCTTTTCTAAGCTGAATGAGATTTCACATCACTGGTAAAGATCCAAAGTGGTGTTATTGCAGTATTTTTTGTAGAGAAACTCAGCTTTACAGACCTGTGCATTGAATCAATTAATTAGCTACCTACTAATTAAGGTAATACAATAGATGTTTAAACAAAAGTAACAGGTCTGCAAGCACAGCATAAAATAAATACCAGATTTATCCTAATTAAAGTCCATCATCAGTTAACAACATTAAATCTGATTTGTAAATAAAGTTTAAGAGTTCTCATATTGTTAGTAGTTGTGTTAAACCTGCACATAGAATTTGTGAGAAAATCAATACAAAGTCATGTGACAGTGTTTGTGTAATCATGAGAGTTGCTGTTACAATGTGTATTGGTGTTTCTCCAATCAGGCTAATGTTAGCTTTTTATTGCATATTGGTTAATGGCCCTTCAGACAGTGTGTCATCTACCTCCAGTATTAAGAGTTTTCTCCCTGTCTGCTGGGGGTGAAATACTGATTTCACATTTGACTTCAGATAATAGACAGGAAATGTCCCTCTGTGTGTGAGGATTAGGGGTTCGATGGCGTCCCTAGTCTAAAAAATCCTCCTGGTAACCTGGCTCTTCCAATTGGAGTGAGTCACAAAACACTAAACCTTTCAATGCAGTTACTTTGTACGTGGTCTAAAAATAATGGGTCTAACCTGTGTATGTGCTTAAGTTGATCTTTGACCTTCAGTGACAGCCACACCAAACCACTATATGCCCATTTTCTCAGTTTATTCCTCCCTTTTCTTTCTGTGTCTTTTCAGTCGAGTGATTGTGCAGTGCCCTTGTTGTTTTGTCTGTAATCGGTCTAGTGGAGGTGGACTATTTTTAAATATTTCTTCCTCTCTGACGCCTTGCTGTTGTTTTGTTTTTCCTGTTTTTCTCCTGGTGCACTGTTTTTGGGTGAGATGTGGGTTGGATTGGATAATGGAGTGCTCACAATAGGGTTGCCACGATAGATCCTGCCTTTCAACCTTGAACATTTTCTGCACTTCCTTGCTTTCTTTCTACCTGATGTTCATTTATGCAGACTCGACTGATTATATTAGGTTATCTTGGACTTTCTTTTAACAGATTTTTGAAGATCCAGCTTCTTTTAAACTCACATATTGAGCAATACATCTCAAATTTGTTTCTGTCAAACCTGATGCTTCTCATTACATTTGAATTAAGGGAAGATTGAATTTGACTCCACTTTCTCTAAAGTGGAGGGGGAGGGCTGTTTTTCCAGGCCACAACAAACTGAAATTCACATTACTCCACCTACAGTCGAAAGTCGAGACTTCTTTGATCCATTAGTGTACATTTCCAAAGCTCCCCTCATGCTCACTGTCCAACTGAGTTTCCAGACCTTATAGAGTATGGGGGGTTGGATAAGGCTATGTCATGGAGGACAGAATGTGCTCATTGTTCATAATTGTTTATTTAATCGAAACATCCCTCTGGGTGCGGAGCCTAGTCCCGGCTCCCCCTGCTGCCTCCCCGGCTCTTTGTCCCGACACAGAGGGGGAAATGGCCAGCAGCCTCCCTTTTTGAAAACTGTCCAGCTGTCAAAGTGGCAGTGACATTTTCACAATGCTTCCCTGGGCTCATCTCCTCTGTCCGCACCCCTGCCCCCGGCACTGTAAGCCTCCCCTCTCCATCCCCCCATCCAGCGGGCAGTCGGACGGCCCCAGAGCCAAATCCACGTGTGACAGACAAATGAGCTGCAGTTTACAGACCCCAAACTTTTTGCTTTCTTCTGCTTCTCATCTCACCTCCCTCTGCCTCTCTGTAGCTCCACAAACTAAACACTGACCAAGCAGGAAATTAAAAAACATTTTCCCATGTTCTAAAGACCATGACTTCCTCATGTCGTCCAAATGTAATCATACCACTCTTGGAGTGTTTGAGTGAGCCACTTATCCAGTTTCCCTCACCTTGCAGTTTTCTTTTCACAGAGAGATTTCTATTTTGGCAACCCTATATTGTTCTAATCCCTACTAGCAGGCATTTCCTTGGTGTTCTTGACTGGTGGATGGACTGGGGCTGGGTGGTGGGTGGGTGCTTGGGCGCAGTGTGATGGAGTTGGGTTTGGGTTTTAGTGTAGGTGCTTTCAACTCTGTGTGAATCAATCTAACCTTTCATATGTGTGTTTGTTTCACAGCATCCCGGCTCACTATGTGTATCCTCAGGCCTTCGTACAGCCTAGTGTGGTCATCCCTCATGTGCAACCTACAGCCAGTGCGCCCGCCACCGCTTCCTCTCCCTACATCGACTACACTGGAGCGGCCTACGCACAGTATTCTGCAGCTGCAGCCAGTGCTGCTGCAGCAGCTGCATATGAGCAGTATCCCTACGCCGCATCCCCCGCCGCCGCAGGCTACATGGCTACTGCGGGATACGGCTACGCAGTCCAGCAGCCTTTGGCCACAGCTGCCCCAGGCTCAGCCGCCGCTGCAGCCGCTGCCTTCGGTCAGTACCAGCCTCAGCAGCTGCAAGCCGACCGCATGCAATAGCAGCCACTGCAACCACTGGACATGCAGAGCGAGGATTCCCGCCCCCGGCCACAGCTGATTGGTCAGGAGGGGCGGCGAAGGAAAAGGAAGAGGGAATGGCCTTAAGGTTGGGCGTGTCAGCGACTCGTAGGCAGAGTTGCTTTAAAAAGGTGATGATGGTGATGGTGATGATGATGGTGGTGATGATGATGGTGATGATGATGATGGTGGTGGTGGTAGTGATGATGATGGTGAGATGGGAACTTTTACAGTAACTTTCCAACTTGCTGTGCTTCAACCAAAAAATTTGAAAATGAAAAAAAGTTGCAGAACACATAATGGAAAGTGATTTACTATTATTGTTGTTGTTATTACTATTATTATTATCATTACTATTATCATTGTAGTAGAGTACTTATTTCTAGAAGAAAAAGCAGGAACTAATCCCTGTGGTTGGTATAGGTGTTAAACTAAGCCTTTAAGTCCTATTGCTGTCTTTAATGTTAGCTTAGGAATCTGTTCTATTATTTTTCATTTGTGGATTTACCACGGTTATTTGATGCCCTCATAACATTTATATTTATTATTGTTATTATTACACATTGGGGGCTTTTCTTGTTCTTTTTGTCATATCAAGTGCATTAGCAGTTAATATTTTCTGATAATCAGGGAAATGGAACCGTTTCCAATGTGTTAGCTTTTATAATGTGACCTCTGTCAGGAAGTCGAGGAGTCCTTACTCATCGTGTCACACTTATTTGATGAACTACCTTTTTATCTTCCTGATGCTGAATGTCCCTTTTTTTTACTATGTGTCTCGACCTCTTGACCTATGCAAAGCAAACAAATCACCAGGAGACAAAAAAACAAAGAAAAGCAACAAAAAAAATGAAAATGTCATCAACTCTGACTTGATTCTTGGACTAAAGGGGGACTTGGCAAACAAAACAAACGCACTGACAAAAGGAGGGAGGTTGAAAACGGCTTCAGACAATGAGAAACACTAAACCAATCGCTTTTCCACATGTTTCACTCACACGTACACAGACACATGCATCCAGAGTTGCACACATAGCAGTCAAAGACAAAGGCAGTACAGTTGTGGTCCTCTCGGGCTCTGGGATGGAGAGAGAGAGAGAGAGAGAAAGAGAGAGGGAGAGAGATAGCAGCTGCTGGTGGGGGAGGACAGCGTCGCTCCAGCGCCACACAGACGGATCACTCTGGAAAGAACGCATCACTTGTGCTCGTTTGTTGAGCTGTCACATTTTAATCCCCGACCGAGCCCATTTGGGAACCAACTTCACAAACCTCCACCTAACACAGAGCCCCACAGCAGAGTCCCCCCCCTCCCCACACAGTCATGCAGCTGTCAGCACTTCCACCTCTGTGCTGCTGTAGTCTGGTGTCAGGTACACACTCACACACACACTTTCACCAAAGCTACCCGACAACTGGCCTGCCTAGCGTCTGTCAAGATCAGCAGGTGCGGTGAAGAGGACGGGGACTCTTTGACGTTATATCGGTCTGTGTGCCTTACATTTTTACTGCTATTTAAGAGGAAAAAACACACAAAAAAAAGAGAAATCTACTATTTAAGATATTTATTTTTGAGGGTTGACGATGTTGACGCTCTGAGAGTAGAGACTTAGTGGCGGTACTGTATTAATAATATGATGTACTCATCTCAAGGCATATATAAGTTATTGATTAGTTTTAGTAATATTATTATAATTATTATTAACATACTCAACCAAAAATGTAAATGTAGGAGTTATTTAAGATACTGTTATGTGCACTGTACTTTTATTTTTTTTATCTTTTTGATTCTTTAGAACATGACATTAGCTTAATGCCTTTTGTAGGGAAGGAACTTTATTTAAATGCAGGCCTGTTCGCATGCAGATTGTACTCTTCTGTGTTTAGATGAGAGGAATAAATAATAATAATTTTCACAAAAGACAAGCGAAAATGCTGCTTTCTCCACTAGAATGTATAGTCGTTGTCAAGGGTTCAGTAGCTGTGCTTCTTTTGCCTAATATTCATCAGATGGGCTATTTTACACTGTTGGGAATTTTTATACTTGAACTATTTCTTACAAGGGAAATATGAAAAATAAATGACAAAAAAACGTTTTAAGGATGCTTCTCATTGTCACTGGATGAAGGCATGTCAAGTGTATTTAAATGCAAAGGTCATGTTGATATTAAAACCTTTACTGCAGAATTTCAACACCATTTACTTAAAATTGGAATAAAAAGTTCTATATTTAAAAAGCTTGGTGACATTTCTTTTCATTAAGACTGCATTTAATCTAGTTATTCCAATGTGAATTGTACAGGAAGAGTTTGATCTTTACCATTTCTGTGATATCCCTTCTCAGTCTTCCTTACACACCCTCATGGATATAATGCCTTTGTGCCTTCTGTGTGTGGATGCGTTCAATATCAAATAATGTGAATTGAACTACTTTATAAGTAATTTGTGTGGCATATAATCATGACCAATAATATGCACCAAAAAATGGAAAATCATAAGACTCAACTCCACGTTATCAAATGTTAGTTTATCATTTTCCTTTTCATTACAGATTCCACTGGATATCATTTCACTTATTCAAGACATTTTTCATTTCAACAGCCATTTTTCGCCCAATGTTGCCTTTGAACCAATAATCGACAAACTAGGAAGACTGTTTGTCTTGACCTGTAAGGTTTTCTCAGAGTAACATCTGTGAGGTGCTCTGCTCCTCGTCACTGTGGAATCATTTTGAGAAGAAGTAATTTGAAACACTCACAGTCACACCCACAGTTTACAGGGATACCTCTTACACATGATAAACTCTAAAGACTATCAATGATTTATCCTCTAATCAATTAGTCATGGCATTAAGAGCGTGATGCTGTGTCTCTGCTGTCTTTAACTCGGCCTCAGGGATTATTTTGGGCCCTGCTGAAACCTGAAACTGAAGGAGGGTGATCATGACACAGCATGAACACAACAAAGCCTTTTGGGTAAAAACAGGGGCTATCATAGCATCTGACACCATGATCACAATTAAAGCTGTTACCTTAACTTTAACTGATGATGCAGAGCTGTGATGAGGTTTTGATAAGACTTTGAATTGGCACCCAGGATCAGTTAACCTCTGTAGTTATGGAAATGCTTTCTAAAGTCAGTCCTACTTTTTAATGATCTTTTATTTATACCTTGTAACTACCGAATTTGTTAACGAATAGTAAACAGTCAGTCAAAAATCTTTACCTGTCTGTTATACACCAATAATAAGAATAATCAGAAATGTTATCAGTTTTAAAACAAACTTGGGGTTTAATTACACATTTAATATTGAGCCTCCATAAAAGCCTAATTATAAAAGATCTGAAATATCCTTATTCTTGGTGCCACTGTATTATACCTCTATAAATGTTAAATATACTGCATTAAACAAACGTTTACCACCCCACATAGTCAATATTTGAGGCTGAGGGGATAGATATGTTTGTCATCTGCTGCTTATGAAAGGATTTTAATGTGCTACTTGGGACTTTAAGTCTAAATATATTGGTCTCTACTGCACTCCTTTTGACAATTTCTTTTAACTTCTCTATCAATAATCACAGAACTTGCAGTCATTAAGTACTCCTTTGAACTTGGTTGATCTTGATCAGAAATTAAAAATGAAATCATTATGAAATAACATAAGCACAGGTGAATTGAATAACCTTAACATAACTCATTTCCCCTAAGTGTCCCAGTATAGTATCCCATTGGCAAGTGGAATCCATCTATTAATAATGTTATTACTTTTACCTGTACTTTTGAAAGATAATTCTAAATGTCTGCTCTAAAGAATATGCAGTCCACCTGTTGACTGTTAATTATCCAGAATATCAGCTACTTTGGACGTAGCAGCTGATGTAATACAGCATTTAAGGGGACATTTTAAAAAGGGGAATACCAAGTTAGGGGTCAAACCTGGGCTCTACTTCCATGGATGAAGAAGATGAAGACTTCCCTTTAAGTTCAGGTCTATTCGCCTCATGCAGACTTCGCCACGGCGTCAATAACTATTTTTAGCGACTCTGTCTGAGGCTGCCATGTTGCCTGCGAGGTAAAAGCTCGTGAGCCCCGGAGAGAGGAGACACTGCGGCACTGAGTCACGGTCCCTCTCTCAGGTTAACCGTGTGGCTTATTTAGGACTTCCCGGAAGAGACAGCTGAGTAACGGGGCAGGGAAGCAGGAGGGACGCAGCAGACAGACACGAACTCGTCCCGGGATATTGACAGTCCCAAGAAAACATCTGCAAAAAACGGACCAGAGGAGGGAAGTAAGTTGATTTTTTTTCATGACGAGTTTCTTACTGAGTGTAATGTCTGGTTAATTGTTTGGGTGGGGCGGACTTTGCTGTGTCGCAGACATGTCCAAACAAAGTCATCTTCACCTGCTCCCTCCGCGCACCATAGTTTCTTACAGTATAAGAGCACAGAGGGAGGTGACTTGGAGGGTGATTTTGATTTCTTTCACCTCTTTTTTCTCTGGAGTAACGGTGCTATTGAGGTATGAAGCCTCAGATTTGAGGGGCGGTGAAAATGCGGTCAGCAGTCTGCCATGTCATGTTTTATTGTGACGCGTCATATTTGACCTGTGGGAGCCGCGTGCATAGCACCTGTAATCAGATAAGGAGATAAGGAGTTTCAAGCTGTCTGTTATTATAGGCTATTATGCATTATAGGCTGTAGATGTTCCGAGTTTCAATTTATTTATTTTTTTGAAAAGACAATCTCATCTCGAGGGTCATCTAGCTCTTGATGATAGAATCACCTGTCCACGTTTGCTTAGAAGTTGAGATACACTTTGGTTAAACTCGACTTTTACTTATTAAAATTACTTTAAGTAACCATTGCAAGGAAGTCCTGAAGTGCTCAGAAAAAAAGCAAATAACATTGAAACTTTCTGCTGATAAGGGTCTTATAAAATGACGGATATGTCCAGAAAGGCTATTAATGCTTTAAGTGGCATTGACTCTTAATCATTAGGTTCACATTATATTGATGCTACTGTCAGATATTTGGTGGATATTGTGGCCTATATGATTTAGATATTGTACAATTAAAACATAGTTACACTTTCAGCTATATCAACGTAAAACAAGAGACCGCAGAAGTGTTTTTTGTGAGTAGAAACAAATACAGAGACTTTGACTAACATACTGATGATGTCACAGCTTCCTGTTTACTGGCTTTATAAACAGCTGTAGCACCTGAAGTCATCGCCAAAAGTAAGGTTGCCCCTAAATTTGCTGCATAAAACACAACCAAGGTTGTAAAGAAATGTGCGTTCATTTATGTAAAAGCTTCTGAATTTCAAACATTGGTGGATAAAAATCACCCAAAATCACCCAGTGAAAAATACATTTTACTCCACACTGCATGGAGCACAAACACTACAGATAAACAGTTTAAACAGATATTTTCTGTGTTTACTAGAATTAACTTATACAGTACAAGACTTTCGAGACCTGCATCAGAATAGCCTACAGTTAGAGAGTCCTACCATAGCAGCAGGCTGAGGCTAGATATAGCCCCAAAGATCAGATACCAGGCCAGAGGGTTCAGGAGACACATGCGGTTCAGGGGGAAGTCAGTAATATCTTTCCAATGCAGGAACATTTGTGCTTTCTCAGCTGTTGGTTGGGGTCTTTATGTGGCAAACGTTGCTGCCCACCTGTCTGCAGGAACAGAGGGTATAATGTTTTCATTCACTGGGGCTAAAGTCTTCTAACGCTTACTTAATATAACAGCTGCAAATTACGGATAGATTAACTCCATTGACTGCAACATTTTGTGGTTGTCTTGTGTGTTACAGTCTTTACATTTTCTGAGTGTCTTGCTGTTCCCCCTTAATTATATGATTATGAAAAGTTAAAAGAGCATTATTGGCCATGGCTTTGCATTGCCATGGAGATCTTGGCTGGTTGACAGTGAATGAAATCAGTGCAGACGCCGGCTGTTTTTGTCTCATGGTTCTTAATCTTTTTATTATTATTGAGTGTGACAGTGATTAAGTGAAGTCATTTGGACTTAAGCAAATAGAGTAGTTGATTCTTTGTCCTCTTTTTAATGCATCAAATTTCAAGCTGCAATAATGTCACTACAAAAGATCATTATTACCAGCCAGCACAGTGTGTGTGTCTTCTGTCACTGCAGTAATGTCACATCCATGGAGGATGCAGTCACAAAAGTTAATAGATCAAAATGATGGCAGAATTCAGAGATGTGTGAAGTCTGGAAGTACAGGAGTTGGATGGTCATTTTTTATTATCCATACATCAGACAAGAAAACTGCCTTTCCTAATTTCTCAGAGCCCCGGGTGTCTTCTGCTTGAATAATAACAAATGATTAATTGTTATAGCAAATCCCTTTTCTGATGATCAACTATAATTGGTTGAATGATTCAATGATTTGGCTCCAAAAGAAATACAGTTTCCAAAATCTTAAAGAATACACATTTAACTGAGTACCACAGAGTCCGACTTTCTAATAAGACACACTTTACTAGAAAAGGGTATCAAATGATATTCAAAGGTATTGATGAAGAGTCACCGGTTTCTCCATTTCTAAATGACCTAGACATTATTATTATTAATAATAATAATAATACATTTATTTTATAGGCGCTTCTACAGGTGCTCAAAGTCGCTTTACAAAGCTGCATAAAAAAAGACAACAGATAAATAGACATTACAAGTAAACATTAACAAATCATCAGGATAAACGTTTGTCTTATAGCATTTATCTTCTTTTTTCTACTTTTCAAAGCACAGTTTACTTTTTTTGCACATAAACACGTGACCTGTTATAATGGCAGATTTTCTCTTTTGGTATCGTGTTACCAGAAAATATTGTTCACTACAAGACTAACTATACATATTGTACAGAGAATTGTAACCAAAAATATGAACATAATGCATTGAATTAACTCAAATAAATAAAACGTGGAGCAGATTGGGACGTAGCTCTCCAGGTTTAAGAGCTGTTGTGACCCAGAAAGCAGAAATAGCAGCTGATTCCTGCGACAGGCATCTGACTCTCCAGAGAGACGGCACGATGACGCCCATCACGACATTTTAGCTGCTCCTAGCACATAATTACGAGACATAATTCACAAAGATTACAGACAGGGCAAAAAATTCAGTCATAGCTGAGATATTAATGCGACACAGAGCCTCCTGGGGTTTTTTATAGATAATTTGTTAAGCAAATAAACTGATTATAACACACACAATAGGATAGTATGTGGGACATGAAGGTAGCAGGTGTCAGTTTAGGACGAGGGAGTTAACCAGCAGTTTGTGTTGCTGCGAGATGCTGGATTGAATTCCACTCTGTTGACTAATCGCTGCATTGGCTCATGGTGAGGCATATATGAAAATGTGGACGTGTTATCTGGGGATTTTACAGGGTCACTGATGCCATCCTGGGACATTAATGTTGCTCAATATTGAATTAATAAATAAGATACTCATTCCAATTCCTCTATTGAGCATTAATATGGTGAAAATGCGCCAGTTTATGAATTAAATACTGGAGATTAAATTAAATTGACTTGCATTAAACTCAATTTCAAAGTTTAGTGACAATTTCCCCACTATATATACCATGTATTTTCTGTACGTATACATTTATTTATTTATTGTGATTCTTTTGGACTCTCGTGAATAAATGAAAACACTCAATTATATTGTTAAGTGTTTTCTTATTTTTTTCCCACTGCACTCAATTCTCTGTCCCTGCTCTCATTACATAGCAGAGGTTGTGTCTGTAGCAGAGGGCCAGGCCACTCAAACAGAGACAGTGTTCATAATAAGCCCATTGCATCAAATACATTTAGTAACACTCTGTAATGACACAGCTCTTTGAGGAGCAGCAGCATGGGAAAGTTGAATAGTGGTAGTGGTTATTCCCTCCATAGTGACATGGAAGATGGAAAAATACAGTTTTCTCCTGGAAATCTTGTGATTGCTTCATGTATCACAAACAAATACATAGTGAGCTCACAGTACATATCAAATAACTGATCCTTTGTTTCCAGGTTTGTCACCATGGAAGGATTAATGGAGCGGCTGGAGCGGGCTGTGACTCGCCTGGAGAAAATGTCCGTCACCATGCAAGTGTCCAACGGCATGGCTAACGGGGACTGTGCCAATGGCATCGATGGGGGCAAGTCTCCTTCAATGACACTCAACTTTCTTTTCGGGGAGCAACAGATATAAAAGACAGCTGTTATCTCTCCCTCTTGTGTCTGCAGGTCTGTCTCAGTGTGTGGAGGCCTTTGAAGTCCTGATGAGAGGTCCAGTGTCAGAGTACATGAACTACAGCCGGGCAATAGGAAGCGTGGTGGAGAAACATGTAAGTTATGTTTAATTTATGCACTAAAGTCTCTCAAAACAACGTCCTTCTATTGTTCAGTGATCAAAATCTAGATGAGAGAAGATAGGAGTTGATTGACCTTCAATTATTAACAAAAAACTACAGCATGAGATAAAAATGAGAGGCACTACTTAGACGGAGAAAGATTCTCTAAAAAAAGTCTGGAGCGCCTGATGGTCATCTAGTGGTAATTAAATACTTGTTTGTGGGAGCCTTTTCCAGTGTGAAGCCTTAGTTCTGTCAGTAAGAGGTTCTTACCATCAACATAATACTTAAGTCTGCTTTTTTGTTCCGATTCTTCAAATAAAAAGACACCAATTCTAGAAACTGCAGTAAACAAACACTCTTTGTAATAAAGATGCAAATACTACATTATTTATTGATCTTGGAAGTTCATTATACAAGTCCATGTCTACCAACTTTACATACAAAGTTCAGTTTACTCTTTTTTATGAGTATAGAAAAATCAAAAAGCTGTCCCTTCAAAGCCCAATACTAATTGTTGGACTGCCAATTTAACTCCAGATCTAGTTCCAAACATTCCCCCGCCCCCCCTTTTTCTGAAATTCTCAGTTTGAAATGTTTGTTCACAGTAGGGACAGTAGATGGATATGTGGAACTACTAGTGCTGTCTGGCTGTGCCGAACCGTCATTTGATTGGATGCACATTCATAAACAAACATGGATTGTTCTGCTTTCGATCTCACTTAGAGAAAGGCTGCTCTGAAGGCTGAAGGACGGTGATGTTTGAGAATGGGAGGTCCATCGCCCAAGGTTTCATGTCCACTACAAAGCCAAGGGTGGGAGTATGATTGAACTTCGACCTTACTTTCATTTATCAAACCCCTTGTGGAGCACTGTTTCCTTTTTGGTAATGACCTGTACTCCCATCAGAGGACTGTGTGTTTTGTGGTCAGTCAGTTGGCAATACTAGCTGTCCTTTGAATAAATCCAGAACAACAGGGAGTGAAGACTAAAGGCAGGCACAGAGAAATCCCAGCAAAATGTTGGTTATCTTCCTCTGTTCCTTGAAAGAAAATCTGTATATCTGCGTCCCATCACTGGACGGGGTGAGAAAGAGGGGGGGTGTGTGAACAAGAGCCAGAGGTGGTTTCTCTAAG
The DNA here is from genome assembly GCF_036324505.1 of Eleginops maclovinus. NCBI lineage: Eukaryota > Metazoa > Chordata > Actinopteri > Perciformes > Eleginopidae > Eleginops > Eleginops maclovinus. Next base: position 14,402,050 of record NC_086361.1, read on the forward strand.
TTTGCAGAGCTCCTTTTATGGACAAAGCCTCCCCGGTGGTTCCCTTGGCCTGCAACTGCAGGTCTCAGACATACACAGGACCCAGCTGGCTGAGACTAACCCTGTGTGTGTGTGTATATATATATATATATATATATATGTATTGTATATGTATGTGTGTGAGTGCCTGCGTGCGTGCGTGACTTTTTTTTCCTTTTGTATGTGTAATACAGACAGATTCACAGCCTGGATTTCAATAAGCTTGGGAGAACACGATCAAAGCATAAAAGACTTTGAAAGAATGTCATGCACTGTAATATTTTCTATGTTCGGAATACACTATCATGCACACACAAACTGTCAATCACAGATTTTCTTTTTTTTTATGTTAACAAATTCATTTTAAATCAAAGTCTATAGAAGTTTGCTTACATAGGCACGTGGGGGGATGAAGGAGTTACACAAACACTGCACCGACAGCCAGGAGACTGGTGTTCATGTCCAGTGTGAAATTAAAAATCTAAGTTGACTTATTTAGTTTTATTTCCATGAATTAAGCCACTTTCAAAAGCCACTATGAGTCTATTTTCATCAAACTTTATTTAGTTTGTCAGTTGTGAACATCTCATTTGGGCCAAAACAATCAGCTGAGACTGATTGTGAGAGGGGTGTTGGAGGATTTCCAAGCAACCCCTCATGTGGTTCAATTGCAGTGAGAACATAATTTGACCCAATTGCAGGAAGGGAACTAAAATGCAGGGATTATACATTTCCTGTGGGGGTCAATGTTGAGATGGTCACAGGTAAACGACAGATGAAGGGAAGAGGACTGTTTGCTTGTCAACTGGACCGGAGAGAACATACAGAATCTGCTAAAAAAAAGTCCAGAAAAATTGGGATATTGAGGTTAATTATTGGATAAGAGATTCATGCACTCAATGGATCAGTGCTGACTCAAAGTGGAAAAATGTTGAGGGCAAGTCTGTTTGTGCACCATGAATGAAAGTAGAAAAAATCTACCAAAGTAATTCATTTCACTGATTCAAACTACGGCTTGTGAAAGTTCCCTTAAATATCATTGAATACTTATTAAGCCAAACCTTGATCTTTTAGAGAACCTAGACAAGTGTCTTTGCTGCCTTTTTGTAAACCATGTGTTCCATACAGTGGCAGAAATCTAAGAGAAAATGTGTTTCCCTTAGAAATATAATCAAGAATGCAGATTAGTTTTACAAGGATGTTATTTTCTAGGATAATATACTAACATGCTTGTTACACTTATTATAATCCAATTTATTTAACTTTGTTTCTTTACCATTGACAGGCGGACATGGTGAACAACGCGCTGCAGACCCAGAGAACTTTCCTCAAAATGGTTGCCAAGCACCGGCAACCTCCACAGGTATAGTACAACATGCTGAGATGTACTGATGGTGATTATATCAGAATGATTGGCTAGACCTTTGATTACATAATGCATAGTAATTAAAAGGATTGATTAAGAAACCTTAACTCTAGATAATATGTGCCAGTTGTTTCTTGACACTTTACCCCTAACATCTGAGACAGCTTTTACTGGATGGCAAACAATAGTTTTAAAAGTATTTATTGGTATATTATTTGCAACAAAAAGCATGTGTTCCAACCCCCATATCATCTACCCAAACCTTGACAATAGTTAAATTAACATTGAATTATTTTCCCACTGCCATTATTGCTGTTGGTCTTTATTGATTTGGTCATGTGACTTGATCTCATCATTATGATTGGCTGATGCTGTTTGTGTTTCTATGTTAACCACAGCAGGTGATGCAACTCTCGTGACACTCTGTTTCAAACGCCATCAAATGTTTCTCATTTACCATAAAGGTGATCGTTATCTCAGATCTGTGTGACAGTGTGTGTCCTCCCCTCCTGTGTTCCCCAGCGGGCCGGGCCGTTCACAGAGGGATTACGCGGCTCTTTGACTAAGAAAACGCTACTACAACACATTCCCAGCATGTTCACGTATAGAGAAAGGGGGGTGGGAGAGAACGCTGTGTGTGTGTGTGTGTGTGTGTGTGTGTGTGTGTGTGTGAGAGAGAGTGTGAGAGCTGATATGATATCATCCCATTGGCCTCCTGTGTGTGTGTGTGTGTGTGTGTGTGTGTGTGTGTGTGTGTGTGTGTGTGTGTGTGTGTGTGTGTGTGTGTGTGTGTGTGTGTGTGTGTGTGTGTGTGTGTGTGTGTGTGTGTGTGTGTGTGTGTAACAGGGTCTGTAGAGCCCACCAGGAAGTGATTACTTTCTATCTGTCAGGTCAGCGTCTATGGTTTTCTCCCCAACCTACTTTAGATGTAACCCTGCCCACTGCCTGATGTTTTTATTTATGCCTTCTGAGATATACGTTTTATTAAAACTCATTAGAGGGACATTTATATTTTGTAAAACAACGATCATGTTTGCAGAGTGGAAAAACATTTGTATTCAAATGTGTATTGAATTTAGTCCCTTTAGCTGCTGTCATAACACAATGTATCATCACTAAATTATTTTTGGCTGACTGAATAAGTTATCAAAGGAGGAAACGTTGTTTTTTTGCTCAATACAGGCTTCAGTTATCAAAATATCATGAGGAATTGTTTCACCTGCTAGTTACAACTTTCTAAAGGATATCCTAATACAGTCATATGAGTGCTGTAGCTGCTTTAAACTTACAAACCCATGTTTTACCTTCACCAATTATACTCACCAATACAGTGGTAGATTCCAGTTTAGCTCAGATTACTGATAAACCCAAGAGCCATGTTTCTGTTTGCTAAGAAGCCAAATAAAAGAATGATCTATGGGAAAATTCATTGTTGAGTCTGGGCTGCTTCAGCCCAACATGGTTGGGACATCAGTTCTTTACTTACAGTCAACATGACCCACAATAAACCCTTCAGAGCACCCACACACTAAATGTTCGCACCAACTACCACCACTACAAACTATTTCCTGAAAAACATTCACAAACAAACTCACACATCGATACAGATCAGTCAGAGAAGGAAAAGTGTGTGTGACTCTGACCAGTGTAGCCTCTCCTCTCTCCACACATGCACACACACACACATACATACAGATTACAAACTTCTGGCCTTTCTCTGCAGCGCAGCCCCTGTGGTGCTCTATGACTTTTTAAGGGCATGTTCTATATTTGAGCCGGTTGTCAGTGTGTGTGTGTGTGTGTGTGTGTGTGTGTGTGTGTGTGTGTGTGTGTGTGTGTGTGTGTGTGTGTGTGTGTGTGTGTGTGTGTGTGTGTGTGTGTGTGTGTGTGTGTGTGAGAGTTCGAGTGAAAGAAAGTAAGACTCTCTCTCTGTGTGACCTCAAGTTGGCCTGTTAACTTTATGTGTGTGTGTGTGTGTGTGTGTGTGTGTGTGTGTGTGTGTGTGTGTGTGTGTGTGTGTGTGTGTGTGTGTGTGTGTGTGTGTGTGTGTGTGTGTGTGTGTGTGTCTGGCAGTTCAAACTTTTAGAGGTTTTAGACTTTCCCAGTTAAAGTTGTTTTCCTGTCGCTTCTCCACCTTTGATAGAATTGCTTAGGAAGTCAAAGGGACGCTGTGCTATTGTGACACACTGCCTATCAAATAATGTGAGCCAATGTTTTCTGATCCTTTTGTCTACTCATTCTCCGCCTATTTGTCTGTGTCTCTGCCCCAATTTGTTCATATTTGTTCAGTGATTATTGCCTTTTTAGTTCAACTGTACGCCAGTAAGCATGAACATTTCCTAATGCAGTGACTTAAAAGGAATACCTTTCTCTCAAAATGACCATTTGTATATCAACCAATCACCCAGTGTTACCTTGAATTCTTGAAGAGTACTTTCTCTCTCGCACGCATGAATCTACAGCTTTCACCCTATTAGCTTAGTATAAAGACTACAACAGGAGTAAACAGCTAGACTAGACCGTGCTAGAAGATGTATACAAATCTTAGCTTGTCTTGAGCTTGAGCTTGAGCTTGCAATAGCTGAAGGGTTTTACATGGAAAATTGTAAAATACTAACTTGATGCCAGCATGTCAATTTGCCAAAAATATTTTCAGTTAACAATGCACTCGGGAATACACAGAATATATTTGTCTCGCTTCTCACTGCAGCATGAGTGAGGGGAAGTCCGCACGCTGCCTCTCAACACATGATGACGTTGTTGTTGTTGTTGTGGAAGCCTGAGAAGGAGGGCTCTAAGGGTCAGTTTTTTGGTGTTTGCGTCCTCGTTCTTTATTGATTTTCACATGAATGTGGAGCTAATATTGAATTATTGAAAGTGCCATAAATGAAAAATAATCTGTAATGAAAGTAATTGTTGGTTGCAGAAGTAGAGGAGAAAGATGGAGCGAATATTTAAGTTTGAGGAAGAAAAGTGATGAAACAGATCCCTTATATGACTTATCGTTCCTGATTTAGACACAAATTCATGTTACCTCAAATCGTTGTTACATAGCAACCCCTAGTACATCTGTATGGTTTCTGCTCTCACACCGACATCAGCTGGATTTAGTGAGAATAAAATCAACTGGAGGATCAGAGAAAGGATCTCAGCTTATGGAGATCATGTGCATCTCGTCGAGGGAAGAATTAGTTTGAAAAAAGGCTATTTTTATTTCTCCTTTGCACGAAGCATAGGAGCTGTTTTTTCTTATACAGCATCACCTTACATATACAACTTTGTATACTACATGTGAAAAATGCTTATTCCATCCGTACATACACTTTACGGCTACTTATACCTTACCCTACATCATGTCACTTAAATACACAGATATTATGAAAGTAAATTCATTTGCATCTTAATGAATGTAATCAAGCCGCTATTCCAATAAATAAGTCTTCTGCAACTTCCAATCTGAATAAACTATTTTGGTCACAGCTCATTAAATATTTCACATAACTATTTTCACTGCAGATCAGAGCAGCAATTCCCACAATGAAACACTGTGTTCCTCGAGCCATGTGTGTGTGGCTGCATGTGTGAAAGGTAAACTGTAAACACTGCAGGAGCGGTATGCCTTACAAGGACAGAGGGATCTCCCCATGAACCGAGGAATGTTTCGTAGGAACGAAGCATTCGGGAGGGGAGCCGAGTGCTGGGAGGGGAGCGATACTGTAGCTGAGATCTGGAAAATCCAATGGAAAAAAACTCTGGCTGATAAAATGAGTCTCTGTCCAGTAGTATAGTTTAGGAATTACTGACTGGCATCAAGAGCAGGCTGGGTATAAGCAGGCTGGGAAACAACGCTGGGGCTGTGAAATGAAAAGTATCTGAAACATGTTGAAGAAAGGAAGCTGTCATGTTTTCCTTAAGAAGTTATAATCCTTGGTAGCTTTTACAGGGATTGTCATTACATTTTAACAATTGGACATCCTCCCAACTTCTTCTTCTTTTTCCTATTCTTCATCTGCAGATGGAGCTGAAAGACCTGCTAAAGCCGATTTCGGATCACATCCAGGAGATCCAGAGCTTCCGTGAACGAAACCGCGGCAGCAACCTCTTCAACCACCTGTCAGCTGTCAGCGAGAGCATCCCCGCCTTAGGCTGGGTGGCTGTGGTGAGGAAGATGAGCATTTCACTGTCAAGCATAAAAACACACAAATGTATACAGGAAAACACACGTAAGAAGATGCGTATCACCCTAACAATAACACAAACACGTGTGTCTATAAAGAGATAACACAAACTCATTCAAGGAAGCTTTAACTTTGAATAAAACATATAAATAATGTACAAGGGGAAAATCACATCCTAAATTGAAAGTAGGTTCTACAAAAGATTGCTTTTCAACTTCAAAGATACACAAATGGTATTTGAACATTGGCATGCACAAGTAAAACAATAACAAAAGTCCAACTCAATCTAAGTTCTCTTACCTAATATGTAGGAAAAAGTGAAGGTTTGTTATCTCCTGCTAAAACTATTAAAATGTAGCCGACAGAAAAGTTTAAATAAACACAGCCCAACATGTTTTACAGTATTTCTCCCACTATCTGCCTTTCATCAGTCTCTGTCCTTTGAGTTTAGGGATGAAAATCATTTAGATTAAGATTTTCCACTTGAGATCTCAAAGAAAGCCTCTAGAGCCGACTCTGCTCAGTGTTTGCTTCTGTCAGGACGGCACTTTTCCACACAGGTCCTATCAAACATCTTTCTACTGTATGTCACTATCGGCTCTGCTGCTTTTTAGTCTCAAATGAAGACAAATCTGCTGTGCTGCTGCCACACTGACATTGAGATGAATGTTTCCTAATGAACATGAATGTCTCTCAGTGTCAGAAGCCGGGTCCATATGTGAAGGAGATGAATGATTCTGCCATCTTCTACACCAACAGAGTGCTGAAAGACTACAAGGAAATGTAAATACATTCTAGTTGTTCACAGCTCAGTACATATTCTGTTTAAAACATTGATTTTCCAAGTTTAAAATGACAGCTTTGACTTGGAATTTTGCCCGTTGTAGTTCTAGTTTAAGACTGGAGTGATTTGGATAGTTTGCAGTACATTGCCTTACAGCACTAATCTTACTTCTGATTTTACAAATTCAAGTGCAGAAGTGATGGATTAAGTGAAGTAAAAAAGCTTGTTACACAGGTTTTTAAAATAGAAATTACCTTCTATTTATAAGATGCATTGTGTTGGGTTTCTATAAATACAATAGACAGCTCCTGTTAATCTGTAAAAGACTTCTCTCTAGATGTTCATGATGTTCAGCTCTAGTAAATCCTTTACTTTTGCACATTTTTCTTGTCACTGCTTACCTCATCTTCCTCTCTGTTTTCATCCGACCATCATATCTTTGTCTTACCAAACTCCCCTTTTCTCCCAGCGACCAACGTCATGTAGACTGGGTGCGTTCCTACCTTTCAATCTGGACCGAGATGCAGTCCTTCATCAAACAGCACCACACTACAGGACTGGAGTGGAACATGAGTGTGAGTACAACATACCTCTTCTCTCAAACTTAAGACCCCCTCCGATAAAAATCTAATGATTAACCAATGTATGGTGATTTTTTATATGCTAAAAGGTACATAACTAGCTGAAGTGTTCAAAGGAAAGTGTCAGAAACAGGGAGCTAGATTAACAGGGCTTCATTTATCAGATTAAGGAATATGCTTGGTAGGCCTTTCCACATCATTTGAGTAACTCTAGATTAAAAGAAGGGGTATCAGAGGAGAAGCTATGTAAAGCTACATTGTTTTCTTTTTTCAAGACTGATTTTACAATTTCGAAACCATGGCGCAAGACTCATCTTTACAGAGACACATCTAAATTATTTATTTACATCTTGTTGCGCAACCCATCACAAGTCATGGTGCAGCGGGGTGAAGCCAGCCCCAAAACTTCTCAATGAGTGCTTACACCCCCTATTTTCAGAGTTTTACATACACATGTCTGAAAACAATAAATTACTGCAGTAACAACTTGTTTATTATCTTAGCTGTGTTTTCATCTAGTTTCCATTCGCAGGCTGAGATATTTTTAAATCGAGCTCAAATTAACTCCTGCTTTTGCAGTACACTTCCATTTTTAGTTATGGAGCAGCCGGTTATATAAACCACTGCAGAGAGCATGAATGAATGAATGAGCTTTTCTCCAGTAGCTGCACCCGAGGGTTCTTTGTGGATCTCCCAAAACCTCCGTCACTCCCACACACATGTCTGTTTATGGATGTATGCTCTGGGACTCCTCTGCACTCACAAGATCCCAGAGATTATTATGGCATGAAACCAAATCCTTTCACGTACACTTGACCCTTTTCTTTATTGTAAACCATGACTCCTCTTTCACTCAAGGACATCAATTTACCCATTTTAAAAGATTGTTTTGCCCTTTTGGGAAATATGCTAATTGACTTTTATTTGATTTTGCTGTTGCCGAAAGTAAGATGAGTAGACAAATACCAATCTCATGCCCGTACGGTAATTATCAAGCTCTAACCCGGAGACAGTTAGCATAGCTTAGCATAGCAATACAACTAGAAACAGGGGGAAAATGCCCCCATAGCTATGTCCAAAGGTAATAACACTATCAGAAACATATACAAACATAAACAGAGAGACAAAGACTCCTTGCATCTTAGTGTGATTCTTACAAAACTTGAGTTTGATTAGGGAATATGTGCGGGAGTGTTTAATGACCTGGACTAGTAACTTCCCAAAATACAAGGAGGCGCATTTGAACTGTTTCTTCATGTCTCCATTCTTTATGGGATGATAAGTTAGAGTTCACTTCCAGGTCTGAAACTAGGTCCATCCACTTTTTCAGAAAAATGCAAAAAGTTGGCACCTTGGTGAGAGGGGGGGCAGAGATGGTGACTGTAGATGTTTGACCTCTGATTAGCGGATGTTAGACTTCATTTCTAATATGAATTTCAAGACAGAAATCAGTCATGAAAGAGAGATAAGGTTCAGGGCTTACTCCAGGCAAGTAAATTACCCAACATGTTAAACTGTTTAAATGATTTGGTTCAAACCTGATGTAAAGCTGATGCCCAACAGCTGTGTGTGTTTTCTACATGCAGAAACTTGAGAGCCTCCAGTGGCTGTGTGTGTGTCAGCTGTTGTCCCTGCTGCTGTCAGACGACAGAGCTGAAGTGTGTGTGAGGGTCGCAGTGTGTGTGCCTACAAGGACGGGAGTGTGGGGTACTAACAGGTGGTCCTCAGGGTTTACTTGAATGGATGTTTTCTTCACAGAAGAACCCCGACAAAGAGTCTGTGTACACACACAGCCTGCCGTAACCTAAACTGCTGGGCTGGTCCCGCTTTAACACAGCCGTCATCTGGCAGATAGGCAGATACTCTGACATGCACAGGCCAGCATATGGAGGTGGCTTTACACACACTCACAAACACACACACACACACACACACACACACACACACACACACACACACACACACACACACACACACACACACACACACACACACACACACACACACACACACACACACACACACACACACACACACATTAGTTCCAATGACTTAGATCAAGCTAATGGCAAGTTAAATAATATTTCAAAAAGAATGCTACCTAATCAAGATAATTACTATTGAATGCCATATTTTAACAAAAGTCTCTAGCACTGTATCTACCATACAAACAATTACTACCAACATTGCTCCGGGGCAACAGTGAAGTATCTCATCTTATCTGATTTGTGTCACCAAGTTGTTAAATATTTGTTCAAGTTTTCCTCTCTATGCTCTGTAAGCATTTGTTGCAGCCTCTAAACAGCACATAAAGTTATTAAGACAGTCTAAAGTGGATCTAAAACTTCACAAAACTAGAGAGGACGTCTTCAATGTGCTTGTTTTATCCAACAATCAGCTCAAAGGCATTCATCAAATGTAACATTTTAGAAGCTGGAAACCAATAAGGTGTCATTTTTGCCTGAAAAAAGACTTAAATGGTTAACTAATAGTTGCCGGTTGATTTTCTGTAGATTAATTCTGATTAAACACTCCTCATAATATAAAAAGTGAAAGCAAATGCCTTTTAAGAAATGCTACGTTCTCCTGTGCCTTTAGAAGAACACGTTTGTGTGCACCAATACACACAAACAACACACAAGAAGGCATGAACACAAAGAAGCAGTCAGACAGTTTTACAGCCATTCACAAACACACACACACACACACACACACAACACACACACACACACACACACACACACACACACACACACACACACACACACACACACACACACACACACACACACACACACACACACACTCATGCTGGTTCTAATCCAGTGGTATGCACTGAGCTGTTTAGTGTAACAGGTCAGCATTGTTCAGCAGTGATATTCACAACACATGTGCCTCAGGTCAAAGGTCAAGCAGTCTCAGCTGTACTCAGAAGCGCCTAATGTGACAGTTGAATCGCTGTGATAGGTGTGTGTGTGTCTGTGTCTGGCAGCCGTACAAGGTTTTCAGTCTGTGTGTGCAATTGTGTGTGTGTGTCTACTTCTTTTCACTGTAGTCGATAGAAAGCTGTGAACTTCTACTGTACACATCTCAACAACTTCAGTGTAGACACGTTGATGAGGACTGGAGATGAGCCCTGATTACATTTACCACTTAAACTAGTCAGTCAGCAAGAATTTTCAAAGCCACAGAACTTTAATTAAAATTCTAGTGGAGATACCAAAGTTAACAAATAGGCAAAGTAGGTCAGGTTGATTTTCATTTTTGGCGAGAACCATGCTCTGGGCAAGTTTAATTATAACAGACAAATGATTGGGATAGCCTTGGTTAGGTTTTTTTCTTCCGGCAGCTGCATTTTTGCTCCCCTCATAATAATTGTTTTAATAAATCTGTATGGAAGATATTCCGAATATTTTCATTTCTTCAATTGATGAATGCCTATAGTTGTTGGTTTGAATATTCCCCCTGTGTAAACATCATATAGATATAATTAAGCCCTGGGAACAAGCTGGTACTTAATAAAAACATATGGTGTAAAATAAAGGTCTTTGGACTGGTAAAAAGTGTCCTTTACATGTGCTCAGAACACAATCTCATTCACCACGTGACCAAAAAGAAATGAAGCTATTTCTAGTGCATCACTCCCCCTGCTGGAGAGAAATGTTCACCACTGTGTTTTCTTTCATAGCTCACCAACATGAATTGCAATGCTGCTTTACAACATGTGTTTTTCTCTACCCTCCAGGGCCCCATTGCTCCTTCCTCTCTCTTTGAGCCCCCCAGCGCTCCCTCCTGTCCTCCCCCACCTCCCCCTCCTCCCCCTGGCCCACCTCCGATCTTCACTGATGACTCCCAGCCTGAGGCGGGCAGCCCCCAACACTCAGCACTGTTCGCCCAGCTCAACCAAGGCATGGATATCACTAAAGGTGGGTTGGAGAAAGGTTATAGTAAAGCATGGACTAAATATTATACAATTTGACTTTTAAACAACTTAATCAATTAAATTAAAAGGAATTAAGTGTGACAATTAACACTGATACCCTTCATGGCTTTTTTTTTTTAGATAGTCGTTGTATTTATTTGTTTTTTAGTCAGTGCTCAGCATATCTTTTTATTATTTCCAATTTCCCATCTGGCATTGTTAAGGGATTGTGAATTAAATAAACTTTTGGGTATAATAAAAAGAAGGTTTTTTTTTATTCTCCACAGGAATTACACTTTTAAAAAAATGTTTGTTTAAAACTTCTGAGGTAGTTCACACATACTGTATATAAAGTCATTTTTACATCCCTGCATGTGCAATTACACCTCCATTTTCTTAATCTATAGGTTTAAAGCATGTATCAGAGGACAAGAAGACCCACAAGAACCCAAATCTGCGTTCTCAAGCTGCACCGACCAAAACAAAGTCTCCAGGGAGCATGAACTCCTCAAAGGCTACCGTCCAGAAAAGACCCCCTCTGATGATGCTGGATGGGAAAAAATGGAGGGTGGTACGTGAAATGTTCCTCTTTAAGGGACAAACCTATTTGTAGGATGGTATGTCACATGTTACTGACTGAATCCATTCCCCTGTGGTTGCAGGAGAACTTTGAGCAGAAACACGACCTGATCATAGAGGAGACAGAGTTGAAACAGGTGGTCTACGTCTTTGGCTGCAACAACTCCACCCTGCAGATAAAGGGCAAAATTAACTCCATCATCATTGGTGAGCAGCCTGAAAACAGACTAGAAATGTGAGATTGAATTAATAATGTATGACTTACTTTACATGTATCATCTCACTCCAGACAACTGCAAGAAGCTGGGTTTCGTTTTTGACGACGCAGTTGGGATTGTGGAGATCATCAACTCCAAGTCAATTCAATTACAGGTGAGAAGCACAAAATATTGGCTTCCAAAATACACAAAGGTCAGTTGTCTCTGTGGTACATACAGTACAGTAAATCTGACAGATTTTAGGCATTGGGGAGTCTGCTTGAACAAATGTATTCACATATGGTGACATTTCTGAGTTTGGAAGCAGTTCATCTGATTTCATGTGATTTTCGATCATTTTTGCACTACATGAATGCAGCTGTGATGGCTACCATTCAGCTTTGCATTGTATGTGCTGTTCTTTTTTCTCATTTAGTGTCAGGATCACTTATTTTCATTGTATTGTGTGACAAAAACATTGAAATCATTTTTTATATCCGTACACATTTTGCCACTTCAGTAATTTCGAGATGTCTTTCTCTAGGTGTTGGGAAAGGTTCCCACCATTTCCATCAACACGACAGAGGGCTGCCAGGTCTACCTGAGTAAGGAGTCCCTGAACTGCGACATCGTCAGTGCCAAGAGCTCTGAGATGAACATCCTGGTACCACAAGATGACGACTACGTGAGTGTCTGAGATAAAAAGGGACAGGGAGGGATCTATGTGAACTGGGAAGGGTGTTCCAATCAGACATTTGTATTTAAATTGCCAAATTCATTTAGAAATGAAAAGTGAGGAATGAAAAAGGAAAACTCTCTGTGTGCCTTAGACTATGTTTTTGACACTACCATTTTTTTACCTATAATAATTTAAATGAATGTTTTTTCTTCTTTGTTATACCAGAGGGAGTTCCCAGTACCGGAGCAGTTCAAGACTGTGTGGAACGGCTCCAAACTGGTGACAGACCCCACTGAGATGGCAGGCTGATGGAGGCTTCACTATCTCAGCATTTGTTTTTATCTTTTTTTTTAATAATCTCTCCGTCCAAAATATAAAGGGATTACTGCAACAGATTCACTTTTGGTCTGCTCGTTGTCTCTGTATTTGTAATTTCATTATCTCTTTAGCACTTTGAAACTATTAATACAAATTGAACCAGTGACACATCCTCCTTAACACATCCCCACAGAATAAATGGACAGCTTAGGCTTAAGTCCCACAAACATAGTGTGTGTTCCTTTTCTTACATTTCCGTGCACTAGCACTAGCAATGAAGGCATTTATGTAGCAATATGTAACAAGCTATTATATTTCAACATCATTAGCACTGTACTCTTTTTAAATTCACTATCTGAGAGTTAAAGCACAATTTAGATCACAGCAGTGACATTATTCTAGAGAACATGTACAAGATACGCACATACAGACAAACATCACTTGGAATTAATGTGTGTATATTGTCCATCAAATTAAGTGTGTTTTAGTGATCCCTTTAAAGCGCATAATGCATGGTAGTCACAAAGTACTGTTGCATTTGGTGAAGTTCATGCAATGCTGCTTACTATATTTTGCATTACCAGCAGTCTATATATATGCAGTATAATCAATCAGCCAGACAGATGTTACAATTGCATTACAGCAACTAATTTCTATGAATATTTAGACATCAAGTTACAAGCACTGCTCATTTGTAAAGTTTTCAAATTGAATGTAGTAGTACATTTCCCAGTTGAACACTTCCTACTCTCTATATTGCTTTGTAGTAATGCATCACATGGGATGTTAGAGAAGTGCACACCACTAATGCTTTTCAAAACTTTTAATTTACATGACAACAACTTGGATGTTATTGTGTATCCTTTTTCAAATAAAACCAAAACCCCTCAGTTCTTGCTTGTTGGTGTTATTGCAAAAGAGAACAGTACAGTGCAAGACATTTCAGTATCAGAGACCAGAAATATCGCAAACATGACAAGGAAACTCCAAAATGAAAAACTGATAAAGACTAAAACATCCAGAAAAATACACAAGATTGACAGATAAAGAGAGGTAAGACAGTCACAGACAAAGTATCAATATTTTAATTATCAAGTACCTTTAAGACCATGGGGTCATTATGGAGACAGACCGTATATAGAGCTTTTAAAACAGTCTGCAATACCTGAGACAAAAAGTGGAGAACAATTATCAACATATAAGCTCAAATAACATTAGCCTGTGTTCTTTCAGTGTTTGATCACCATATTTCCCTGAGAGTCTTGAGTAAAGAGCATCTCGTCTTCCTCCTCCTCCACAAGAGATTTGTAAGCGCTCGTTCTCCCCGTCCCAGCATTTGTGTTACTCTGATCTTTGAGTGGACTCCTGGTTTGCAGATCTCTGTGCGCTATCACCCTGAAGCCTTCAGAGTCCTGGGTGAACAACATGGCCAGACTGTCCTGGTCAACCTCTCTGCAGGACTTCTGTGGCGCTCGTTTCTTCAGAGGAGAGCTGCTTGGTTTGGTCCACTTGAACTGTGACTCCAGGCGTTCGTCTTTATCAGCCCATTTCCACGGGTGCACAGGATTATGTTTTTGCGGTGATGCACTTTTTGGTTCTGTCCATTTAGGATATGAAAGAGGTTTAATATGAGAGACAGCTGCGTGTTTTGGGGGGGAAATAGAAAACAAAACCCTGCCGTTTTCTTTCTCATCATCCATCTGAGAATAATGAGTATTTTTCAAGGATTTCTGAGTCGAGGTTTTACCTTCCACATCAATCTGAATACCAAAGGCGTACTCACTTTGTAAACTGTAAGGGAAACTTGGCTCAGAGTTCTTTCCTGAGGTATGTTTCTCATTAATCTGGTCACATTCATCTTGAGAATATTGGCTAAATGTGAGCAGTGGATCCTGACTCCACGCCTGAGGAGGAGGTTGACTGTCAGCTGGTAATGAGGCTGCATTGACCCTCCTCTTACTCAGTGGTGGATTTATCTCCTCAAACTGCTCATCTCTATATTCACAGTCCATGTTTTTTTGAGAATTTGTGTGACTTGCTGCCTGTTCCTGCCACGCTGATGCTTCAGGCTCAGCAAAATGTTCACTTTCCCACTCATAATGCACACAAGGCTGAGAGTTGTGCAAGTCAGATATTTCAAGATCCATTTCACGTCTTCGTTTTGTTCCCGATACCACAGGTGTGGGTGCAGATAGGGCATGTGTAGATGAGGCAGATAATGAAGAAGGCTGCAGAGGATCCATGTTCGGCGCTTCAGAAGTTGTCATCTTATTGAGTACTTTAGACACAGCAAAAAAGCAATACGTTAACCCAAAAGTATGGCTTTCAAAATATTTACATTCAAGTGAATGGTCTGATTAGGCAAAGATGATATCAATCCAAACTAAATTTCTTGAACACCTGATGGCAGTAGAGATCTTGCAACATACCTCTGCGCTGAGCTGTGTAGAAGGTGGATAAAGCGCTCTGTTTTGTTTTCGGCATCTCCAATTTGGTCTGAGTGAAGTTGAGTGCCACCGCCACACTATATCCCCTGCCCTCAGAGAAGGGATGCAGCAGCTTAGAAATGGGACGATGGACTCGTTTCTGAAATAAAAGATTATACAAATAAAGTCATAAAGATCATAATAAGATACTCACTCTTAAATGTATTGATTCGCTCCTTTATTTAGAGAGGTAGCCATATAGCTATTCAGTCAGAATTGAAAACTAGTTTCCACACCTGCTTAGCTTTTACTTTCAGCTGCACCGTGTCTAGCCAAACACCACACTCCTCCTGAGTAGAGGTCTGCAGTTCTGGTTTGGAGGTCTTCATGGCAGAGAGTGGAATACAGATCTGAAATACATTGAATAATACAAAATATTGTTTTTTAATTAAGTATACTAGATATCATTGCATAATAAAAAGAAAAACAGTTTGGCAAACAACATGTAACATATACCACGTTTTGTAGAACGACTGAATATTTGCAATACATCAACGGTTAGATGCAGTTGATATAAGAGCAATATCCTGCTGTTTTCCTTAATTGTGATTTAATCTCACTATCATTTTAACAAAGTTCTTAGTTATAAACCAGCGTTAACTATCAGTTAGCCATCATCGCTAAGAGCTAACGTTAGGTTGTTTTTATTTATAAATGCGTTACATGGGTTCTCCATATTATACAAGTGATCATATCACATTTGAACTGACCTCATATATGTTGGCTCAGCGATGTTTCTAGCTTTCGTTTATCCTTCTTTATACTTATGTAGCTTAGAGTTTACAATCGTTTCTTCAGAAATGTGTCCTGCTGTTTGTTTGAGTCTGGCGCCTTGACGATGGTGCTGCCGCTGATTTTGACTGGTTAAAAATGATAAAATAAAAATGAATCTAAAAATGCGTTGCTCACTCCAAAAGCTTTAAACATTTGGATGTAAATATAACATACGTTAAACATTTAATTCTAATTCGTTATTATTAATTTCTTAAAGTTTTTTATTGAGGCACAATGGACACCTAATATTTTTGACGGCTTTGGGTCCTCGCATGAGGGTGTGTTTACGTTGACGTCACAGCAGTTTGACGAAGGGGTGAGTTAAATGTCTTTTAATTTCGTTGATTAAACACTGATAGTGAATAATAATGCGAGCGTCTGACATGTTACCATTATAAGCGACACTTGTACAAACGTTATTTTTTACGAAGAATAACCGCTATTCATCAATTATAATAAATCATAAAGGAAGTGATTACCAGCTAGCTATACAGCTAACTTCGGGCTAGCTATTTGGGCAAAACAAGACATTGAATGCTGGTGATCGTCTTCGTTAAGCAGGGTTTCCTCTAATTCTCCTTCGATCCACAACCTATTTGAATGAAACAACGATTTCTACTCGACACGGCAGCATTTCTAAGCTATATATGGTGTAACTACGGTAGCTTACCTGTACTTATTAGAGAAATATTATTTACAGCGAACAAAGTCTACCTTTTCATAGATAAGGCTCAACAATAATTTGGTGTTGATGTGTTTAATGGAAAATAATAAATCTTGGCAAATCGCCGTAAAGCTGTACTTGAAGAAACTAAGGTTAAGAATGGTTTCTAATATGTCCCTTCCTAAAAGTATTGAAACACAATTTCGACCCGACTGGGGACCTGTAATGTTAATCTAAACTAACTGTATTAATGTTTAATGCTGTCAGTGTCTCTGAACACTTGCCTGTGTATAACTCTAAACTGAACATAATGGTTTAACCGAGGTGACGAGTAACACACAAAAAAACTATGATAACAGAAAGTAAGGTACCTCATCAATATCAAATTCTAAGTAATAATTCAGAAAATGTCTTTAAGGTGATGTCTTTAGTCAGGACAGCCCTGCTAGGTTTAATAGTTGTAAACTAATATTCGGTATATTTTCATTTGTAAATGTTGGAAAGTTTACTTTTTCAGTACAGATAGATTTGCATGGATGTGTTTGGTCAATAGACTATATATATATATATATATATATATATATATATATACACATTTCTGGCGACATTTATCAGTCAGTTATTAGTCACATTATAACTGAAATCTTATTTCAGATCAAGGACTGACAAATCGTCAATATGTTCCATGGGATACCAGTTACAGGAGGGGTGGGAGGAGGTAAGTCATTGTAATAAATACAACGTCCTTTAATGATGTATTCAAATTGTTCAATTATCCTCCTTTCAACAGTAAATTACAGTTTATGTCACTCAAAGCATCTCATCTTTTTTTTCACAGCTCCGGCAAATAAGCCTGAGTTATATGAGGTAATTGTAATTGCTTTTTGTGCTTTAACTACACTTTGGCAAACAGGATTTTAATCTGTGTAAACCCTAGAGTAGCAAAATCGTTAATGTAATTCAAATGATCTGTAACCATTATTTATTTATTTCAAATTGTTCACTCAAACATTCTGCTCGGAAGAAAGTCAAACATACCATTTGTATGGATGTTGTTTTACAAGGCATATTTTTATTATAACCGTACAAATAAATAAATAACAAATCATTTCGTTTCAGGAGGTAAAATTGTACAAAAATGCCAGGAACGAGAGAAGTAAGTGTCCTGTTTATTACTAATTACCAGCCTTATCTGAACACAGAGTACCCCAGGGATTCATCATACATGTTAGTGATGTAACACATGTAATCCCTGTTTCTGAAGGTATGATAACATGGCTGAGTTGTTTGCTGTTGTCAAGACCCTTCAGGCCCTGGAGAAGGCTTACATCAAAGACTGCGTCACACCCAATGAGTGAGTTGTATTTGAGTTTATAAGTTGTAGGGTTGCTCCAAGCCTCATGCTCTATGGTTATATGTAATTTATAGTGCTGTTAGATTGCTGCT
Source organism: Eleginops maclovinus (assembly GCF_036324505.1). Classification (NCBI taxonomy): domain Eukaryota; kingdom Metazoa; phylum Chordata; class Actinopteri; order Perciformes; family Eleginopidae; genus Eleginops; species Eleginops maclovinus. The sequence goes on from NC_086361.1 coordinate 14,420,042, forward strand.
AGAACGCCCCCCCTTAATACAGGTGTAGAGTTCTTCCCATCAGCATCAAGTATGGAGTTAAGCAGAATATATTTCAAGGTTTCAAGGTTTTATTGGTCATATGCAGAGCATATACAACGTATATGTTGGCAATGAAAATCTTATATCCCATGCTCCTCCAACAACTCAACATACATGGTGCATATAAGATAAATAAAATAGTGCAAAAGAGAGAAGAATATTTACAATAACAATAAAGATTTGAGGATGTGAAATATATACATATGTGGAATACATTGAGAGTATTTAAATACTTTACACTGTTGAATGAGGAATGATGGACAGATGCATATATTATGTATAGCAGATGTATATGGCAGATATGTATAATATATAGATATGTGTACTATAAACAGATATGTATGGCAGATGTGTATATATATGTATGTGTGTACTATAAAAAGATGTGAGTAGACATTCACAGAGCTCAGGAGTTCAGCAGTCTTATAGCCTGTTGTATAAAACTGTCTCTGAGTCTGGTGGTCTTGGTCCGGATGCTGCTGTACCGTCTGCCAGACAGCAGCAGACAGAACAGATTGTTGCTGGGGTGATGGGGGTCCTTTAATATCCTACTGGCCTTCTTCCTACACTGCTGGGTGTAGAGGTCCTCCATGGATGGCAGCTCCGTCCTGGTGATGTGCTGAGCAGTTTTCACCTCCCTCTGTAGAGTCTTACGGTTGAGGGCGGTGCAACATATACTTAGATAATGTGGTGTTTGATTTTGTGAATATTGGAAATAGTTTCCTTTTTTAGTATGATATTGACTATTGGGCTTAATAACACTGTGGAGTGTGAAAATGGTGGGATCATACAAGTTGCAATGTTTTAGAAATATGAAGCTTGTATGCTCTTATTAACCATCAGTATTCTGTTTCAGGTACACTGCCTCCTGCTCCAGGCTGTTGGTTCAGTATAAGGCTGCCTTCAAACAGGTGCAGGGCTCTGATGTGGGCTCCATCGACGATTTCTGCAGAAAGTACAGAGTGAGTTAGTCTTTTGGGAGCAGATGATTCAATTAACCATTTCACTTTGTAAACATCTTCATAAATGGGCAATGATAGTGTTCTACCAATTTCAGTTATATACATATATATGTTGTTCCTGTTATTCTTCTTAGTAAAAATGTCACTCTTCATTTTCTTCTTAGCTTGACTGCCCACTAGCCATGGAAAGGATTAAGGAAGACCGGCCAATCACCATCAAGGATGACAAGGGCAACCTGAACCGCTGCATTGCAGATATAGTTTCTGTACGTCCTCTCCCCCCTCCACATTATTAAACACCAACAGGAGGCTTATTTTGGAAGCGTGCCAGAATTAAAATAGTTGCTTTGATATGTTTTTTATAAAAGGATGAGATTTGTCAGCTCAAGCACTCGGTGGTTGAAGTGGTTTGACTTAAGTTGGCTCATCCTGTGGTCAGTCATTTAAGCATGTGATGTGATGTTAGCAAAGACTGTGCTCTGTTTAGGTCGCTGACAGTAAAAAAAATAATCTATTTCTTGCTGATGAATGTGCAAGTTGGATGTATGTTTTTATTGTCTCATTGTTTTTCGCCTTCTATTTCAGCTCTTCATCACCGTGATGGACAAGCTCAGACTGGAGATCAGGGCCATGGATGAGGTAAATAAAAAAAGCAGAAAACGTGAAACTGTAATAAATGATTTAGAAACTACTGTAATACTGATTATTTTCTATTGGTCCAGATCCAGCCAGACCTGAGGGAGCTGATGGAAACCATGAACAGAATGAGCAACATGCCTCCAGACTCAGAGGCTAAGGACAAAGTCAGCCTCTGGTGAGTAACACTGGGACACCCAGTTTAAATGCTTCTGTAGTCCTTTAGTAGGCCATGCAGCAAAATGTACTATTTACGTGGTTAGACCATCTTTGCAGTCAAGAAAAACAAACTATAGGTGTATCCTTTTTTAAGGCGAGGTCTTTGTTCTCAAACCTAGTTATAAAACGTATTTTGCTGATACCAAAAAGTGGATTATTTCCTTGACTTCTTGTTAAACCAGTTGTGCTAAACGTATACAAGTCTGTGATAAGTCTTGACAAACGGTTGTTGTGTTTTCTCATCAGGCTGACCACCCTCAGCAGCATGTCGGCCTCAGACGAGTTGGATGATAATCAGGTGCGCCAGATGCTGTTTGATTTGGAGTCGGCCTACAATGCCTTCAATCGCTTCCTCCACTCCTCCTAAAGCCTCTGCCCATTATTCATCCACCTGTCTGAAATTCTGACTCTAATATGTATTAAGTAAAAAAAAAACACTCTTCCTTCTCCTTCTGACTATTGTTAAGGAGTGGGTTTAGATCTGGACAGGGTTTCTGTCTCACATCACCCCATTTATTTTCGTATGTCCTTTTTATTCATGTTGCGTACTATTCAAAGTCCTCGCCTCCTGTACTCCTGTTTCCCGGACATCACGATGCCTGCAGCCTTGCCCACCAGGCTTAATCTGTGCTGTGAGACACTCCATTGGCCTCTTTTCTACCCAAACTTGTGTGATAAATCCTTTAACATTGGCTGTTAATTCTGCCCTTGACAAAACAGTTTACTTCTAACTTTGTACTGTAATATCAAAAAGGTCTAATTTTATACTTTTGCAGAGCACCAACAAAGAAGCATGATACAATTATACTGGACAAAATCTGCAGATGTAGAAAAAAGGTTGCAACAGCCAAAGCCTTTCTTATTGGAAAGATAAATATATATTTTTCTTTTTGGTACCCTAGTTCTATCCACTGCCTGCCTCTTAGGGTCAGATTAGCATGTTCTGTTCTGTATTACCTTTAGTTTTTCTATCACTTTGTTGTTAATGCAGAGTCCTGCAATAGGTTCTGAAGTTGGCATACTTAGTTAATGGAAAATGATTGCAGCTGTAATAATATATGGACTTTAAACTGCACTTCAGATTAATAATTATATTGAAACGTTGGTGGAAGAAGTAGTTTTTTCTGTTCACAAAACCTAATCCATATTTCTTTTACAAGTGAGGGTTTGGCCACACGAAGCGAGGTGGACACACCCCCTCTTTATTTTGCTTGCTAAATATGTTTCAACCCTCAAACATCATTAGGGAAAACATATTTATTAAGAATTATCATTGTAAATAATAGTTTTGATTTTTAAATAAGAGCATGTAACACCTTTTTAGAAATAAAAATGAAAAATCTACCTCCAACTTCATCTTTGTTGTGTGATTTGTCCAAAATATTTAAGTTGTGTGTCATATTAAGAAATGTTTCAAGGGGGCAGGGGGTTAAGAAAGGGGAGGGGCTATATACTACTTGCTGCATGGCTTATTTAAAAAGATGTTGTTATTTTTATTATATCGGGCAGCTGTGGCACTGGAGTGGTTGCTTTAATTTCAGGAAATGGTAACATTGAACAATTATTTTTTTCCTTCCTCCTAAAGGGGAAGTACTGCATCAGTTTATTTGAGGAACTTGCCTGACCACATCAAATACAATGTTAAAATAGATGCAGCGGTGGCTGAGATAACCTGATTTAACCCCAATAAGAATGAATCCTACATTTCCTTGTCCATAGTTTACAAGTCAGGATTTCTGTCATAAAGTTGAAGTCTCCCATTAAAAGTTACAATGGCTGTTCAGTCTTCGGTAGAAGTGCACTTGCTTTACTGTTTATTGCCCTGGATAATCTTTGCTGTTTTAATTGCCTTCTGTGCATGTTTATCAGTTGTTATTATTTGAAGGTTAATCATTCAACTACTGTTTTCTCTCTGAAGTTACATTTTGTAATGTGAGTTAGCCACTGTTGAACATGGACATAGTTGAAGCACCTTCTTGTTCACTACTTGTGAAGTCAGGTCCCAGTGAGCTTTAATCAATAAAAACGCAGTCAAACAGACTCTAGCAGGAAATGCAATAACTTGAAAACAAGTTTTCAACTTGATGTAGGCCATGATGCAAAGTACAAACATAATTAAGGTCTTTCTATAATCCCCGTGCCTCACCCATCATGTATAGTACTAATCTCCTTGAATGACCACACCAGATGTCCCATGGCCCTAACACCACTCATACAATAAAGCAAAGACTACAGAATGTATAGTTGTTTCAACACTTTTTTTGATGGTGTTTAGTATCTCTTTGTGGGTTTTACATATCTCTGGGTTGGTTTGTAGCTCCCTTGTGGCCTTTTCTTTGTTGTCTCTTCGTAATTGCGATGTGTCTAGTTTGGATTCTTTTTTTGCGTCTTTGTGGTTGCTTTGTCTCTTTGAGCTCTTTTTTTTTTTTAGCCCTTCCTAGTTATTTAATGTCATTTTGCAATTGCTTTGCGTCTCGTTGTAGTGTAGTTGTGGTCTCTTTGTGGTCATGTCTTTGCTCCTTGCGGTTGTCTTGTCCTCTTTTTTGAGTAAAGTTGTATCGGTCTGAAGTTACTTTGTCTCTTTTTATGGTCGTTTCATGTTTTTGGGTTCATTTTCTTTTTAAGTGACCGTTTTTGGATAAGGCCCTGACACCTTTGGCCTTTGCCGTCCTATTACGCCCCTTCAGTAACCCATACATTACTCGTGCATTGAGTAGCAGTTTGTGCTGCGGCTCCTTTAAGAAAACAGACAGCAGTGTATTCGTTACCAGGACGACAAGTAAAGACAAACGTGTACGTGAGTCAGTTTGCAGCAGCAGAGGGGGAGTATCCACACTCGGGGTTAGAATTAAGTATCACTTTGACAAATAACAACACATTGTGTACAGTACAAGTTTCATTTGTCTGTCACTTCATTGACTCGACCAACCTGTATAGTTAAACAGTGAGCGACGCGATGTCTGACAGCACTTTGTGGATTAACAGATCGCTGCTAGATAATATACAAAACTAGCCTGCCGAAAAACCTTCTTTTTTGTTGTTGTTGAAAGGAACTTTAGTCTCTGATAAAAAATGAGCAAAACATATCAATCAACAAACGTGTCTGAGGTGGAGGACCACATTTCTCTCAAGTATGAAATCAAGAAGAGACTTGGAAAAGGGGTGAGTGACTTGTGTCTCTTTTTTGAATAGATTAAAAGTGTATACGCCTGGCCAGAAATTTAACAATTATTCAGATCTTGTACATAAGTAACATTAGAAGTAGCACAGTGTTGGAATGCTCTGTTGCAAGTAAAAAAGTACAAACGTATTAGGATCAACATATACTCTGAGTACCAAAAGTAGGATAACTCATTATGCAAATGACCCATTTCAGAATAATAAACATCACATGTTTTGAGTATAATTATTGGTGCATTATTATGGGAATCAAAGCTGCTGTAGGTGCAGCTAATTTTAATTACTTTGTAGGGTAGCTACTAGCTAATGAATGCTACTCCAGGGGTAACTAAAGTCTTATAAGTGTTGTTTATATTTTACATCATTCATCCAAATTTGCAAAGTAACTAAAGGTATTAAATAAGTGTAGTGTAATGGAGTAGAAGTACAAAGTAAAACATGTTTAAAGTACAAGTCCCTGAAAATTGTGCAGTACTTGATTAAATGTACTTAGTTACTTGACACCACTGTCCCATACAATTGAATACACAACAAGTGTTATGAGTTGTCAAAGGCTTAAAAGCTGTTTACAACAACCTGCTTGGCATCTGTACATTTATGTTTACCACATCTTTAAACCCCGTCTGTACTTGAGCATTAAGACACATTCCTGAAATTATTCAGACTCAAGGTTCTCCGTGATGTTGCAAACCAAGAGTTTATTTACTTTGGACGGATAAAGTCTTTTTTTGCAGATCAGCTGTTGTGTGAGGATACTTGTTCCCTTCAGACTGCAACCCCTTTCATTTTCATCTCCACTGGAACCTTGTCACAGGACTATTAGTAGCTTGGTTTCTTTCCATAGACAGACCACAGAGACTCACAAATTGCTGCTCTGCTGCGTACAAGGACCAGGTGGTGACTGCCACGTAGACAAGTCTTATTGGCTAACTGCACATACCTGTCGTGAAGGCAGAGGTGACTCATGTGTCATGCTGTTTAACTTGTTAACAGTTGTCTGGTGTGCTATTGGCATCCTTACAGGTGATGCTTCAGATACCCAAACAATAATTAGAAGCCCTGTGCTAATTGGCTTAAGATTCAAAGGTGTTATTGTCTTATGCACAGTAGCTGCAGTATAGTTATGGCAATGAAAAGTCCCAGGCTCTTTCAACAATGCAACATAAATATATTTAAGACGTAAAACAATAAAATGATATAAATAGTGCAAGATGAACAAAACTAAAGGTTAAAAGGTTCATAAAGTGCTTGCACAGCAGCAAAAAATGTTCTAAATAGTTCTAGATAAAATATTTTGTTTTTGAACCATTTCCCCCAGTAAATATGCATCAGTGTTCCTTTTTTTGGGGTGTGACAGCCGCCTCCAGAGTCTCCAAAGCTCCGTGGATGTGATCCACTGCCTTCAAAGAGAGTTCACGCTCCCTGTGTCTCTACAATAAGAGTGATCTGCTTCACTGCTGCCTCTGTTATGCTTAACTTCATCGCCTTTATCATCACCCTACCTCTCCCTTCACCATACTCATGGCTGTAGCTTCCATTGAGGGCACAGAGGTCATGTCCTCACGTATTTCTCTTGCAGTGTTCAGATTTAAAAAAAATAAAAGTTACACATATGCATTTTTGAAAGCCACATATCAGAAGCAGTACAATAAGTTATTGTCTTATGCAGTTGAAAACAATATCAATGTGTGAGAGAATATATCCTCCTCATGCATGGCGATCTGATGTTACCAGTATGCTGTGTCTCTCTCTTAGGCTTATGGCATTGTATGGAAAGCTGTTGACAGGCAGACAGGCGAGATCGTGGCTGTGAAGAAGATCTTTGACGCCTTCAGGAACAGGACGGATGCCCAGGTGTGTGCTTGATGACGTTTTTAATAGAAAGACAAGATTGGCTAATGATTAAATAGAACCGGAGGCTTGTGTGTGCCTAGTTTATGGCCTTGCATGTTCCTTGTAGAGTTCATATGCTAATTATAATTGTTTACCTTTGCAGCGGACATTTCGGGAAATCATGTTCCTCCAGGTAACAGTTATTATCATACTATCATTTTCTTGAATTGAAGTCCCAAAACGTTTACTGTAAATTGTTGTTTTTATTCAAGGTTTTGTCCACTGATACTGCTACAGTAGTTGTACCATGCCCTACTTAGCACAGCACTGTTTATTTTTCCATTATGTTACATCATAGCTGATTGCTTTGTAGGCAGGATCATACTGGAAAGGTTTCCGAACTGAATTTGCATCTGTTTAGTTTACTGTGTGCAAACCGTTGAGCAATGACACTGCTGGCACAGTGGGGTGAAAATCTGACAGCAGCAGATTCTGTTTTCTTAATATCCTCAAGGTCAATGGCATTGTCCAGCAACAAGGTTCCCATCTCACTTACCTGTATGTCCTTTTACATTACATTACACAAGTGGGCGTTTCATAAAATATCGTAATATCTGAATTTCAAACATTATTTGATTGAGCCAGACAATTATATACATTCAGCACCTTGTTAGGTAAATTCTCATTTCCAAAAACACGGAATTATTCATGTGCATTCACAGACATTAAACAGATAATATTGATGATACATGATTTTATTTTGAATTTTGAGCAATATCCAACCAAAAACAGAAAAAAGACACTGACCAAATAAATATGTATACAGCCGACATGAATTCTACCTTTTACTTTGTTTGATACTCTTGTGTAACACACTTATTCTTGGGTATTTATTTGCTGACCTACATTCATGTGACCTTCAGCCGTGTCTCCAGCCCCTTAATCAGCTGTTGTTAAGTTTCAGTAAAATGCCAGTGTTGTTGTAATGGGATTTAAAGTGACCATTATGTAACTTCTGTTGAAAACTCCTCGTTGTTTTCTCAATGTTAACACAAAAACCACGCCAGTTATTATTAGTCTAACATTAGCCAGGAATGTGTTTGTGAAAGTGCGGTTTCTGTTACTTAAAATCTCCTTACTGTTGCAGGAGTTTGGAGATCATCCCAACATTGTCCAACTTCTAAACGTCATCAGAGCTCAAAATGATAAAGACATTTACCTTATCTTTGAGTATATGGGTGAGTGTTTGGAAGTTTTGTACACAAATACATCGTCAAGGAAGAATCATCTGATGCTTTGATGCACAAGGGAACAGTGAACAGTGAACAATGACCCTCACACGATGGACAGGCATGATCAGTGGACCATCAAGAACCAATTATGAGAACAGGATATACAATCTGAAAGTGGAATGTGGAGCGAGATACACAGAGGCGTCCCCCAATGTTAGATTTGTAACAAAAATAAGCATGAATGGGATAAATAATTCCAACAGCTTGGTGGATTCACGTAGCATACCAGTTTTAGCGAAATGGCAGAATTCTTATAGCATTAAAATTGTTCTTCAAGAGTTCAAGAGTCAAAAAATATGAAGCTTCCACAACCACCAGAAGGACAAACCTACAGCACTTAATCACAATGGATTGTTTAGGCCCTCTGTCTTAAACCTTACTCTCTTATAAATATTGTGTAAAATCATCAAGAGGCTCACTTCACACATCAACAATATCGTCTGCAAGAGCAAGATTGGACTTCCATATTGCATAGCTCATTCACAAAGAAAATGTCCCTGCAGTTAAACACTGAATAGATACTGAAAAGACAACAAGACCACAGTTATTTGCCTTTAATCAACTAACTAAATACAATGACTTTTATGTTCGATGTGATTCAGCTTGAGTGGGCTTGAAGAGGGAAGCATGACGCCACACAGGCTGTACCAGAGTCCCAATAGTTCTAAGTTTCAATAATCACTGAGGGAAGCAGGGTGTGTGATGGCATGTTCTGTAACTAATACCTAGTTGAAGGGAAGCCATGTTTTTGTCAAATTTAGCAGGTTCATTAAAATATCAAGCAGGTTGCTTAATATTGAACTGTGGTTGTAGTCTCAAAGTAGTTGTCACACAGTAAGATTTAAAAAAAATAAATAAATATATATACGTATATCTGTACTTGATACAATACCAATATGTTTCTGTTTGACCGCTCTTTAACAGACGTTGAAGCCTGTTCTGTTCTAAAACCCTTCCATTTAACTTCTTGGGAAAATGGCAGGAGTGTGAACTTGTGATTTTCAGAAATTAAAAGGAACAGTGAAGATTACACAAATGCTTATTAGTTTCACTTGGCCCTGGAATGGTGTGTGTGTGTGTGTGTGTGTGTGTGTGTGTGTGTGTGTGTGTGTGTGTGTGTGTGTGTGTGTGTGTGTGTGTGTGTGTGTGTGTGTGTGTGTGTGTGTGTGTGTGTGTGTGTGTGTGTGTGTGTGTGTGTGTGTGTGTTTGTTTGTGTGTGGCTGGCTGCTCTGTCTTACTGCTGAGTCCACATATTGGCCTCGCCCCTCTCTGCAGTATAATCCAGGGCTACAGCAGCCTTTAGCACAGACCTCTACTGTTTCCCTCTGGCACTTAAGTTTCAGTACTTTGCTGAAATTATTTTGTATTTAAATTTGGGGGAACCTGTGTTTACAATTCATCCATTTGCGTACCTTAAACAGTCATATTATTATAATCCATTTTTTGTTTTGTGCTTGCAATAGATACCGACCTGCATGCAGTGATAAAGAAAGGCACCCTTCTGAAGGACATCCACAAACGTTATGTGATGTACCAGCTCTTCAAAGCCATCAAATACCTACACTCAGGAAATGTCATCCACAGGGACCATAAGGTAGGGCAGGGGGAGAATATTAAGCGGCAGGCATGCATGCATTTTCCTTTTTGTTTTGTGGTAGACGATTACTTTCCCAATTCATGAAGGGCGACATTACAGATGGAAAGGGGAAAAAATAAACTTCTCCTGTTGATTACTTATAGATACATTAACATAAGTGTTCTGAAAATGTTTATGTGTATAAATCCAAATGAGGCATTATTTGATGCACATTTTTTGAATCTACATAAGCAAATAGACACACATTTACTTGCCTGTAGTGACTTTCATAAATTAATGGTTTGAGGGTTTTTTTTTGTTGAGGTCTTTAAATTCCTTTTTTTGTTCAACCCAGTAGAAAAAATGAGTAAGAACCAACATTTTTGGGGAATATTTTCAGCTCTTATGCAAATCCAAGCCATTACTTTTTGTCCAAAATACCGTTTATGTTATCAAATCAGCTGAAACTATAACTGCCTTTTTTCGTACGGGCTAGAATTTCATTCCATCTTTCTGCTAATTGTTATTGCATCTCTCACACTGTTTTCATATCACAGTTAAGCTGCTTGAATTGACCTCCCTGTAGATACATGAAAACCAAACTATTATTGTCCGTGTGAAGAATGTTTCTCTTGTCTGTGTTTCCCACAGCCATCCAACGTGTTGCTGGACACCGACTGTGTAGTCAAGCTGTGTGATTTCGGCTTGGCCAGATCGCTCAATCAGATCCAAGAGGACAGTGGGAATCCAGCACTGACGGAGTATGTGGCGACGCGGTGGTACCGAGCTCCTGAGATCCTGCTGGGGTCCACAAGGTATCAACTGTGATGTACATCTGTTAATCAGTGTCTGTACTACATGTTTTGTTTATAATCGGTAAATGGACTGCATTTATGTAATGCTCTTCTGGTCTTTTTGACCACTTTAAGCGCTTTAAAACACATGTCAGCTATCCCTTGTTTACACACATTCATACAGAGGCAGAGGCTTTTATGCCACAACACACTGTTGGCCATGCCATCCGGAGCATTGGGATTTGAGGTTCAGTATCTGCTTGGGTCTGCTTGTTCTTCACAGCACTGTTTTTAAAAGGACAGTTGACCCTACATCAAAAAATACATAGTTTCCTCCTACTGTGCCTGCAGAGCTGTTTATCATATACATGGTTTTGTTGTTAGTTTTCTTATCTGTATCTACAACTACAGACCCAAGCAGATACTGAACCCAAATCCCAATGCTGATTACTTTCCCAATTCAAGAAGCAAGACATATTTCTTGTGTGTGACCTCTTTTCATAATCCATGAACAGTTTTATATAGGAACTACTTTACTTTCTACCTATCAAAGAATTGTCTCACACTTACCCAAGCCTCTCGATGAGCACCTCCTTCTGCGGGGAGAAACACTTTGGGGTTGTAATTTCTATGGCTGATACCTCCAACACTCAGCAACTCTTCCTAAAACAATTTCTTAATTAATTAATAGTGTTACAGTTTTAAAATAAATGTTATGTATTTTTTTATCTGGTGAAGAGTTGTCCCTTTAACAATGAATAAGAAAAAAGATACCACTGAACCAATTAAGTTAAGTTAATTCCAATGACTGAACTGTGAATAATTAGTTATGAGTGTACCAGACTTTGAGAGGAATACATCTTCTCCTAAGGTACACTAAAGGTGTGGACATGTGGAGCCTCGGCTGTATCCTGGGAGAAATGCTGCTGGGGAAAGCCCTGTTCCCCGGGACGTCCACCATCAACCAGATAGAGAAGATCATGAGCACCATACCACACCCCAGCCCAGAAGGTGATTCAAAAACTCACACTACACTTTTAGTAAAGGACTGCAATCATAACTAGGAATTAATTCAATACACTTTCATTTTCAGATATTCTAGCAATCAAGTCTGAATATGGATCTGCTGTGATTCAGAAAATGTTACTAAAGTAAGAAAACCTTTTGTATTATTTATGTTGTCCCAATGTGGAGATTAACTAATCATGCTAAGTGACTTTATCACTTCTGGTATAGAGCTAGTTTTGTTAGTGATGATAACACATTTCCTCCCTTCCACCTAATATTATCAGAGCTCTTAAGAGGAGGTGGGGCTGATAACACACTCTGGGAGCAGGAGCAGTGATTAATGCAGTTGTGCAATGACGCAGCAGCAACAAAGCAGCATCATAAACTAAGCAATGACAGCTTTGAAAGAACACCGTGTTGAACAGGACGTTTTTTTTGTTTGTTGCAGAGAAATTAGATGAACAGTGTGAAAGTCAAATTGTTTGCTGAATAATCTCCAAAGTTTTGCTTTATTTTTGTATCCTGGAAAAGGACATCTGTATGTACTTTATACAAGTAATAGTATTTTTATTTATCCATCTTTTACTCTTCATTGTAAATATGGACACCTCAAAATTGTCTTTTGTATTTAAAGGGCAACTTAACAGGTTTGTGAAATGTAACAGCATTTATGAACGAGGTTTGTGATAGGAGATTTAGTGGCATTAACTGTACATGCTTGACAAGATAGATAAAAAAAAAAGACGCTATTTCTCATTCTGAGACTTTGAATTATTGTAATATCTTTTTTAAATAACAGTACTCAATGTTAAATATTCAGAGCACCCTTTTAAATCTTGCTCTCCCTTCCTTCCCCCAGACCACAGGTGCCTTTAGAGCACCTTCTCCAGGCGTCTGTGCCTTCAGATGCTCTGGACCTGTTGAGAGCTTTGCTGGTTTTTAACCCAGACAAGCGACTGACTGCTGAGCAAGCCCTGCAACACCCATATGTAGCCAGGTATTAAGGATAAAAAATTCCTATTCATTGATGTTTAAGTAACTGTGGTTTTCCTCATAGCAAAATGATTGAGTGATATCTGTTGTATTCTCTAATCTTTTTATTGCTTAGTTAAATGGTTAGAATCAATAATTGTTCTGCTTGTTTTTCTGCCTGTGCTAAATTGAAATCAGAAGTTGATAAATAATAGCAATGTATTACCACTTAGTGATAGAATCGGAGGATGAAGCCCTCTTTATTAGTCACATACATGCACACAGCAGAGCACACACAGTGAAATTTGTCCTCTGCATTTAACCCATCCTAGTTCTAGGAGCAGTGGGCAGCTATTGTGCAGCGCCCAGGGAGCAATGGGGAGGGGGGATTGGAGGTGTCCGGTGCCTTGTTCAAGTGCACCACAGCAGGGCATAGGAGGTGAACTGGGACCTCTCCAAGTAGCAGTCCACCTTCCATATTTTTTTCAAGTCTGTGTGGGGACTTGAACCGGCGACCCTACGATTCCCAGTCCAAGTCCCTACTTACCTGAGTCACTGCTGGACTAGTGCTTTCATTTATTATGTTTTCTGTCTCTGGAGGTTTCATAATCCAGCCAAGGAGCCAGCTTTTAACTACGATGTAGTGCTGCCAGTGGATGATGATGTACAACTATCTGTGGTTCAGTACCGCAACAAACTTTACGAGGTACAGAATGAATCAGAAATGTTCAATTTAATCTTTACACATAGGGCATATTGCAAAAGAGAGTATTGCGAAAACTGATCACAGTGATTAAACCCAATGATCTTCCTCTCTACCTGCAGATGATGCTGGAGAGGAGAACTAATCAGGGGATGCTAAGGCTGATCCAGCCAAAGAACGGAGGCTCTGTCAGAAGCATTGAGAAGCCCAACGTGAAGGATAAAGTAGAGAAGGACCTTGTAAAATCGTGTGGGGACAATGACCATAAGGAGGAAACACAACATGTAAAGACTGATGAGTCAAACCATGAGCCTTTACAAAAAGCCACTCCTGAACCTGCACCTGTATCAGCCCCTCCTGCTGTGGAGAAGACGAGTCCCTTATCGAGTCCTGCCGGTTTGGGAAAACTCACCTACAACCCCATCACACATGCCCCAAGTATGTCTGATTTAATTTCCAAACAGCGCTGGGTATCGAACCTACTTTGTTGCGGATGAAATGTGTTCAGAGCACAGGGTGTTAAATACTGGAAGGATTCTCCAAAAACCCATTATTCCAAAAGGGAATTTCACGCTGTGCTGTGATATTATATATTCTGTGAACAAGCTAACAGTATAGACCTCCATAATGTCACCTAAGTCCCGTGTATACTGGAGTGGGTAGCTGCAATTTGACCTCTCTTCACATCACTTTCAGACCTGGATTTAGATTGTTTTTTCTCTGTCCCTTTTTTCTATATATTTTCTATAAATTCAATTTTTTTATAAGGACAGAAAACCAAACGGGCATTTGAGTTAGGTAAAGCTCTTCAAGGCTCCTTGTGTTGCAATGATTTTGACTTTGAATTACACTAAGTTTTGGTGCAAAATATGTTTGTATTTCTCAAAATAACTGATCATGTTTTTGTTATCAGCACAGTTGTATCTCATCAGCCCTGATTTCTACAGTCTCAAACACAGAACATGAATACATATCCCCTCAGATAGAAAACACGTCTTCTTCTTTGCTTCATTCAGATGGTTTTGTCCGGAGTCCGGATGATCCTCCTCATTACGGCTTGTCCACTGCAGCAGGCAGGAGACTTGTGGGACAGAGTAATGGAAGTGCAACAACATCACCAGCAGAGGGCGCCAACACTGATGAAGTAATCAACAGACCTCAGCTCACTCAATGTTCACTTGTTTTCCTTTCCTGTGATGTGATCTTGTTTCGTTTTACTTCCTTTTTAAACTTCTTTCATTCGTCTACATTAATTCTGTGACTCACTTTGTATGTTGCTCTCTCTTATCACTACCTTCAAAGTCCATGGATCAGATTCTCCAGCGTGGTCGCTCCGCCCCTGTGGCCCACGCCCGCTCCTTCTCCTTGACCCTTAACCAAACCCAGAACAACCCGCTGGTTCGCAAGGATGAGCCATCCCTGCCCTCTGGGCTGTACGTCACTTCTGCACGCCTGGTCAGTCCACCACTCCTCAGGACTTTTAAATATGACTCAGTGCCACAATGCAATTTACAGCTACTGTATATTGTTTCCAACATTTGTCCCTGCTCATTTACATGATTAAGTCAATCTTATCACTCCTTATTTAAAGTTCACTCACATTTTCACCTTTGCTCATGGCTGCATTTGAATAGATAGAGAAGTTGTCTTTTTCTGTAATTTACCTAGATGGAATGGCCGAACAAAGTACGTATAACTTTCTTTTTCTTCCAATACAGAACCAGCGCTCCAACCCTCAGGTTCGTGAGGCTCGGCCCCCAACACGCTTCAGCAAGAAAGTATTTCAGAGTAACTGTAATGTGGCCGCAGCAGGCGACCCTCGAGCCAAGCTGGGCAGCTATTCCCAGGCCTATGGCACAATCAACAAGACTGACCTGGACAATCTGCTTCGAAGTCGCCCGTGCAACCAGTAGCTGCTGCCATGTCAGCCGTCACTTATGTGCCCAATGTTTGAACGCACATCAATATTTGCCCTGCAGTAGAATGTTAGGCCTGACGCAAACTAAAACAAGGCTTGTGAAAAGAAACTGTGAAGACTGTTAAACTGTTTGTATGATATGTAGATGTTATTCTTTGGAGATGTGTGTGTGTCATGTTCCAAATGCTGTCTGTGACAAATAATACAAATTTGTAAAAGTTCATATTATGTTTATCAATTTGAACTAGCATGTCAGGAAAATATGTGTTATGTATATTCAACAAGTGTAACACAGCATCATTCTACACAAGGCTGGATTACCAACCAGACAAACCCAAGACCTTATAATTCAGACATTTCTTTGGTAATATGCACCTTTTTTAGAACATAATCCGTTTAAATGTTTACTTGTGCAAAGAGAATGTGTGTCAATATTGACATGTTAAATGTGTTTGAACTAATTATCACAAACACAGGGTCAATAAGGCCTCGCACATACTGTACTTCTTGCCCATGCAGGGGCCCACTAAAAGGGTCAAACAAGCCATAATTTGTCATACGTAGCCTTAATGTTTCATGCACATTGTGATTTGGTTTTAGACGAAAACAGAACAACTGTAATATTTGCAAATAGCTATTTAAATTGGTAATACAAAATATTATTTTAATGTGAATTCAGAAGCAATACTTGTTCATATGTGTACAGAAAGTAAAAGATGTGTGTTTCTGAACCCAATTTCTAATGTTTAACAGGCTTGGGGTACTGTGGCAGCAAACCACCATAAAGTTTAATAATAAACAGAGTGGAAATACTCACATCTTTGATTTCCCCTGAAATATTGAACAAAACACAACATATCACATCGAGACAAAACACACACATACAATACACAACAGAAGCTACATTAGATTACAACCAGGTGATGGTAAATACTGATATAAGCTTGAGTAAATATATGTTTAAAATAATATGTGCGGAGGTAGAAAAGCAGGTAGGGCTCCATTTAACAAAAATATAGACTTCCACTTTGCACAATCTACAAAACATCATCAAATATTTATTTATCATAGTTTGTATTACTAATCTGAATCTGCAGAGTATAGAGTAGGCGTACTACAACTGACAGATAAATGTAGTGGATTAAATAGTAAAAACAAGTAAAGTAAAAAGAAATAGGAAATTGCACCATGAAGTTCTACTGCATCATGCATCCTCCGGATACCCTGTGCATCATACCCCCCATGCATTGACTCAAGTAGAAATTAAGTACGATTTTGAGATACTTTTATTTTACTTGAGTATTTCAATGTTTTGCTACTTTTGCAGGACTTAATTACTTACTTACTTACTTGTAACAGTGTTTATTCTCTAATACAAGATCTGAATACTTCTCCCACCTCTGCCTCCAGATATATCTAGAACTCTCGGTTGCAGTATTTGTCTAGTAAACCCCTTACAGGCCCTAACCGCACAACATTTTTTTCTCATTCCCAGAAAAACACTGTGTCATTCAAGACAGCAGCTAACTTGTCATGTTATAACACTCGGAGATTCCCACACACCACGTGATAACGCCGTGTGGTGGTGACGTCAGCAGCAGTTCTCGACCCAGTTGTTCACAGCTATCAGGTGCAGGAGGAACGAGCGTTAATGTTTGCTGAAACTCTCTCTTTGACACATTACAGGTACGTACGATAAAGTGTATTGGTTTTACGTTTACGTTGTTCATTTGTCATTCGTTAAATATGCTGTTTTGTGAGGCTAGCGAGCAGGCTTTGGTTAGCAACGGTCAGCATCATCCCGCATGCTGTCACCAAACGGGCAGCAAGAGAGAAAGCGGAGAATAAACCTAACGGTAGCTTTAAAAAAAACAATACACTTATAGATGTGTTTGCCAACTAATGTGTTGCTTTAAAGGAAGCTGACAGATCAGTACTGTAAACGTGGGGGAGCAGGCTGCGGTCATCGTTCTGATTCCCACTGTATTTAATGGATTGTATTGTGCTGGATGTTTACCATGTCTACAGCCGTATAACTCACAGTTTATTAACGCGTTATCTACAGTGGTGGTGTTTCTATCTTGGAGGTTTTATATGTATGGGTCTGATGTAACAGATGATTGCACTGTCGCAGTATTTATCTGCGGTGCTGAGGCCTACATATATGGATGTGCGCTCGCTGCAGGAGCTCGCGGAAAACGAGGCCCACTGTTTATGTTGGAGCCCTGTGTCTGTTTTGCATAACCTCGAAACAGCTGTCATATCCTCTCATGTACTTAAATCTTGTATTTAAAGCAAAGTACAACTACCAAAGTGGAGGAATACTCTGTTACAAGTCCTGTATTCAGAATGTTAAAGTTCAAAAGTGCTGGCACCTAAATATACTCAAAGTACCAAAAGTAGGAGTAATCCTTTTGCAGATTGGCCCATTGCAGAAAAATAAATATTGTATGTTTTGATTATAATTATTGACGTATTTTGTGATTTTTTTATCAAGCTGGGAGAGGAGGAACTAATTTCAATTGATTGTGAGTTTAATCCAGGTGTATCTTAGTATTTTTTTAAATTGTTGATCCTATTGTTTATTATTAATCTATAGGTACTAGCCTACATAAATGTAGTGGAGTAAAAGTACACTATTTACCTCTGAATTGTAGTAGAGTAGAAGCACAAAGTAGCATAACATTGAAATACTCAAGTACAAGTACCTCAAATGTGGACGAAGTACAGTATTTGTGTAAATGTACTTACCAACACTGATGCAACCAGACCTAACAAATATAAACTATTATATCCGATCAAAAGTTTTAGTTACTATTTGAGCTCCAATGCAAAACATTCAGTTGGACCAGCTTCTGATTTATATTACAATAATTAATATTTGTGGGTTTTGGGCTGTTGGTAATATTATGTCTTCATTAGTCCAGAAGAGTAATGTCCTGTTTAATCTGAAAATATTTGAAGGCCTATTATACATTTTTATAGAGGTAGGATGTGTTTCTTCATGAATAATCCAAACACGTCCAAAATTGCTGTCTCCACTATAGCCAAAAACGTTCCTTTGCTATTAACAGGATACTCTGGACCATTAAATGTTTTTGTTTGTAGTTCTCCATTAACGTCCTGACTGTTTTGTGTTGAATTAAGCTGAAGGAATAAACAATAGCGTGAGATTTTAAAAGTATTGTCTTGTTTCTATCTAGCGGTTTATAACTGAAAGTTGCCAAACGTTATTTCGTTGAATGCCTACAATGACAAGGTGTCTTGTGTCTTATGACGTTGAGCTTGGACTGAAACGGCCTCTCTGTTCTTCCCTGACAGCATGTTACTAGGACATGCATGATGCCATGCAGAGCTAATTATTTTTACTCTACTTGTGAAACATTTTCACAGTGAGGGATTTTTTTCATAAGGTCAAGGGTTATTGAATTAAAGAACAATCCGAGGAGACTTATAATAAGTGAAGTTAGTGGCTGTGGCTGCTGAAACAACATTTCTATTGCAGCTTCACTTCTGTTCTGTTTGGAATAGTTTCGATTTTCAAGGGTCAGAGGGTACGTTGAACAGACAAGAGAAATAAAGCTTCAATTTGTTTAACGCTGCCTCTTTAATTGGCAACTGCTTACACATGATAAGACATACATAATTGATATCAAACTCTAAGGTAGTGATAAATGAAACACCTAGAGCTATGCCTTATCTAGAACAATGTAGTGCAACATGTCACCTTATTTTGGTTCAACAAAAAAGTGTTCTCCTACTAATGTATGAAATGTCACTGTTGTAAATATGTTGTAGGAACATAAGCTTATATTAATATTTGTTATATTGAGCATATTACATTAATAATAAATCTGTCCTTTTGTTTGAAAGAAGAGTTTAGTTTTCGTTCACAAAGGTACCATAATATTATAACCTACCTAAAGTGCCCCCATCTGTCCCAAGGTGAGGTGTCTGCTGGTTTGACAGAGCCCAAGCCGCTGCTGACACGGCACGTCACAATGACAATATCTTGCCAGACTACTGCATCGGCCGGCAGATACAGGCAGAGTCTGAGTGGGGGATTTATCCAACAGTGTGATTTCATAACGGGGATTTAAATGTTGTCATTATGAGGGCTTTGAGGTCTGATAAGAAAATCAGCTGGTTTCTCTACAGGTTGCTATGACCAGGGACACCATGTGAGTGTGATACAGCATTTTATTTTTGATAACAATCAGTGGGATAGTTTTTGTCTTTTACTTTTAGAAAGGAATTGCATGTTCAAAAGCTGTATACCTATTCTTTGTAATAAATATGTTGTTTTTTTATTATATTAATGACACCCTCCATCAAAGATCACAACTCCTCACTTGGAACCTTTTGTGACACCACATATTTTACCCCTCCGCTTTGTATAAGCCTCGCTTCTTTGTGTGGCTGTTCCCGTTTTGTCACTGTGTTTCCTGGTGTTGCTCGGGCATGCACATAGCATGTTGTGTATGGGTTTGTTCGAAGGTATTGTGCTAGCCTAATTGTGTTAACGTGGCTCTCTGGCTAGCCCACTGAACCCCCCACCCCCAGCATAATTCCTTTAGCGATAGCTATCAGCAGAATCCAGAGACAGTGGCACTGCCTTTATCCATCTAGCGTTTGGGCATCTGTGCTAAGAGGATTTAAATTCAGCCACGTAATGCTTGAAAAGCTGTGCAAACTCAGTCGCCACAATAAAAAAAACAACTGTATTTACTGTGGTTGTGGGTGGGGTGTCTGGCAGAGATAGCACTCAATTAAAATCTCCTTTACTGAAGATCTAAAACCAGTTTTGACTTCATGCTCATTTCTGGCATTCACTGGACCGCGTTGTGTGTTTCTAGGTTGATTATCTACTTACAAAACAATCAAGTCACTTTTGTTAAACATGACTTTCAGGACAACTGCAAGCCTTTTCTACACTTTGGAAATATGAATAAGGCCTCGGGGGTATTTAGCTTTTCTTTCTTTTTTAAATGTTTAACAGAATACGTTGGGACTGTTGCTCGTACAAATCAAGCTTTTTGATGACCTCTCCTTGAGCTTAAGGAAAGTGTGATCAGCATATGTTTTACTGACATCTTATAGACCTAAAAATGAATCAATGTTTCTAAGAATCTAGAGTCAGTTAATAACATCAGTAATATTTTCCATGTGATTTCAGCCTCATTGCCCAGCACTGATGGCAAATTCTTTCCTGTTCTGAGTCACAAACATAAATGCATGAAATGTACATTAGCCAGGGCCCTCCCTGTCCAACGGTCATTTCAAGCATTGCATTTTGGATATGGAGGGGGGGGGGGGGTCACATGCTTTGAATGTGTGTGTGTGTGTGTGTGTGTGTGTGTGTGTGTGTGTGTGTGTGTGTGTGTGTGTGTCACATGATTAGTTAAAGGCTCTTGGGTTATTCTGTTACACCTCCGGGTTATTTCCATCGCCAGATGTCCTGAATGTTATGATGCAGCAAAGAAAACCCTATTTGTGTTACATCATTGTTGAGAAGTGTATTTGAGATCAAGCGAATGGTCTTTAACCAATATTGACTACAATGCAAACATTTCACTGATCAATACATTGATTATACAATTCATTAAAATGGTCCTTATCATTGTTATATATGCCTCCCCACCCCCCTTATGCAACCCCTGTTGTTTGGAAAACCAGGAGGGATTTGGCTCCTCAGATAATGATTGTAATCTGTTCTGATCTTATGAAGACTGTCGGCATGACGCCGAGCCAGCACTCGCCATGTTTGTCTGCAGACTCACTGCACTGTCCTGGTGATGGACAGACGGAGACCGTAAAGACACACACCAGAGTCCGGATGCATTTGCTAGAAATAGATATTTGTTGCATAACGCTTACAGTGTGGTCTGGAAGGAGAGGAAGATAGAGGCAGTATGGAGCAGTTAGCGTGTTTTTTTGCTTTCTAATCTGCCACTGAATGGATATTTCTGGACTGTTTTTAATTATTTAATGGTAGTGTGTTTAAAGGAACTAGCATACTGTATATGCACAGCTGTATTAAATGCAGTCACCACTTAACTGCAGTGCTATTTATCGATCTGTATTGTCTTGGTGTTAGTTAGAGTGTTGGATTTTAGATTGTAGAGATTTCAGATTTGTCTCTACAACATGCCCTGTGTAGCTCAAAAAATTCAAAAAACACACCAACAATGCATTGTCACTTGTCATGATCCATCTGCATTAAACACCAAAGACCTATGCCACGCTCTAAAGTGTGTCCGATGCAGACTCAAGGATTTCTTTTAAAGTCAGCAATAGAGAGAATGCCTTTTGGCTCCCATCATGTTCAGCAGAGGCTCTCCTGCAGGACTTGTACATGTAACCTGTACAAACACATTTAAAGCACTTCAAAACCTTATCTCACTTACAGACAGATTTCCGTTTTCTACTTTGTCCAGCATATAAATGCCCCATTAGCATTTTAACTGGAAAAGAAACCTGTTGACCAGCATGTACAGGGGCCTATTGGCTGAGGGACACTGCAGTAAGGGCCAATATGTCAAGCCAGGATTAGTAATACATTTGGTTACCAAGACAGCACCTGCATCAAAGGTAATACTATCTCTCTGGTCAGTGTTCGCTGTCTTCTCAATTTCCTTCTCTCAACCTCTATTCACTTTCTGTGGTGGCTGAATCCATAAAACCAGTGTGTAGTATCGACACTTTTATGAAGGTATGAATGTAGCCTGTGATAACAGGTGAACATTTTAAATGAAATCGGGGTCATTCACAGAAGTTTATAAACCAAATGACTGATTAGAAATTAGGAATATATTCCGTGGAGCAATTGAAAAATACAATAATCAGTAGTTGTCCTCTGGTGTTTGTAGAGACTCTATAACCTGTGTGGGATAAAAATAACAGCGTAAACTCATGGATAACTTATTTTCTTCTCTTTTACTCTCATCTTCGATGTGAATCACATTTTTATGAAGTTTGGTCATCGTGAGATACAAAAAAGGAAAAATATACTTAACTGTTTAATGTGTTTGTGCTAGGCGTCTTTGTTTTTATAAGCATACTAATCGTAATTCTGCTTCATTTCTTCTCTTAGGTTGTACTAGTAGCAGAGTGAACCTCCCCCCTCACCATGTCCCAGGATAAGAATGGATACCCTATTATGGGTGAGAACAACCCACTTCATAACAATGTCTATGGACCCCCTCAGCCAGGGTTCGGCATGCCCCCTCCCAACTATAGCCAAGCCACAGGGGGGCCGTACCCACCAGCAGCGGACTACGGCCAGCCGGGCTTCCCCCCGGCAGGCCTGGGTTTCGCCCCTGGCCCCTACCCTCAGATGCCCTACCCACAGGGACCCTACCCACAGGGACCCTACCCCCAGGGGCCTTATCAGCAAGGACCAGCACAACCAGGCTTTGCCGGTGACCCCATGGGTGAGTGATGAAACCAAAGATTTAAGCCATTATTTATGAATAAACTTTCTAGGCCACCATATTTGTTGTTATTAGACACCTTGATGTGTGAGTGATTAACCATGACAAACAGAATAGCAGTAAAGGGCCGTTCCCCTCCTTCAAATAAGCACGTCCTGTCATTTGACGCTGCTTGTGTCCAATCCACAAAAAAATACAACAGGGCCTAAAATACCTAGCCGATATTTTGGCGGCACTAGATCTAGTAAAATCTTGGATATAATCTGAAAATATAAAAAGTTATATAGATATTTAGCATCATTGTATGCATTTGATCCAGTTAGTTTAGGACTAAAAAAGGCGTGTCATGTCAGTCTGAAACCTTTCTTCGAATACAACTTGAAGAAAGGTAAAACAGAATGAGGTAGAATTAAAATGAATAAATCTAACAAAGACATTTGACTTTGGGGTGAAAATAAGTTAACAATAGTGTAACACTAAAGGCTGTGAGCGCCAGAAGAACTGTGTGTGTTATCCAGGTCAACAACATCCAGTTCAGATCAGACTCAACACACACGACTGGGCAATCAATGAGAGTATCAATGCTACAATCAAAGTGTGGGGAAACGCAACTCAGACACATGTCTCGTCCTGTTATTGTTGTTCAGCAGCACCTGCAGGCAGTCCTGGTTACCACGGTGATGGTCCTCCAACTTACTATGACAATGAAGAATTCACCAACTCTGGATTTGAGGACAAAACCATCCGACAAGCCTTCATCAGAAAGGTAGGTCCTTTATTGTATGAACTATATTGGCTGGGTTTAATAAATAATTAAATATAGTTTGTAGTATGACTCACATTAATATGAAATACCACCAAATAATACGTTTGCACCTCACCTGCTTTGTATCCCACCAGGTCTTCACGGTTCTCACGGTGCAGCTGCTGGTCACTTTCTCCTTTGTTGCCATCTTCACCTTCGTTGCTGAGGCAAAGTACTTTGTGCGACGTAACCCATGGACATACTATGTGTCCTACGTCGTCTTTATCGTGTCCCTGATTGTCCTCAGCTGTTGTGGAGACTTCCGCCGCAAGCACCCCTGGAACTTGATTGCACTGGTGAGAACTTCTCGTAATACCAAATGATTTTAAAGAAAGGTCTGTTTATGGAGGTAAAAATGTCTACTTACATGATAAATAAACAGTTTGTTTGCAATATAAATAATTAATGATAATGGTTTTTTGACACAAAATGTGTATTACATGCTAATAATTGTACAAGGTTGACTAAAAATATGAGAAATTGAATCAGACCTGAGAGCAATAAGTCAAATAAACTAGTTCCACATAATGAGTCTTTGTTATTCCAAACATATCTATTATAACCAGGTGTGTTCTTGTTTCGAGAGGGACTTATGGTCCACCTTTCTTTCATCTCACCTGAATCTACAACATGTAAAGTGTGTCGTCAGGATGTTGATGTGACTGTGTGTTTGTTCTGTGCCTTGCAGTCCATCCTGACACTGAGCCTCTCCTACATGGTGGGCATGATCGCCAGCTTCTATGACACAGAGACGGTCATCATGGCTGTGGGCATCACTGCAGTGGTCTGCTTCACGGTCGTTCTCTTCTCACTACAGGTCAGTGCACACACAGAGCTGCTTGTATGAATTCAATTGAAGGTCTACAGACAACACCATCCCTCACGTTCAAAAGCTAACGTGAGAATGTATTCTGGTTAGTTAAAACAAACACACTGAGCATTTTTTATTTACAAAGACATCAGTGTGCATTTAGCATTTACAAGCTGTATGTGGGGCCTTCCACATAGTACTGACAACCGGGGTGTGTGTGTATAAGAAGCGACACAATATATTTTGCATCCTTTAATTATTATATAAAATCTAAGCAATCATGACTAAAGATTTTTACTTTATACCTGTCATTTTTCTGCCTTAATGTAAATACAATTACCATTAATCAAAGTATAAACTCTTGTGTTTTATAATACCTCATATTTTCTGCTCTTTTCTCTTCTCCTCTTCTTCACCACAGAGCAAGTATGACTTCACTTCCTGTCGGGGCGTGCTGTTTGTGTGCCTGATCGTGCTGTTGGTCTTCTCCATCCTCTGCATCTTCATCCGCCACAGGATCCTGGACATCGTTTATTCCTCACTGGGGGCCCTGCTCTTCACCTGCGTACGTTTCTTTTTCCTAAAAAAAAAAAAGCCCTTCCCACTTTTATAATATATTGGCGGTTGCTGGTTTTTCTTTTTGCTGGTATGTTGGACATTTATGATATAGTGCAACAGTAAGGATCAATTGAATGTCATTGCGTGTGCAGTTCATATTATCAAAGGTAATTCTCGGGTTAGGTCATTTGATATATGTGACGTAATGCACCCAGTCATCTAGATTCAGTTACCAGACAGTTGTCAGCATTGGCGTTCACACGGTTTTCCACCTTCCAGGGAAATTTATTCTGCTCAAAAAGGTATAATTGCATCTGCAGCATGTTTAAGAATAAAGCAAATCAGAGTTGGAAAAAGATTCATGCTTAGCAAGAGGAAAGTGGGGAGCTAACTTGTTATTAAAATCTAAATATATGACCTAAACTCAACCAAAGCAGCTGTTCAAACACTGAACATATTATAATTTGGAGGGCAAAATATTTCTTTTGTCGCAGAGAAGAAGAAGATACTTCAGATCAACAAAGAAAGTCAAGATGTGATAGGATGCATTTGATGAAGCCTAGGAAAAAAATGGCTCCATATACCTTTTAATATGCCACTGTATGGGCATTGAGAAGTTAGGAAAGCCAATAAAACATGAAAGAATGGGGTTATCAATACTATGGTGTTCTCCCAAAGCCTAAATAGACATTCAGACCAAAAACAGCCCTTCATAGGTGTGAGCGTGTTGGTCAGTTCAAGAAATACGATACCAGTTAGTCCATAGATCCATGAGCTCGCAGGTTAGGCAGGCGCCAAAATACTGAAAGCGGTTTCTAAAGTGTGGAGGTTGCTGTATCAATTAGGGTTCCCGTTCCTATATTCCTTTGCAGTACTGTTGTCTGTGTGAAGTGTCGGAATCAATTCAGATATGTATCGCCCAATTGTCTTGAATAATAATCAAAATGTATATATTTATTTTTAAATGATTTGTCACACGTCTATTTTAAAAGTGTATTATGGCATTATTACAGTTGTATTTGTTACTTATGAAAAGACAGCCGATACATTTTTATGCCATTCATCTTTTATCTCAAGTGTATAAATCTCTTTGAACCACTAAAGCCTTGTTTCTTCCCTGCAGTTTTTGGCCGTGGACACTCAGCTCCTCCTGGGCAACAAGAAGCTGTCTCTGAGTCCAGAGGAATACATCTTTGCCGCCCTCAACCTCTACACTGACATCATCAACATTTTCCTCTACATCCTGGCTATTGTTGGACGTTCCCGTGAATGATGCTGCACCTTAGAGAGAACAGGGAGGGAGATAAAGAATGCCACCTTTTTATTGAGAAATGTTACTAACATACTAACTCCTTTAACTTTTTCGTCACTTTTTCCCATAACACACTTCATTTCCTCTCCTCACACCCACACTTTTTAAAAAGGTGTTGCAATTAATGTGAAATCGATCTCTCTTTTCGAGCACCATTTGCTCTAACTCTCCTATGCTTCTACTCACACTGATCACCACAATATGGCTACATTACCTTGTGACTCAGTTCCTACAGTGTAGAACATGTTATTCTGTGGATGCATGGCACTCCGCCTTGCCTTGCCTAGAGATCAAACCAGCTTTGCTTGAAAACTAATGAGTGCTAGAAGAACCTTTTTTTCAATCTGTCTGATTCCCCAAAAAATGTCTCCCTTTGAGCCCGCTGATGTTAATTAACTCTGCATGGCAACACTGGAAACAAAACTAAAGGTGTGTTATGTTTTGTTAGAGCTAACAGAGGAATATCTCAAAATAGCTTGTCACAGCTGTAAATAGTTAAATGTATTAGTGTATATGAGGCCAGTACCCCTCCCCTCCATACCCCTTTACCCCCTGCCCCTAAATGACATGCTGAAGTGATTCCTTTGGATTTGAACATAACAGTAACTTAAATATTTAAATGTCAAGAGAATGAAGATCGATGTTGGATGTATATAACTTACCATGAACATAAAACAGTATTTATAAACCTTATATTCTTACGGACACCTTTTCAAAAGGAAGGAGAAATGTGTTTCAAGTTTTTATTTCTATGATTCCTGAGCTGATGCGTCCCAATATATTTTTTTCTCTACATTAATGTGAATTACAAATGTAGTGCTGTATTTTTTTTCTTCTCATTATACCTAATGTGAACTTAAGTTGAAGTTTTAGAATTTAAGCTAATTCAGGTTTCGGAACTTCATAACTAGCTATTATGAAGTAAATGGACGTATAACTTATCTATTTATTGAGCTTGATGTAGAAACCAGTGTTGATTTGAAGGTTGCTTTAACCTGGTTTTGAGAAAAACAAATTACAATCTCGTTTGGATTTACTTAAGGGGATTGGGGAACCATAATATATATAAGCTAAACAAATCAACCTACACTGGAAGACATACTACTCCTTGCACATAAACACACACCACTTGTCTGATATATTTAACATGAACATTTTTTTATTCTATAACTTCTCTTTTGATTTTTCACCACTTGCATGACCCTCTCCTCTCATTTGCATGTGCTGATAATGCACACTTTACAGGCAATCCTGTTTATGAGAGACACAGTGTTTTTAGGCAGCCCTGTTAAACTCTTTTTTTAAACTCTTGTGTTTGTATCTAACTGACGTGTACGTGTACAAAGCACTCCTTAGTGGTTTGATGTGTATAGATGAAGTGATTTTTGGGCTTTGAAGTTCTGTTTTCATTGTATATTTGCATTAAATCAAAGTGGAACTGCATTCCTCTACACAGCTGTTAGCTTTTCATTAAAACGTATAAAATGTAATTGTGTCTTACTTTGTGTGTTCATCTACCCTAGCACATCTGATGTAATTTTTCTGATTAAACTAAACTGTGGTGTTCATTTTGAAAATAGCTTATTAATAAATAATATATGATATCTAGTAAAAGGCTACAGCTAAAATGAAGTGGCAATACAAATATGTTGATTTATAAATTGTAGCTGTTGTCAGACATAGAGCTGAGACTTTATTTTTCAGTTGTTGAATGTCCCACTCAGTGATGTTCACATATATATATATATTTTAATGTTCAAAAACAAATAGCCAATTCGTCATTTTCTTTTAGCCTACCCTTGATAATAAAATTCAGCCTCAAATCCAGAATGGGCTGGATTAGGGTGGAGAACTTAATTTCAAAGGTTAAATGTCTTTCAAATATGGTTAATCAGGACAAGTTATTTTTATTCAGCAAAAATATCACGTGCTCAACATTGTGTCCAGGTGTAAATGGACTTGTGTTGGGTAACCCGAAGGAATTTATCATTATTCATTATTCGTAAAACGATTTAGAGGAACATTTTTTATTTTTGTCCTAGTCACCGGCATTAGCAAGTCAATAACACTGTGTATTTCCAATGCATTTGTGACCCTAAAGATTTAAGTAAGGGCTATAGGCCTACAAGTGTTTGTCCTGGGTCATTTATTTAACTCAAAAAAAGTATACGCTGAATTACACAAGTCCCCTTCCCAAATGTAAGTTAATAGGAAAAAGTGTGTTATGGGAAACATGACATGGGAGTTGTAGTACAACCATTTGACAACTACAGACATTCAGAAAACAGACTTAAACGCCCGGCGCACTTTTGGCGGCAAACGATGATATCCTTCCGCTCGTTCCTTCAGTTAGAATTGTTTGTTTAGATATTTTAGGAAAAAGACTACCCTGGCTGGATAAAGATGTCCGAAACCACAGGTTAGACTGCATAAATGTATACTGAAATATACGTCACTATGGGGCAAACAGTATAACATTACTGAGTTTAAGAAACTTCCACGGAATCCTCTGATATTTATAAATGGTGGAGTGCCGTCCCGTTGACTCTGTAACTTTTAAGCTAAAGCTAACTTTAGATAAAACAATCCTAACAGTATTGTTGTGAAGAAAAGTACAAAACCAGTGGCTTAATATTCAATAATCCTTTTTAATGTAGTTTTTCACTGAAATACTAGGCTAAGTTACAGTCGTATAGGTGTGGTTACATTTTAAAAACATGAGCCTTATATCTATGTTAGCTAAAAACGTTGTCTCAGTCTGAGCACTTACCTAAAAATTGCTTTTAAGCAGATAGCTTGTAGGTTAACTTTCACAAACGTAACTCTATGTAATGTACATTAAAAAATAATTAATCCTAAAGATACCTATGATGACAAGGTGATGCTTTTAGCTAGCTAACTTGTTTGTAGGCTCAGTGGGAGTAAGATCAAAACGTTTCACTTATGTAACATGCATTTTTTTCTTTTCAGGATTTAATATTGGAGACTTGATTAATGTTATACCGCTGAATGAAGGTGAAGTGGCAAAAGTCATACATTTAGACCTTTAAAAAATCCTCTTAACAAGTCTGACATTATAATGCTCTGTGGTCAGGTGGAGATATGCAAGAGCCCAAAGTTGAACAGCTGATGGGAAAACTGAGGAGGCTGCAACAAGGTAGTGTTTCACTTACTTAAACGTATTACGTTTCTTTAAATTGACAGAAGTTGCTCTTATTAAATGTGCATTGTATGGCATAGCCTACTCGAGGGAAGGTGAATTTTAATGGAGGATACATATCTGTTCAGACGACTCAGAAAATAGCGACATATTTTGGACAAAGATGAGATGAGTTTCTGTTTCCTAGTTAAGAACGCAAAACAGCAACACCTCCATTATTATGTGTGTTTTGATTCTTTTTTTCATTTAACATTTGTATTGAATTGATACTGAAAACAGACAATACAGAAGACTTTAAATTAAAAACAAACTGCTTCAAAATTTCAATTTATTTCGATGCTTTTACGTAACACAAAGAGTACGAAGTTAGGTAAGATGACTCACTGATGAATCGCTCCCTTCCGTCTTCGTGTTGAATGTGGTTCGTGTCAGTGGTCCCTTGATAATTCGAGGGTTAGGTCATGATTGTGCAGTTATACTAAGATGTTATTAATTTGATCAATATGAGTCCTGTTATCACAACTACGTATTTGCTTATCTTTAGAAAGCAGCACTAATATATAGATTCAAAAGCAAATGCATGATGTCAACATCATCTCGACTTTTTCTTAGTCTTTGTGAAGCTACACTTCCGCTTCCGATGTTAAGTCGCGCTAGGTTTTTTATTTTGTTAAAAACTTCAAAACCAGTCAAGAATTTCCCACGTGGACTGCGTTTAGTGTGTCATATAGAGGTTATTTGATCCTACGATGTGAAAACGTTAAGGCACTGTCGTCTGAGATTGAGAAAAAGCTTTGTGAATGTCCACCAATGAGAAGGCAGGGATTGCGCTGTATATGCAAATGAACCCACGTTTCCTTCCAGGTTTAACAGACAAAACAGTATATAGAACATACATCTCTATAAACGAACAAATTAAGGTCAGAATTTAAGCAAAAACACATTCAACTACATGTCATTGGTAAAGTCGAAGAAAAGTACGGAAACTTAAAACCATGAGTAAAGTCGCTGTTCGGATTGGTCTTAACCGTTCTCTCGGCGCTTCAACAGTATCTTCAGTGAGGTACATCCTTACCTGTTACTCCTTTTAAGGAGTTTCAGAACATGATGAATGGAGACACATGAGATATGATTAATATCTCCATCTTAGAGGGAACTGCAACACCCTCTAAGACCATTCTGACATAACTGTGAATAGAAACTGAACTTAGAAATCTACATAAAAAGTTGGTGCCATTAACTCTGGTACAGACAAACAAATGACTACTTGACCCCTTGAATTGATACAATATATGAACAGATTTTGAATAAGACATTCAGTAGATTTGTAAGAAGAGTTCATATTATATTGATTTATATTCAACATAACAGTAATAGATTGTGTACATGGAATTTGTGATTAACAATCCATTGGATTAAAGTTCATTTCTTCCTGTGAATAAGACTTCTAATATGAAGTTCTGCTTTAATACAATTGTTTTATGATGTTATTTTTAATAATAATCATGCATACTTAGTAGGCTTGTTTTTGACAAATCCAGTGTTTCCTTCCCCATTTGCACCATTACTCTACTAGCTCTTTCTTTGTTTTAACTGCTGACTTTTATCCTGCAGGGCGGATCTGTTTAGTAAACATAGCTTGTCTTCTTCACTGTGCTCTTATACAAAGCAATATATATTTATATGTATAAATAAAAACATTTATTTCTTAAATAGTAATCTTGAAAATCGTTGGTCACAAAAATGAATGTAATCCAGAGATATAAAACCATAGTAAATGTCTTCAAATCAGAGAAAGTTTGTGAGTGTGCACCGCGAGTAAGACGGCTGTTCGTACTGATCTTAAGGTTTCTCACATCCTGGTTCTGGTATCTTCAGTGAGGTACATCCTTACCTGTTACTCCTTTTAAGGAGTTTCAGAACATGATGAATGGAGACCCATGAGGTATGATTAATATCTCCATCTTAGAGGGAACTGCAACACCCTCTAAGACCATTCTGACATAACTGTGAATATAAATATATATATTTTTAAATGGTTGATCCAATTTATTAAACAATCATACAAACTTAATGGCCTTTTTTCTGACAAAATCATTCTTTTCTTCCCCATTCACAACGACATTGTTCTATCAGCTCTTAGTTTGTTTTAACTGAATACTTTTCTAATGTAGGGCCAGGTTGTTAAGCAAATGTATGTTGTGTTCATTACTGTGAGCTTATACTATGATCATATATATATATACACATGTGTGTATAAATAACAGTGTTCCTATCTCAAATAATAATGTTGGAAAATAACAATTTAATTGCGTTTCGGTAAAAAAATAAAAAAGCATGTATCCAGAGATACATTATAAGCCAATTGTAAATCTGAAAAAAAACAAAGGACGAGTTCTTTGACTATAATCACATTTTTGCTGTTCAAGACAAATGTCCTCTTCAAACATAGCACCAGCAGGAGGTGTAGTAACGTCTTGGCATTTGTGTTAGTCTTTGTGAGACTACACTTCTAACCACTGAATCCTGTCCTATCGAGATACACTGATCGTATAATGTGAAAACTTCCCGACACACCGCTTTAAGATTCAGGGAAAGATTTGTGAGTGTGCACCGCGAGTAAGACAGCTGTTCGTACTGATCTTAAGGTCTCTCCCATCATGGTTCTGGTATCTTCAGTGAGGTACATCCTTACCTGTTACTCCTGATAAGGAGTTTCAGAACATGATGAATGGAGACCCATGAGGTATGATTAATATCTCCATCTTAGAGGGAACTGCAACACCCTCTAAGACCATTCTGACATAACTGTAATGGAAATAAATGGCTAAGATTGAATACACATTTTCTATCTTGAGATATAATGAAGACATGCATTATATCTCATGATAGTTCATATTTTATTCAGAAATAATAGCAGTCCAACTGATAAATTGTATGCATGGAATTTGTGTCGAACTATCAATTTGGATGAATTTTGAGACAATTGTTTCCTGTGAATATTTCATCAAAGATCAAGTCCTGTTTGAATACATTGTTCTGACTTTATTATCAATCTGTTTGAGACTGAGAGAAAGATTTGTGAGTGTGCACCGCGAGTAAGACGGCTGTACGTACTGATCTTAATGTTTCTCACATCCTGGTTCTGGTATCTTCAGTGAGGTACATCCTTACCTGTTACTCCTTTTAAGGAGTTTCAGAACATGATGAATGGAGACCCATGAGGTATGATTAATATCTCCATCTTAGAGGGAACTGCAACACCCTCTAAGACCATTCTGACATAACTGTGAATAAAACTGTCTATAATGAAGTCATTGTTAGGGATGAACCTTTCTGCCAGATATGTCAACAAATAACTGTATTTCTTAATGTTCCATGTGTCCACCTGTGCAACTAAGAGTGTTAATGATATATTACAAATGATTTCCACTCTTTTGTCATGAATGTATTGCACTTGACGTCAGTACGGGTGTTGGGAAAAATACCCAAAAGTCCATTTCCATTCATTTTTGCATCACAGAACTACAATAATATATAAACTAGTTGTCTAATGAGTAATGCATTGAACGTGTGCATCATTTTGTTCTATAGCATCCTCCTTGCAGAAGGGGCAGTGCTTTGACAGAGCAGAGAGCAGTGCTGGAAGAAATGTTGTAGAGGGTTTCTTTCTTCTTTTCAGAAACAATAATTTTGGAGAGAACGAAATTGGCAATTTGTTTTGGGGAAAATGACATTGTGAAAATCTCATCCTTTCAAATTTCCCTACATTTTGACTTCTGAAGAGTTGTCATGTTTCAGTGACACTGTGTTTCTTTCAAAGGTAAAAGAATCCTGGAAGAGGAAATCAAGGAGGTCAAAGGCGTCAGTGACTCTCTGCAGAAAGAACTGGCGTCTTGTAAGACACTAAATCATCAATAACAATTATAGTTGATCTGTATCCAATATACTTATTGTATCTGTTGCTCAGATTTAGCAATATGTATTTCTATCTTGTTTTGCAATATTTATGCCTCATGTCCCATATATTATGTTGGTTATTGTATAATTACTAACCATTGTTGTTGTTTACAGTACAAACTGAAGTTTACCAACTGGAAGGATTTCTTCAGGAGAAAGCAGGTATGCAGACAAACACGTGCATTTGATTATTTTCCAGTTATTATGAACATTTGATGGCATGCAGATTTAGTCTGGAAGCACATTTCTGATATTAAAACACAGATGAAACATTTGAATAAACAGATTTTCTTTCCTCCAGAGACGTGCAGGAAGCTGCAGTTTCAGTGTGCGGAGTGTGAGCAGGACTCGGTCAGGTGAGCTCGGCACCAGCCACAATAAATATGTAGAAATTCCTCGGCTATGAAGACTGCTTTGAGTTTCACATCAACATTTCAGTGTCTCCATGTTGTGAGACTGCTGTTTGTGATATGTAACACTAGATGGCAGCAACTCACCAGAATCCTGGATATTTATCAGCTTTGATAAGTTGTGGTGGCAAATCTTACCTGTAGTGTTTTATATTTAGTAGGACGTATTCCATTTGAACTGTATATAAACACACAAGTGATGTCTGGACTCATCTCCTATTGCCTTATATTGATAACTATTTATCTAGTTGCCAAGTTCATGTACAACGAAAATCAGTTTATGTACCTTTATACCTTATCAATAATACATTTCTACTCAGTGTTACATTTTCACATTATTATATGAGCAGTTTTCGTAAGGCTCTAAAGCTGATGTGTAGTTTAAGGCGTCTGAGTTTGATTCCTCTCTGGGTCTTTGTTTTTACCGTCACTTATTTAATTTGACTCTTATGTATTCTGTAGGGCTATAGGGGATATTGTATGTCTTGATAAGGATACATACACAACAACAGCATGCTTTCTAGTAATTCAATAAATACATAGTCTATATGGAATAATCACATGGTTGAGTTTATTTTTGTAGACTGTGTAAATGAAATCCTTACGACAAGTAATGAGTGTTTTCTCATATCAAGAACTTCAGTTTCTTACTCTAGATTTGTATTATCTTGAACCAAGTGTTACACGTTGTGTTTGTTTGCAGGCAGCTAAATCAGAACCAGAAAAGTGAGGAACTGCTGGAACAGTACAGATGTGAAATCCAGGAATTCAAGCTTAAACACCGGAAGCAGCGGTACCGATTTACAGTGCAATGATATAAGACATTTCACATAAAACAAGAACAAATACTTGAAATCTTAAGAAAATTCACTGCCTTGTTTTTGCAGGATGAAGTTTGAAAACCAACTTCTTCAGCTGATAGAGCAGCATAAGAACCTGCACTCTGTCTTTGTAAGTTAGTCTATGTTATTAATGTTTATATTCTTTCCCACGTCTTCTGATTCCTGGTTGATATTGTTCATATTATGTGTAATTGTTCCTTAGTCTCCGGAAAGGCTCCCAGATGAAATCAAAAGTGCCGAGAATACAATAAGTCAGCTGTTAGCAGCTGGTAAGTGTCCTCTCATAACTCATGCCCATCTTCTGCAAGCCATTTAACATGTATCCTTTACATGCTTGAGTGTAATGTTAATTTCCATCACTTCTGATCGTCTGTTATTTTCTCAGAACAAATGAAGTTGGCTCAGCTTCATGGCCTCC
The DNA here is from genome assembly GCF_036324505.1 of Eleginops maclovinus. Lineage (NCBI taxonomy): Eukaryota > Metazoa > Chordata > Actinopteri > Perciformes > Eleginopidae > Eleginops > Eleginops maclovinus. The sequence goes on from NC_086361.1 coordinate 14,454,904, forward strand.
AAGAGGAGCTAGAGGAGATGGAGTAACACAAGCAGCGAGTGACAACAGCTGTAAAGACTCCGGGGGAGTAAAACTGCTCGTTTATAGGTCTTTTTTTAAAGAACCAGAGGTTATAGTCCCTTGTTTTATTCCCTGTTAAGTTGCCCTTTCATTGCTTTGTGTCAGGTAGAACCGTACATCTAATAAATGTCCGTTTCTGGGTTTTATCTATCCTAGTGTTGCAGGATCCTGCTCGACCTGTAGCGCAGAAAACGTAAACTTTGCCTACCAAACAGTTTAGTCCTTGGCTTCCTTGGAATTGTATTGTTCTGATTGATTCTGAAACTGTAAATATTGTTCATTGTGGGACTGTTTCATATGTTTCAGATTCCAGTACGCTGTATGGTACTATGTTCATCTTATCTAAGTGTGTTTATATAATATAAAAGAGTTCATATATTGAAGAAATATAACGTTTGAACATGTTGAAATGTTGTTAAATGGGTTCATATTATAAAAAGAGCCTCGAAAACAGTCACTATAACAAACACCCATACATGTATACATGTGCACACAGCCACGTTCAATTTCAGTTTTAAAGAGTTTTAATAAAATACTTTTGAACAGTATTTCAATTACAATGTAATACTATCTCAGGTTGTTTCGTTTTTAATCAACAACACATCACTGTGTCCACAACTGATCCCCCCAACTTAACGCTAACTAGTATTTACAGCCAAGACCACATACTTACATATTAATAAAAAACTAACAGAAGGCACTTTGATGGATCAAGCGTGATCAGTATCTCATTTGTTATTCAGATTATCGACACGCTCTTTTTTTTAATATAAATATGTACAGTATGATCCCTCATAAAAAAAACAGTGTAACCCCTGAATTACCCATAAATCAATCACTGCTTTTGATACATTAACACATGACCTGTCCTCAGCGGTCTGGGAATTGTACCATATAACTAGATCTTTGGTGTACTCGTGTTTACAGACCAACAAAGGAGTCGGCAGTCCTGCGTAGGGCGTAGGTCTCTGAAGTTAAATGACTTGCATAAGGAGGCATGGCCCTGCTCCAGTACTGCAAAGTGTAGCTAGTTCCTCCTCTCTTTGCTTTATAGGTGGTGACTAATTCAAAAGTTAAATGATAGAGAAACAGGGCACTGATGTGAGGCATGTGTTTTTACAGTCGTTCAGGGCAACTGCAAGGGCTTACAACTTGTATTTACCTTACGTTAGACCAAGAATAGTACACTTATATTTTTGAACTCCACTTGCCCAACGATGAAGGCGTGTTGGCCTCTGAATGGCTATCTGTCATGTTTAACCCTGCAACGCAAGTCCACGCCTTAATAGAAAGATACATACCAGCCTGTTGCAAGGGTAAAGTTCAACACAGGCTTTATTTTCTATCTAAACTCTGCCTCAATGTTAGAATAGTTATTACAAACAAACATTCATTTGGATTGCTTCTGCTTTCTCTATTACCTCCGATTTCACCTTTCATCAATTCATCTCATTTTCATTCCTCTTCACTTTCCCACTGTTGTTCCTGGTCAGGGATTAATAATATAATCCTAACTTCGGTAATGCCCATTGGCACACAGTGAATCCACAAGGATGCTTTCTCCAATTCAGTTTCAGACATGTCCCAGCTGCACAGACACTTGTAGAAACACACAGCGCTGCTACAGCATAGTACACATGGAGTGATATACCGCCATGTTCTGACACAGATTCCTTTTTTTAAATCAACCCTCAGGTGCAAATTGTTCTATATTCCTCTCGTACTCCCTAAATCACGTTGATACAAGTTCAGTTGTAGGTTAATTACCCTACCTTTTTTCTGTTGGGTGAAACATTAAGCCCTTGGAGGCCACAATGCGAGTAGAGTCTCTCTTCTTTCTCTCAGTCACCATATAAGGTCAAAGTAGTACCAGGTCTTGGCACAAAGGCACATTCCAAACCCAATGACTTAAGTTTGTTTTCAGCATTTTGATATAGTGTCTTTTCAAGTGTTATTACGTTGTATTAAAATCCAGGAAAGGCGGCAGTGTTGAGCCAAAGAGGTACTTTGATAGAGTCGTTGGCACATATGAGCAAAGCGTCTTTTTGATCATCGTGCATAAATAGTTTCCATATAAAAGGTGATTCCTCCGTCTTTCGTTATCCCAGGCTATTCCCCATCTGTTGACAAAACAACAGGGTTATCAATTCATTCAACAGTGCATGACTTTATCCACCTGTCCTCCCCATCGGTCCCTCTACTGACATTTCTGTAATTATGTTGACCATATATACAAATGTTAAAATCCAAAACACAATTGTTAATCTGCATTTGTAACACAGTTTTATATTTGTATAATTAATGAATGAATCCTTTTTTTAAACCCGTTTTACCACAAACATCTGACTACATTATTTTCATGACAGCAGAAAAACTGAAATGTTGACTTTAGTTAAATGTATTATGTCAGCAAATGTCACACTACTATATTAGGTTAGTTGGAGCAATAATATTAGGTTGACCCTAATGTTTTCTTATTCAAACTTAATATTATTGCTTTCAACAAACCTAATACCGTTATTGGAAATCTGTTGACATAATACATTTCATTAAAGTCAACGTGTCCGTTTTTTGCACTTAACAGTACTTTAGCTTTTGTTCACATTTCTTTTCCTTCCACGCTGCAAACATCATCATGGCAGTGATAGACTACCTCAAAGCGGCTGTAGACCTTCTTCTCCTTCCTCATACTCTCTATCCTCTTGAGTAATCCCTCTCGCTCCTGGACGTTGCTCGCCGGACGCAGAAATCGGCTCTTTTTTATGGAGTTCTGTCTCTCCAGTGCCTTCCCCCCACTGTCATTGTCCTCGTCGCCTCCTGTTTCCTCTCGCTCCAGTCGGTTCTTCTGGCTGTTGGCTGAGATCTGCTCCAGGATGACTTTAGTGTCGTCGCGTAGGTTACTGCTGAACAGAACAGAGCTGCTGGGGGACTGGTATCGAGATGGGCCCGATGTGCTGGTGGATGTCTTGTGATTGGTTGTAGTTTGTTCGGTCATGGTTGATACTTTATCTTTAACCAATGAGCTCTGCTTTTTGTTGAATTCTTCAGTGATCTCCTTCACCGTGCTCATGCTCCTTTCATCTCCTGAAGATTTCTTTTCTTTATCCTTGGGCCCCAGGAATCCCTTTAGCCTCTGAGTCTGCTTCTTCAAGAAGTCAAGTGTCTTACCATCACCCTTTCCATCACCAAGAGTGTTGATGGATGTAGTAGATCCCATCACTTTTTGCAATCCTTCTCTGGAATCAGCGTGTGACAGAGTAGAAGAGCTTTGAGAGCGACTCTTTTTCATTTCACTCTTCTCTGCATCTGTAGCATCTGTGGTCAGAATATCTTCACCACAGGAGATGCGACGAGGATTAAGTCCTTTGAGCTTCAACTGATCTCTCCGGAAGATATTAGGTGAAGGAAATGGCTTCTTGAAGATATCCTTCTTTTGACCATCTGACGCATTATCATCTTTCTGAGTTGTCTCTGAAGACTTCAGGAGGTTTGCAGAAGGTTTCAATATGGGTGGTTTTACAGAACTGAATGAAGTTCTGCGAGTGAGCTCTGCTATCTTTGCAGAAATGTCTGTTTTCTTTGGTTCAGGTTCTGCTGAACTTAAAGAGACAGTTGGGATCTTCGGAGTTATTGGAGGTTTTAGGTGAGGTTTATCAGAAAGGTCTGGCTTTTTTTCAGCAGGCTGTGGGGCATTAACTGCCAACTCTGTCTCCATTTTTGATGCTTTTCTCTTGGCAGCCAGTTCTTTGAAATACTGCAGTCGACTGGCTGGGTCATTCATGTTCATAGATGATGAGGATGAGACTTCAAATGTCTCGACTGTTGGTGTTGTCTTTACTTCTTCGTTGTTTTTCTGAGGTTCCTCTTTTGCTTTAGTCTCATATTTCAATCGAATCTCCTTTACTTTTTGCAGATGCTCGTAATCCTCTTTTTCTTTCTCCTCCCTTTCTTTCTCCTTATTTTCTTTCTCCTTCTCTCTCTCCTCAGCCTTCTTTCTCCACTCAAAAGGCTCACGAGACAATGACCTCCTCTTCTCTAGGATCTGGGCCACAATCGAGGAAGTGCGCCCTGAGTCCAGCTCCTCGTCTTCCTCTGTGGCTGTTTTGAGGCCAAGGCTTCCACTATGCATCTCTGCCTTTGAAGAGGAAAAAATGAGAGAAGAACGCAGACGAGAGCTACGTTGAAGTAGTGGGTTGATACGTGTGTGGAATGATTCATGTTTGGACAAGAAGCGATCAGGAGCCTCTTTCCCCTCCACACCAACCTCCCTTGCTGAACCTCTCTCTGTTTCCTTCTCACCCTCCCTCCCTTTTTCCTTTAGGTCCCTGCTAGATGAAAGCAGATCCTTAGTTGTTGTCAGGGAGGAGTCTTTGCTGTTGCTATCGGGCATGATGGGCTTTCCGTAGCGTGGTCTTGTGAATTCTGCTTTGGGTTTGGGAGGAACATTTGGTGGTTCCTTTAGTCCAAAGCGGGACGTTAGATTGTCATCAGCAGTTGATTTCTGAGGGGGAGGATCTTCAAATGCATCAGGACCCAAAGGTTGTGTCAGACCTTCTTCGCCACCATCCTCATAGGTGTTAAGATAGGAGTGGATTCTCCAACTCCTCATGCCTTGCTTGGCATCTGCATCTTCTCCAGACTCTAGTTCAGATTGTTTGGCATAAGGTTTCTTCTCTGGTGGGTGGGGCTGTGTGGGTGAGCTCTGGCAGGCATATGCATGACCTACTGTTGGCCTCCTATTGCCTGAATCTCCTGTATACCTCCCAGCTACTGGCGGGGCCTGGTGGCCCTCAAGTCCTCTCAAATCATCAGATGAAAAGTACTCCCTGCCGTAGTTTCCAGCTTGTTGCTCCCTATCCGAGCGATAGCTTGAATTTGAATGCTGGTCAATGGAGAGTTGTGGAGATGGACCCCGAAGTCTGTCGTACTGACCATGACCAGAGCCCGACCCAGGCCCTTCATTGTAGTAATGGCTACTTTGGGTGTGCTCCCTGTAAAGAAAAGTTGTTTTTAATGATTTGAATATGAATTTATTGTAATGTGTTAAGACACTTATTAACATACATTTGTGATACAGTATTGTGAATAATTCATAGTTTTTAAACAGTTGTAGGTATTTAACTCTTACCTGTGGAAGTCTGTCTCATCCAGATTATTCATGACCCTGGACTTCATGTAGTGCCTTGAAGATGTGTAGTTCTCCTGGGTTCCTTCAGCATAGCTGTGCCTCTGGAAGCCACTACTACTCATATCCATCTGCCTGGAAACTATGGACCTTCCCTGCTCCAGGAACGAATGCTGCAGACGAAACTGTTGATGGGAATACTTTCCAATTGTTATTCCTGCCCCAGGTTCAACGGTGTGACGAAATGGATCGGTCCTTCGGAAAGGAAGTGCGACGTTACGATCAGAGTCTCCATAGGGAAAGGCAGGGGGAATCTCAGGCTGCCTGCGGTAACCAATGGGGTTTCGCAGAGACTGGGTCCTCTTCAAACCAAACTGGTTTCCTAAGTAACTGCTTGTGGTGCTGCTGTCAGAAAGAGCAAGTGCTCCATTGAATGGGTCAATGACCAGCGGCTGCGACTGAGCGAAGAGAATTCGGAACTCTTCATCGAAGGTGGTCACCAGTTCCCCGAGGAAGAGGTGCGCAATGCAGCGGTGGATCTTCTCATAGGACCACATGAAACTGTAAGAAAATAAGAAAGTAGAGGCAATTCAAGTACTTACATTTACAGAATAAATGTATAACAAACATAATAAGCATCATTAAATGACTCACCTGTAGTTGCCACTCAGTACAGCTCTGCAGTCAGCCAAAAGGAAACGATCCTTCACCTGCCCTTTAAATGATTTCCCCGTGCGGGAATAATAGGTTATACCTGCCACCGTCCTAATGCGCAACATCTGCAAAAACAAATTCCAATCATGTTCTCTCATGCCAGTCGTAATGGAAGTTACATGTTGTTAATAACAACATAAATGCTAAAGGTTAGCCAACTCTTCAGACTGTTTGAGAAAAAACTAAAAAGAAGCCAAACTCACAGGATGGTGATCCAAGTTGACTTTGCAGTTGAGGACCATAGAGACAAAGTTATGGGATTCCTGCTCATCCAGTAGAAGGTAAACTGGAACGTGGCGTGCTGTTGCATCCAAGAGGTCCGCAAAAAGGTCAACATCTGTGAACGTGTCCATCACAATAGCAATAACCTGAAGAAGACAAATTTGGGTTTGGTCAGTGTGATAGGGTCTTTATTAGTCTAGCATACTGAATATTTCATTTAAAAGTAAAACACCCGAACATTTACATACTTTGAAGGAACTTTGGCAATGGTAAATGTTGATTGTTTATCAGCAAGATAAAGCATAGAACATAATGCTCTGAGGGAAGAGGACTGCTCATTATGTACACTTTACACTCCTCACAGTGTGATAAATTAGTTGGACCTTAAGACTCAGCTACATAAATGTTACTTACATTAAATTTGATTTAGCTGACACTTTTATCCAAAGCAATATACAATAGGTCATATAAAATAAAATGTATTCATTTGGCAAAAACAACGCCTCTCCAATAGACATAATGGCAATTTAACTACATTCAGTGTATCAGCAATACACCGTACGTATTCTCAACAAAATCTACAATCTATCACAGACATGTCATAGAAAGATGAATGACTCCTGTCACCAAACCTGTCTGTCTTCAATCTGCCTGTCCAAACACTTTTCTGCCTGAACACTAGTGAGTAACTCTAAAGGACAAAAATGGAGGATAGATAATGACACGGCCCACCACAACAACAGGTTTGACTGCTTTTGGTATGAACACATAGTGTTAACTTTATTTTAATCCAACATAAGGTCAGCCTGTTATAAATTCATTTTAAAGGGAGTGGTGGCAAATATGACAGTTGAAGATAAACTAACAGTGAGATAACACAACCCTCACATACACTATTTGTTGCCAGCCCTATCTTAGTTTTTTTCAAGGGAGATAAAGTCTGATTTGAGAGAAAGAAGATACTAGATGGAGGTGGTGTGTTATTTAAATTACATCATAGTTTATTCCCACCAATCTACTTTTAGATTAAAAAATAGGGTGTGTCGGCTACAAAGGCATATGTAGCATGTTTGTTGTTGCACACTGAATAATTTAAGAACATAGAAATCTTTGATCTCATCTTTAATTCCAGCTGTAAGCAAACCGGATTTACAAGTTTATCTCTGTTTCATGCCCTTTTTTTTTTACTCACTTGGCGTGCATTCTTGATGAGCCTTCTGGCCTGTTCCTTGATGCTTGGCATGTCTGGGTCGGAGGGGTTCACTAGAGTGGTGACCTCTGTGGGTCCCATGAAGCTCTGCTGTGGCAGCGGCCAACCCAGATCCAGCCCCGGGGCGGCCAGGTCGGACTGCATCGGCCAGTAGGTGTCGGAGGAGCCGTCTTCATCCAGACCTCCCTCATGGTACGTCAGCTCTGGCACGCTGGAGGTCTGGTTCGGCGTATGGATCGTGGACTTGATCAGATCAATTTCCTGCTGTGCCAAGAAGCCAACCACATCCACAGACTGGAGGTACTCATCGTAACCCTGGAGTGACAAAGCCAAATTCATGACGTCGTAAAATACAACGTTTAGGTCTTCTTAAAGAGTTTTAGATAAATATGATTTACATTCACATATAGAACTGCAGGGTTACCTGTATGTCATTTTCTATCAAAGCATCAATAGCCAGGCGATACTCCTCACGGTAATGTGGGGGCAGGAAATTTGGGTCGAGGGGGTTTTCCCCAATCGATGAACATTGGGATCGGTGTGCCATGATTGGAGAGAGGGGTGGGGTAGAAAGAGATAAGGGAGGAGGAATTTGAACCTGTGCAGAAAAAACAAAAAGGTCAGTGTGAGAGGGAATTTTGTTGTTAAAATATCATGAGCAAAACGTTTATTTTTTCAGGCGCTTGTACAGTTAATCTAAGGGGTTAAGAGAAACAAGACTCTAAGGGTTCTAAGAATCTTAAAGCAAATAGATGAAATAGTTTCAGTCATATTGCTTTTGTAGTTGCAACTGGATAACACGTCAAACCTCCATCTGTATTATCATACATAGTTCAGGCAGTCAACTCGAGCACCATTTGCACATAACGCCCCTCGTCACTCTTGCAACCGACCAAACATAGTCTCCTAAATCTGGCGCTCTATTTAAGCTGTTGGATCTGCCTACCTCTGCCTCGCTAATGCTGCTGCCGCCACTGCTATTTCCACCTTGCTAAATGCTTTCACCTCGCTGCTGCTGCGTTCATGTTGGCGATGCTCGCCTGCCCCACCACCACCCCAGCTCCTCCCCAGCTTCCACCTGTGGGCTCGGGGGTTAGTTATCTAATCATCGCTCAATGTTCTATGCTTCTAATAAACATATTAATGAAACAAGCAGTCTGAGACAGATTATCCGTAACCTCCGACACAAAGAGTCTATTGTTGTGGAATCAAAAGCCTGTGCAGTGGGTTTACCGAGTTCACCTTTCATGTTAACATACCTTCTCCAACACACAATACCACCTGCTTATACTACAGATTTTAACATTTGTGACATTTCTACATTTAGATCTAGATTTTTTATTCAAGGGCCGCGTTTCCATTTTAAGAAGGCAAATGAATGCAGTCGAGGTGGGTAGGTGCAGATTCCTCTATGAATAATTTGTTTAAATTCAATACAACATAAATGCGGAATAGGTGTGGCACTTTCCCTAAGATAATTATTCAAAGTGGTTTTTGAAATGATAATTGACTGAATGACCTTTGGCAATAATTTTTTAAAAACTGAGACATTGTTTGCAACCTATTTACCACCAATGCATCACCATCTCCGATTATAAAGTTCCCATTAATGGCATCATGCGCTGCTTATTTAACATTTAATTGAACGTACTTTACTAGTAGCTGAGATTATACACATAACACTTAATCTGGCTTGTAAAAAAAAAAACTGCGGAAATATAAAAAAGGATATGGAAAATGAAAAAGGGAGGGAGAGAAAGAAAGAATAAAGTGAAGTTAGAGAAAAAGGAGGTATAACGATGAGGTGGGAAAGGCATTTAGAGGTGTACAGACAGGTTCTTTCATATCTCAGTTAATCTTCCTGCTGGTGCGTCATGCTTCAAGTTGGTACTCAGATCTCATTCTGAAAAATCAGGTTCGGACCTAAGACAAAAATCCATTTAGAAAATGATGAGTATTAGCTGTGCAATGACTTGATCTGACTTAATCCAAGAAAGGGACATTGTTTAAAACAATTTCTCAATGGGGTTTTGTTGGCAGGAGAAAGAGACAGTGGAAAAGTTCAGGATTCACTTTGCAGATCAACCAACCTTGAGAGCAAAGTTCAATTATTTAAATTATTTTATCTGCAAATGAATCGTTTCAATGAATTACAATTTTCTCAATCCAAGCCCAAAAGAGACAAAAAACCAGTATCGAAATACAAGTTACAAAAAGTTTGGTTCACTATCACATCCTCACAGATGAAACAAGGCAGTGTGTTTTTCTCTTGAATTATAAATTATAAGTTTATTGTAAAAAAAAGTTGCTGATAATTTTTTTGACCAGCTTATGACTAAAATTCTGTTAATTATTTTGTGGTTTACTGTATGTACTTTAAAAACATAAAGTAAATGATCACTAAACAGTTTGAATGGTGGATGCTAACCTAAAACTCAATCACGTGTTATGCAACATCAGCTGAGCCAACCAGGACAACCCCCATTGGTTATTTAAATGTTCCTGAAAGCTTCATACTGTATATGCATGTATGTATGCCCGAGAGCGCAGAAAATTAACCAAAATATTGTAACGATATAATTATTTTTATCCTTTCTTCATAGAGTTCTAGGTTGACAACCATTACACATTGCAACATGTGTTCAAAACAGGAAGTGTTTTTATACTGTGTCGATAAATCACCACAGAAACATCTTAGGAACTATGTTTGACTGACAGCCTTGGTTCATGATCAGGGTGTGTGTGACCTGGGGTCTGAGTGGGAGGGTGAGTAGATGCCTTGTAAGGGTTTACCTGTAAGAAAACTGTGTGACATGTTTTCTACTAAACTTGTACACATCTTAAAGAGATTGGTGGTGATGGAAAATGTCCCTAGGTCCAAACCCGTAATCATAGGGAGAAGCCGGCTTATTCAGAGCCTGGTGAGTCACTGGGTAGCCCGGCCTGGCCTGGGGATAACTTGCAACATGCTTCTCTCTGATGATTCATCTGCTGGTAAAATGGATGACATCCTGTTTCCTTTCTCAGTTTTAACCACAGAAATTGGGCCTTTGCGGCGTCCTGCTCACATTAAAACTTCCATAGTGGGCAGGGAGGCACGTTAGACACACATACTATGTAAATGGAATAACTTTTTGATGCCAAGTTTGTAAAATGGAAGAATCTAAACTACTTTCATGTGTCTAGTTTTGTTCTCCGTTTTTTCAGATCAGTTGATATGTGTATAAGTGAATCTGATGAGGCAGCATTAAGCATGCATACCTGAGGACTTGTGATAACAGCCATAAAGACAGAGATGTGCACCTGCCTGTGCTCGTCATAATGTTTTAACCTCAGAAAATTCATCGATGTGGCAACACAGCAACGGCTAAAAAACAACACTGAAAAGGATTTTGAAATTGTGAAATCATCTTTAAACGTGTTGATCCATTCCAGTTTCAAAACATAAAAGAGAAAGAACTTTATATGGCTTTGTTTTTGTGTTTACTTTCTAATCAACAGTCCAAGACCTAAGGTTATTGAGTTTATCATCACAGCAGCATTTCAGCAAGCCAGCAAGCTACCAGTCGATGCATCAACTTATCTTGCAGCTCCATATGTAATATTTAACATTTTCATTGTTGAAGGTTAAAACACCTTAGAGAAATAGCAGTGCAAATTGACCCTGAGGTGAATATGAGCTGCCTGAAGAGGACAGTAGCACTAAACAGAGCCTGGGGGTTTCTTATTCACCCTGGGGACCACAGGTCAATGCAGACGAAGCCACAGAAGAAAAACACAATGAAGAAAAGACATGGCCGACGTTCTCCACCTCACCTGGCTGACGGGTCGGATATTCAAACAAATACTGCTGCTTTGTTTGTTGTTATAGTAACTGCAGTATGCATCAAACAGTAGATAGAGACATGATGAGAGAGATCGTTCTCTCCCTCTGTTCCTCCCCCAGTTTCAAGGTTTTCTGTTAGCCACACAAGGACGAGCTTGCTCTGAATGCACCAATAACAAAGGCAGTTTGAAACACTAAACCACCACAGGGGCAGCAACCGACTGCAGCTCCTCATGGCGAGTAAACTCAATATTCAGATGCCCAAGTTTGCTCACAAAGCATGAAAATGGCTCATTCACAGCATTCCTGCCCTGGGAAGAGGGAGAGAAATGAAAAGCTGAGCGAGAGATCTGCCTCAACATGTGAACCAGATAAACGAGTCTGAGGAAAGCACAAACTCTACATTATATTTTGTGTTTCTCTCTTGTCTCGCACACACCTGGACACTCCTCACTAAACAAACACTATGATTGATCTGGCATACCTCTCCTGTCCAGTCATTTGTGCGATAATTCTGTGTGAATGGAGTGAGAAACAAATACCTGAAAACAGGTTAGGACCGAAGAGCCAGTAACGTCATCTTTGGGCAAATTAACATAGATAAGAGCAAACACAGAGCACAGCTTGTCTCTGTGTATCATCACACTTCAGTGTGACTGTTGAATGCCACAAAAAGACAGCTCAAGGTCAGGAAAACATATACTGTAGGAGGAAAAATGGCGGCACCTATCCAAAATGTTTAAACAGTGTTACGTAGCAGCACTGCTAGAAAAACAGGTCGTCGTCAAATGTTCCAACTGCCTTCATGCCTGCAGTCATCTTGAGTGGAAACCCCAACAATAAATGCTTAAAAAATGTCCTACTCTGGTCCTTCTCTACTCACAGAAGCGCCATATTGTGCATACACCAGACAACGAGCCCTTGTTACACATACAATGCAAACAAAGCTATGAATGGCATTCAGCTCTGGTCATATGGCTAGTGTAAGAAGATGAAAACTATGAAAAGATGCACACATGTGGAGATGTGCCACAAAAAAAGTCAGGCACTACAAACTGTTCCCCTCAAATTATAAACACATGTTGGATTATTCCTATCCAGTGAGTCACATTGAATGAACAGCCTGTGGATGTGAAGTTTGAATGCTTGCTTGTGTGAGTCAAAGCTGCAAACACAATTCATTTTGTGTCTGCAATAAAGAGCCTATATTGCAGATCAAATGCAGGAGACGATATGTGGAAGCCTCTTGCTCAATAGAGCAGTCTGTATGATTACACTGCATTGCAATGGACCTTGTATTATCACACCAATTATCTTTAAATTAGAGGGATGTAAAGTTAGCCCGATGACATGCAATGCAATCCTTACATAGCATTGTGCAACCAAAGCATTAGCCATGCTTGTTAAAGTGTCCCTGTCTACTCAAGCATTATTTATCACCTTCAGTTCCCTACATACAAAAGATCCACACAGTCTGACTAGAAGTAGCTGTTTTTCTCTTTCAATAATGTCTTCAACGGAAGCAGAAAGAGCAGTATTTAAGTGCCAGACAAAGCGGAGCCTTCTTGTGTTCTTGGACTATAATAACAATACTGTTCAGGTTTTGCAATGGCAGGAGCTACCTTGATGACTTAATCCTTAAACCTGCTGCTGGTGAGGAAAGCAACCCGCATTTCACTTTTTGATTCCACCCACATGAATTCAGTGATGAATGGAAAATAATTGGGGGGGGGGGGGATATGATACCAAAGAGAGAAAACATAACATTTAGGAGATATAAGGACAGGAGCTGAATGCCTTACACTAGAATAGAAAAATGTGTCATAGTTAGGATACAATTAATGGACGATAACACTGAAAGGAACACATAGGTCTACAGCAAGATACAATTTGAATAAAATAAAAGTGAATAAAGTAGTAAGACATTGTTAGAATATAGCACAGGACAGAATAGAGTTGAAAAGTATATATAATACTTTAAAAGATCATTTAACAAGAAACAATAGTATAACAGAACAAAATAGAGCCTCTGTACAAGTGGTTCTTTTTCCCATTTGGCACCTTCAAACTTCGATTTAATGTCCACTCCCTACCTCCTAAAACTTGGCTGCAGAGCTTGTCTCCTTTCCTCTCTTTGTACCAACGGGAATCGCTCTCCCCGGAGAAATGTGTCAAATTCCTCAGATCCGGCAACAACTCCACCCAAACCCCCCGGTGTGCACCCTCCACTGCGGACCAGCGAACACAGACTATCCACACGGACTCCAAGTTGGGCAGAGTGCTTCTATCGGCGGGGTGAGATCCTCCAGAGCCGCCGCCACTAGGCACAGACAGCGCGGTCAATGAGGAAGCAGCGGGGCAGCTCCTGCAGGCAGGGCTTTCCCACCGCTGGAGACTCCTCCCAGGCAAGTTCACTCCCAGTGAAGTGTTTCAAAAGTGTTGACCTTTATCTCATGGCTGATGATAATTGTTTCTCTACAAACCAGAAGTTTCTTCAAACCTTTGCACAACACTTTTTTTGGGCCAGCCTTGTACCCTGTAGGAGTCCGACTGTTTCTGTCTTGTCTTTGCACTGTTCTGCACTTTGTTTAGTGAACTTTGCAGTGGAAGAAGAAGTATCTATTACTTTGGTAGACATGTGAATACCACACTGTAGAAGTACTCTGTTAAGTCCTGGATTTAATACATAACCTATTTAAAAGTTCTGGCAATGTACAATACAATGTAAAATAGGTCTATCAAAAACAAACCTAGGTTAGAAACTTTCCTATGTAAGATTTATATATATATATATAAATATATATGTATGATTATAATTATGGATGTTTTAATGCATTCACTGCTTTAATGTTGCAGCTGATTAAGGTTTTGAATTTCTTTATATATATTTTCTATATGTTACTTTACATACTGCTGGTGAACTAGTGTACGACTCCCAAAGGATAAATAATTACTATTTACAGAATAAAACGTATGATATATTTATTAATTACAGTTTGTATTGTTAAACTTAATGCACTAGTAACTATAAGTTACCAGATAAATGTGATATTGCCCTGGTTGATATTGCTGTATTGTGCTGTTAGATGAGTGTTGGTCTACACGCTGACATGTCTGGGTTTGTTGTGAGTTATTGTGTCTGAATATTCCCATGAGTGATGCGTCATGTAAATGATCAGACAGGGAAATAACATATTCATTAATCCAATTAAACATTACTGTTTCAGCTTGCTGACTTTATGCACTTCTCTTTTTGTGGTACTACATTTTAGCATGTATCATTATCCTGTATTAATTAGCTTATTGTTAGTTGTTTAGGCTAATTGTGGGGACCATTTTCTCCACTGAAACTGCATCAATTAATCACCTGCTGTTTTTTTCCATGGCAAAACACTGAATCAGCAGTCTTTGTCAGTTCCCTTTCTCTACTGCAGGCTACAGCCCTCTGTTTGTCCTTCTTTAACAGAGGCTGGATTTGGGGAGCTTGTTTTTCTTAAGGCCATACAGTCACAGAGTGAATAATAATGAGATTAAAGTGATTCTACTTGTCTATTTACATATTTTAACCATCATTTGAGAAGTTGTTGTTGGATTTGACTGATTCTTCTCACAATTTTTGCCAGGATGTGAATGACTATCTATTATGTCTCTTTCATTTTCTGAGTGACTGAGTTAAATCAAACATGTTTTAATTTCAGTCTCCAGCTTTAATTGCTTTGCTCTCTTTCTTTTGATCTTTCTTTATTTACCTTTCACTACTTCTCATTTAGATTCTCAATCCACCTCTCTGTGTGTCACTCACTAACAGTCAAATACAACAGCAAACATGACATTAACATAAGGCATAATACAGGTTAAACAGTGCTGTGTGTGTGCAATTTATGTGGGCCTTCCTTTGTCCTGAAACGTGTCTATCAGACAGAACACACCTTGTTTTATGGCCCTCTGATAGCAACACACATTTATGAATTCGACTGTATGTTCAGTGCTGCTCCTAAGGGTGTGCCTCCTGTTTGAATGCACCCATGTCCTTGTGAGCTGTTACACACTCAAATAGCAGGAGCCATATTTCTGCACTTTAGCTGTGAAGTATTTTCCAATTCATGCAAATGTGCAACTCTCAGCTTGACAGAGATATAAAAGGAGCGTAAAATGTTTGCATACAGCCGTGTGAGTATTACAAGTAGGCCATGACTGTGCGTTTTAAAGAATATACTGTGTGTGTGGGGGACATCTTGTCCAATGAAAGAAGTGCCAATAGAGAGAAAGTGCCTGCCTACATGAACAAGTTCCAAATAACAAACACCAGCAGGTATACAGACGCTGAAATGCAGGGTGCGGCAGCTGCAAGGAATGTGCTCAAGGCATCTTACACCACACCCAACACTCCTCTCCCCCCCCCCCCCCCCCCCCTCGATCTCTCTCTCTCTCTCTCTCTCTCTCTGAGTCACCTGGCAGCCAATGAACAGGTGTGCAGGTCCAGGCAGAGTCCAGGCAGCAGCTAAATCATGGCCTGCATCTCAACATAACTGGCAGAGGAGTCGGGACGATTTGAATTCAAACTAACTTTATTGACATTGCTGTTAAAGTTCAATGTTGACCATGCAGTTAGAGCAAAAACAAAGAAAGTGCCTTACTAAAGTCTATTTGGTAATGTAGGTTGTGAATACAAAAATGAATAGTGCCCCAGATTCACATTTTAAGAAAATAATATATTAAGTTGTTATGCTTCACAGACTTCCAACTAGCTTCAGTGTCTCCTCCGTATAACTGTGAATAGATACATAATAATACATGTTAAACAAGTCAATTGTATTATTTAATACAGCACCAACACACACTGCTTCAGGGGGCTTCACAATCTATAGAGCATATACAGTATTTGACATCCTCTGTCTTTTTTCAACATTCATTTTGGATAACTTCAAAACTCTCCGTTGTCAATGGGGGAGAAAAGCAAGAAACCCCAGGAATAAACACAGACGGGAAGGAAGGACAGATGTTTAATAGATGTCCTGTGAGACACATGATATCATCTTCCTTTTTCAGCGGAAAACTTTGTCGTCAAAGTGAAACGAGAGATGGGAGACACAAGCACAAAAACTGTGGGAAATGGAGAGCGGCTCAGCGGAGCAGGACTCACTCAACACCATCATTGTGCAGGAATAAATTATTTCAGATTAGTAACTTAAAGATAGTTGGAGATAATTTGCCTTCACTTGATCAACTTTCTTCATGTCTGCATCTAAAGTGGCTGCTGCCCCAGAGCTGACAAGGAATTTACTTCAATACTTTTGGAAGTTGATACAAAACGGTTACTCTGTTCTTCTCTTGTTTCTCTTTTCTTTTTCTGTGTGCAGACTGGCTGCGGCCCTGTAAGCTTTCCCAGCATGCTTTTCTCACGCTGTAATGTCACACCTGAGTATAAGGTGACTCGCTGGAAACTGAGGCCCTGAGGTCATCTTTACACTGCTGTGCGGGGAGGTAAGGTGCAAACACGTCCATTTCAACACGTCACAATGTATGGGTGGCTGTGTGTGTGTGTGTGTGTGTGTGTGTGTGTGTGTGTGTGTGTGTGTGTGTGTGTGTGTGTGTGTGTGTGTGTGTGTGTGTGTGTGTGTGTGTGTGTGTGTGTGTGTGTGTGTGTGTGTGTGTGTGTGTGTGTGTGTGTGTGTGTGTGAGGGGATGGCAGTATTGTGTGTATTTGGACTCTCATGTCAATGAGACGACACTACACTCCCATTACCACCTACCACATAATGACATTTCCCCTTAAGTTTCTTCAGTCTGAATATTGTGCAGGTCTTTCAGTTCCCCCTACTGAGCAAGATCATGCAAAAGAGTTATTCCCTGAGAAAACATGATCCTCAAACTAATAAAAGGAACAGTTTCAATCCTACCTACTGTATTTGTGTGTGTATGTGTGTGTGTGTGTGTGTGTGTGTGTGTGTGTGTGTGTGTGTGTGTGTGTGTGTGTGTGTGTGTGTGTGTGTGTGTGTGTGTGTGTGTGTGTGTGTGTGTGTGTGTGTGTGTGTTAGCATGAACTCGAGACTTTGTCAGGAGACTCTTATAACATGACAATCAGTACTGGGTGGGGCATCATCAAGAACCAACTAAACAACTTAGCTAGAAGGAAAGTCCCCATGTTGAGTGCAATGTTCTTCATTTATAGTGTGTGTGTGTGTGTGTGTGTGTGTGTGTGTGTGTGTGTGTGTGTGTGTGTGTGTGTGTGTGTGTGTGTGTGTGTGTGTGTGTGTGTGTGTGTGTGTGTGTGTGTGTGTGTGTGTGTGTGTGTCATTGCATACCTGTGACAGGTGTTGTCATTTTAATGCTATTATTACCATCAGCATTATTGTCCGGAAATGAGGGTAATGATTATTCAGGAAACACCATGCATAGTTTTACAAACAGCAAAACAAAGGCTTATCGTTTGATTCATCAAACCGGCTTGACACCATCATACCAGCAGGAATTGTTTATTAATTTACAGTAAGTAATAGTTTAAAAAAACAAGACATATTTAATAAGACACTTCATACTAACATCATACTACACCAGAAATGTAATAATGTGGTTGAAGTTGAGACCATGAATGCTTTTTTAGTAATTGGCAATCTCCTTAAACACCTTAAGGTGTGAAAACCACAAAGATCAGAAACAGTTGTACCATCAGTCAGACTGGAAAGGTGAAACAGGTAAGTGTTTACAGCAACAACTTGGGTTTTAAACCGTCAATACTGTGACATGCAGGCCAACAAAGGATAAACAGTTAGTGGCATAAACATGCAATGGATGTCACCAGACAAAACAGACAAAGCAGTTCAAACTCAGCTTTATGGGGACAAGTGTTTAAGACAATACAGGGTCACAATGAGAAGCAGTGTGACCATGACCTGTTTGTTATGGTAAGATATGAATTGTGAAGTTCTTATCAATTAAATACATCTGGGAGGGACTAACTCTACAGTAATTAAAGTATAATTAGTTACTACTCCACCAGAAGAAAATTGACCCAGTTTGCCCACTTCTGAGAAACGGGCAGTGGCTTGTGGGAAATCCCGGGACGCCTTCTTGTTTCCACCCTTATGTTCAACAGCACTGCAGTTACATCCTTCACCATGAATCAAGCAGCTGTCTTATACTGCCCCCTACTGACCAAAGCTGTGTCGGATTTGTCACCACTCGTGTCACATTTGAAGTAATGATAGTGCAAATGAAACAAAAACTATAGCAAACAAACAAACCACATGGACAAAAATGGACAAGCTTCCGGTATTATCATAGCAGCAGAGTTTAACGCTATTTGTGCTGGGATAAAAGTACGCAATAACTAAAAGATAAATTATACAATAACTAAAAAGTGGCTAAAAATCAATTAAGATCTTATATAAACAGAAGAGAAAAATACATGTGGGTTTAATTATAACAGAGATAAATATAATATATACAATATAATAATCATTATATAAATGATGCAATGCATGTTTAGCCCTTCATAATTGACGGTACACCTTGCTACGACTAAAGGGAAAACGAAACTGTGATGTCAAGTTTCGTTTTTCAGGCAAACAACAGCTGGGAGGGTATAAATACAGTGACTGTATGCAGAGCGACATCTTCAACACAAACGTCGTTTCATCTCCATCTACCAGAAGTCCATCAAATTCCTTAGCAAAATGAACAGATCTGCAGGTAATAGAATAACATTTTGCACACATCTTTGGTGTTTAATACTTTAATATTGTGTTTAGTTATGAGCTATGCTATGTTGTTTTATCAATTCGGTTGCATCGGTGCAACGCTAATACTCAGTGTTCATAATATTTAAAGCATTTTTGTACAATTTCGTGATACATTTACATTTGTTGTTTAATTAAACAGACGGAAAAGGGGTGTGACCCTCATTATTTTGCTGTCATTTTACCCTCCAGAGCCTGTTTTTTTTCTGTGTTGTTACACAAAGAGTATTTCACTGAAATGATTTTTATCTTTTGTCATGCAGAATGGGTTCCTTCCTTGTGGAAAGAAACCTTTGAGGAGCTACTGGACGAGGACAATGAGCTGGACTATGGAGACCAGTGGAATATAAACTTCAGCTACACCCAGGAAAACACACTCACCCAAAACGAGAAGAAGAAGGGCTGGAAGATTTTCAGCCCCTGTTCCTTTGGAAGGTATGTAGGTTTTCTATTCTATATATATGTATATAAATATACAGATATGTTACTTTTAACTGCAGTAATAGATATGCATGTCAATTGTGATGAAAAAAAAAGCAATACTTGTTGTCAGAGTTCCTGTTATCTAAAAAACCGAAAGGTAAACTAAAGACGATGGGAGATAAAGCAGGTCATGTGACCAGTTTTCCAACAGTTTAAGAGTAGTACTTCAGGCATGGCATCTGAATAAGTTCTGCTGGTTATGGTGACTCAAAGAGCACATGATATGATTCATCCCAAAAAGTTATTGTAAGATTGAGTTTATTCAATTGAAATTCTCAAAAGAAAACATACTTGCAAGAACGTAAGAAAAATGGATTTACATGTTTTATAAAGTCGACTTCTTTAAAAAGGACAATGCCATTTAAGATAGTTCCAATGTTCATTAAAGGTACTGCAATTGCTTTATTTCAACGTTGGTCCCAAAATGGGATTTTACATGCATTGTGTAACTTAAATATGAAGCTATATGCATAATTAGGCCGCACTACACTTCCATTTTGGCAATACAATGAAAAGAATAATAATAATAATACAAATTACCACCTACCCAAAAACTTTG